>NC_091442.1:53097248-53397248 GCF_964237555.1 Oryctolagus cuniculus | reverse complement strand
TGGCGGAACAAAAGTCCCCTCCTGCTAGAAGCGATCCCCGGCACACACAATTTCCTCTCCCAGAATAGCAGGCACCAGTGGGGTTAGCCTGGTGGCATGGGGAGGGGTGGGCAGGTAGATTCAAACCCACAGCTGGGGGCTCACTCACCACCTTGAAGTCTTCAGCACTGCAAACCTCCCCCCGGAAATGGCAGGAGAGCAGCATGTCCCGAATGTCGTGCCCAGCTCGGTCGTAGAACTCGCGCATGTTGAAGGGCTTGGGCTTGAAGCTGCGGAAGTTGGCCTTGTCTTGCAATATCTCCAGCTGCTTTTCATCCGCCATCTGTGTGTCCGGTATCTCGTACCTGGAGTTCCCAGGGCGTGAGTAGCGCATGGGTTAGCACAGCCACCAATGCCCCCGTACTCAACCTGCAGCCCTGGGGATTCGGCTTGGACACAGGCAAGCAAAGAGCTGGGAGTGCCCGGAGGACCTGCCTGCCACATGGAGTTTGAGAAGACAGAAGGAGCTGCAGTGGTTGTCCGAGGGCTGAGCATCCCAGCACACAGGGTGGGGTGGGCAGAAATATCAAGGCTGGAGCTATGGCTTCTACATTCCAGTCTCTACCCTTGAAAGACACTGTGTCTGCTTCCTCAAGACGCAGTAGCGGGGGGGGGGGGGGGGGGCAGAACTTACTCACAGCACAGGCTGGGTAGGGGAAGAGCTGTCTTTGGCTTGTGTTGGGATCAGAGATGGGACGCACTAAGCAGTACATCAGCTTCTCTGAGCAGCAAGTTGCTGGGGTAGGGCAGGGGTGCAGCTGGAGGGCAGGGCTGTGATGGATTAGGGAGGCGAGCACGGGACTCCAGGGATGGGGCGGGGACGGGGTTGGGAAAGCACCCACCTGTTGTTGAGCAGGGCCAGCAGCTCCCCGGCATGGTACAAGTCATTCTTGGAGACTTGGCTAAAGCGGAACTCATTGAGGTTGCACAGCGTGACGGCCGGGAAGGTGAGCTGGGAGGCAGCCACCTCGTCGAGCTTGGTGACGTGGTGGTAGTGGAAATAGTACTGCACACGTTCTGTGCACACGCACAGCAGCACGGCCAGGGAACCCAGGAAGCACAGGGCCCACAGCGCCCGCTTCAGAGACAGCCGCTCGTAGGAGAAGATGTGCGCCAGGCCGTGCAGTGTGGAGCTGCTGGCGAAGGCCTGGATGCTCACCGGCTGGACGCCACCCACCTCCTCCTCTTCGGCCTTCAGTTCCATCCTTGCCCAGGGGATCCTGGGGGCGGGGGGAGAGGGGGGTGTCCTGAGGTGACAGTACACTGTGGGGTCCTCCAACAGTGTTCACCCAGACATCATTGTCCCCAAGGGGTGGAAGACTTGCCTGGTGTGCCAGCCCCGGAGGTGGCTGCCCTAGGGACACATCCCAAGGCTGGGGTCTTCCAAAGACAGAGGTGAGGGGGGGGGGTGTCAGCTCAGGCAAAGAGCATGCTCTCCCACGGAGGATTCCCAGGCCAGGGAGGACCCCAGATACAGTCCTGCCCTGCAAAAGGGAACTCCTGATGCTCCTACGGCCAGGCACTGGAGTTCCCTCTAGATGTGGGGTCACTCTGGGACAGGAACGTCCACCCATCCTAGAGACCAAAACTCCCCCACGTGGGCTGAACCCGGGTCAAGGGTATCCCCAGGAATGGGGATCCCTCCCCAAGAGCTAACCTGGCCAGAAACCCGAGGGAGGCGGGTGCATTCGGGGAGGGGCGAAGCCCGAGTCCTCACCTGCCTTGTCTCCAGTTCCCACAGGCGCAGGCTGTGTGTGTACGCTTGGGTGGGGGGTGGCGGGCTGCCCGAGGTGGATGCACGGGGGAGGGGGGGCGCGGCTCCCTACGACAGCGAGCTGTCCCCGCCCCGGACGCTAACCCGCTCCCCCACCCCAGCACCCCCCCCCCCTCTTAGTCCAGCTCCTCGTCGCAGTCCTATTCCCCGCCTGGCCCCCGCCCCCTCCCCAGCCTCCAAGCCTCCAAGGCAGACGGGAGCAGAGTCCCGGCTGCCGGGCGCGGGGAGTCCCGCGGCCAGGGGAGGGGGAGGGGGATCGGAAACCCACCTGAGGGGGCCTTCGGGAAGCCGGCAGCCGGCGGCAGGTCCTGGGCGCGGGCCGGGGGCGGGCTCAGCGCCGAGCCGCCGAGGGGCTCATGGCCCGGAGCCCGAGCCCGCGGCCGCCGCGGCTCGCCGCGCAGAGCCCTGCAGGGAGCGGCCCGCCCGGCCCGCACGGCTCTGATGCGCCCGCCCGCCGCCCGCGCGCGCCCGCGGGCCCGCTGGCCTCGGCTCGGTCCGCCGGGGCTCGGCGCGCGGCGCGGTGCTCTCAACCCCGGGATCTGCAGGGATCCATCGTCCGGCCGGCGGCGGCGGGCGGGGCGCGGCGCGGCGCGCGGGGCGAGGGTGCGCGTGCGCGCCCGCGAGTGTCTGCGAGGGCGGCTCCGGGCCCGACCGGGAAGCGGGACCGAGGAGGGCTTCGCGCGGGCTCGCCGCCGCGCCGGGGCCGCCTGCCTGCTGCGAGGCCCGGCGGCTGGCTTGTGAGTCTGTGCGCGCGATGCGAGCAGCAGGGAAGACGTCTGGCTCCTTCGGATCGATGCTCCCGCCTCTTGCTGCTGCTTCTCTGGTGGCACACGCGCGCGCACACACACACACACACACACACGCTCGGAGTCACACTTGCCGTGCGGAGACACAGGCACATACGCAGGCCTTCGCCGCACCGCCACTCTCAACCACACCCCCACCCCGCAGCCGCCCACGCATCCAGGGCCCTGACCCACAGGCTCCCCGCCTCCGTGTGCTGTGCTGCGCACACACATGCACACACGTGAACGCACACAGCCCTGGCCGCCCAGACCCCATCCTCCATGGAGGCTGCATGTCTGCTGCCCCTCACTTCCAAATCTCTAAAGCAAGAGCAGAAAGCAAGAAGGAGAAATCCCAGAGGTCAAGGGGATTCAGACAGAAGTGAGGAAAGGGAGGAAGAGGGGGCAGGATGGAGAAGGGTTGGAAGGGGAAGCTGTGTGTGCCCTGCGCGCCCTGAACCCAGGCCTGGGAGCTGCTTCGGCAGCTCTCGCCTCTCTCCTTCCCTCCCTCCCTCCCTCCTCCTGGGGGGGGGGGGGCTCCCTATCCAATTAACAGAGAAGGCGCAATCAAGGGAAGTTGTTAATTTGCTGATGCTCATTAGGGGCTCTTAGCACGGAGGCTGTTGAGGTCTGATGGTGTCAGATGATGAACACGGAGGGTGCGGGGGACCAGAATTCCATCGCTAGCGGCTCTCGCAGCCCTGGGAGAGGAAAGATGAGAAAGAACCTGTCGTCGTGAGAAGGGGCGGGCGCAGTGGAAAGAAGGTGGAGGAGAAGTTGTGAGGGGCTGCGAGTAAGGGGTACATACGAAAAGAACAAGGATCTGTCGATCCGTAGAAGGAGTATGGAGCTAGTAGGGATGTCGGGATCCACAGACGGCGGCCCGAGCTGCCCAAAGGAAGGGAGACTCTTCAAGTGTTAGGCTTGGGGAGCTGTCCAAGCAGCACCAGGCGGTGCCGGCAGGCTGTCATGTCTCTGGGCAGCCGCTGGGTGGCAGCACACTCCCAGATACTCAGCATCCACTCAGGGGGCATTTGGGAGTGGGAATCCTCCTGGGAGGGTCCCAAACAGGGACCCGAGGAAGCGCGGGGCAGTCTGACTCCTGAATTCCAGATGTCCTCAGGGGGAGGGGAGGAGCACTTTGGAGCATCTTGGAATTTCCCCAGCTCCCCACACTGGCAGGCTGAGTGACACGTGGCGCCTCTTCAAATGGCAGCAAATTGCTTCAGTCACCTGGGAGCTACTGAGGGAGCAAGCAGCGGGGGTGGAGGGAAGGGGATGAGGTGAGGCGGAGGCAGGCCAGGGCTGATCGAGGCCAAGGAGGAGTCGGGAAGAGAGGAGTCAGGACCAGGGGATCTCAGCTTCCAGACCTGGCCATGCTGCCCATTAGCACGGGCAGGGCCTTTTCTGAAAGATGGAGATAATATTGGTTTCACATGACTTTTTGAGGATCACATGAGCTGATGCATGGAAAATGCTTAGTACGTTGGCTTGTGCTTAGAAAATAACTATTACTGTTCGCGTTTGAGTGCAGCGGTAAAACCACAGCCTCCAACCTTAGAAAGTGTTGTCTTTTTAAAACTTTTTCTTTTAACGTATTCTCAGGGGCTGATGCTGTGGCATAGCTCACTAAGCTTCTGCCTGCGGTGCCAGCATCCCATATGGGCACCGGTTCGAGTCCCAGTTGCTCCATTTTTGATCCAGCTCTCTGCTATGGCCTGGGAAAGCAGTAGAAGATGGCCAAAGTCCTTGGGCCCCTGCACCCATGGGGGAGACCCAGAAGAAGCTCCTGGCTTCTGGTTTCAGCCTGGCCAAGCCCTGGCTGTTGTGGCCATCTGGGGAATGAACCAGTGGATGGAAGACTCCTTTCTTTCTCTGTCTCTCCCTCTCTCTGTCTGTAACTCTGCCTCTCAAGTAAATAAATAAATGATTTTTTAACTTGTTTTTCTTTAATTGAAAGACAGAGAGATAGAGACAAAGAGAGATCTTCCATTTGCTGGTTCACTCCCCGTAAATGGCCAAAACAGCCAGGTCTAGGCCAGGCTGAAGCCAGGAGCCAGAACTCCATCCAGGTCTCTCACAAGGGTAGCTGGGACTCAAGTATTTGAGCCATCATCTGCTGCCTCCCAGTCTGCATACTAGCAGGGAGATGGAATCAGAGGTGGAGCCAGGACTCAGACCCAGGCACCCTGATATGGGATGTGGGTGTCCCAAGCAGAGTCTTTTTTTTTTTTTTTTTTTTTTTTTTGACAGGCAGAGTGGACAGTGAGAGAGAGAGACAGAGAGAAAGGTCTTCCTTTTGCCGTTGGTTCACCCTCCAATGGCCGCCGCTGCAGCCGGCGCACCGCACTGATCCTGGCAGGAGCCAGGAGCCAGGTGCTTTTCCTGGTCTCCCATGGGGTGCAGGGCCCAAGCACCTGGGCCATCCTCCACTGCACTCCCTGGCCATAGCAGAGAGCTGGCCTGGAAGAGGGGCGACCGGGACAGAATCCGGCGCCCCAACCGGGACTAGAACCCGGTGTGCCGGCGCCGCAAGGTGGAGGATTAGCCTATTGAGCCACGGCGCCGGCTCCCAAGCAGAGTCTTAACCCTCCTAACTGCTGCCCACCGTGGGAAGTGCTTTCTTATGCATGACCTAAATCCCTCATGCTGTTGTTTCTTCTTCATTTGAGCTGAGAAGGGTTCCACCTTTCCCCCAATCCCCTACCCCAGACTTTTGCCCCATTCCTGCCCTGTGACTTGCAGCAAATCACCACTGTGGATTTTCCTGGGTCAAGCCCCACGATTGGCTGTGGGAGCCATGGTGAGAAGGGACTGTCCTCAAAATCTCTCAATGTCAAGTTGTTGACAGTTGAGTTTAGTGCACAGGCCGGGAGTAAAGGTAAGGCATTGGGGATGGCCAGTGCACAGCGGCAGGGGCCATCATCCTAGCAGAGGGGTTGTAAGGCAGGGGTGAGGGGAAGAGGAAGCTGGGGCTGCCTGTGCCCCCGGGTAAGACTGCACGGAAGGCTTCAAGAACGTGGTTGGTGTCTGCCCACCTCCGTCCAAGCCTTGACAGACCCTAGTTCCTTCAGCATCCTTGTGGCTCCTGATCCGCACTTCATCATCTCTTGTCCCTGCTGCCCCAGGCCCTTGGTGCGCTTCTTCACCTGGGGACTGACAGGAGAACAGGCCTGGTGCTATTCCTCCCTCCACTGCACTGGGGAAGGGCGTCTGGCCAGGACCTGCACCGGGCTGACCTGGATTCAAATCCCAGCTCATTGCACTAGTGCTGTGTGGTCCCAGGCGAGTAACTTAGCCTGTCTGAGGGCGCACCCTTTTCTGCAAGCCATAAAACCCAGCGGATGCCCACGCTGTGGAGCAGGCGAGTGCTTAGCAAACAGTAGGTGTCCCGGCAATAGCAGCAAGTGGTACGCTCATCCCCGAAAGGCAGAGGGAGGGCAAATCCCCCATGCACGGTTCCCTCGCAGATGGCCCCATCTGCTGTAGGTGCCGAAGCGGGGGAGGGGAGGGGAGGCAGAGCGGGGACAAGGCCCCCTGGGATTCCCAGACAGCTCCTCTTCACTCCCCGTGCATGAAATCGCACGCGCCCCAATCTGTCTGCATCCACTTCATCTGCCGGCTCAGCAAATGCAGAGACAATTAAGGAGTTAATTAGCAGGCAGCTGGGAAGGGGCGTAGCAGCACCCCCCCCCCACTCCTCCACTCTCCATGTTGCCCCCCGACCCATGACCCTCTTCTCCTCCTGTTTTCTCTGTGTTCCTTTGGAACCCTACCCCCACCATTATCTGCCACTCTTGCCTCCTCCCCCTCTACCCTGCCCATCTCTCCTGTCTTCTCCCCCTAATCTCTCTCCTCTTCCACTCAGCTCCTTGCCCCATTCCCACCCAAGGAATCACCTTCCCCAGCCTTCAGGGACTCCCTTTTCTCCTCCCATGACAGCCCCCTCTGCTCTCTCCAGCCTTCTGCTCTCCTCTCCTCATCACCCTTCCCTCTGCAGTGTGACTTCAGGTCTCAGTCAATGTGCCTTGTGCGCTGGTTCTTGCGCGTGGGGCTCCGGATCTGCTATAGGAGTCGGGTTCAAGGCTGCCTGCCTGCCTGCCTGCCTGCTGGGTGTTGGCCTCTGCCGTCCCACAGCGCTGCTCACTGCTAGCAAATCTTTGGGCTCTCACTCCCCTACTGCTGCCTCTGCCCGGGTCTCAGCAGTTTGTCTCTGCATCTAGGACCATGCCGCAGCCTTCGCCTCCCTCCCCCTCCCCGAGGGGCTGCTGGGGGCTGGCAGGCGGCCACCTTTCTTCCATCACACATCGCGATTTGTGGATCAACATGCCACTTTTCAAAGTCACAGCTTCAGGGATTGAGAGAGAGAGAGAGAGAGAGAGAGAGAGAGAATATATATATATATATATGGAGAGAGAGAGAGAGAGAGAGAGAGAGAGAAGATAGAGAAACAGAGCAAGAGAGAGAGAGATGGAGAGAGATCAGGGCCAAGGCAGAGATTAAAAGGGCAGATGGATGCGCAGTTCAGAGGAGGAGAGAAGGGAGGGCGTGGGCAGGGCTGAGGTTTGGAGGAGAGAGAAGGCACAGGTGAGGAGGCATCGATCAAGGGAAAGGGCTGCTAAGGTCCACCCCCGATTCACAATTCTGGGTCTCTAAGAGGAGTCGGTGGTGCAGGGGAGTTCCCCAGGGCTTTTCCTTTTCCAAGAACCTGGCCAGGTTAATCCTCCAGTCCCAGCGCCAACCCCCAGCTGCGCACCTGTACTGGTTGTTTTGGTAGGGGGCTCCGGCTACCCTGGCAGCAGCTCTTTCCTCTGTCTTCCTCTTGTACCCCTTGGGGTGAGGAGCAGCTCCCTGGACTCCCAGAGGGAGGCAGGGAGGACCCTGCAGGAGGCAGGCAGGAGCAGTGGACGGTGCTCAAGCCCAGACCCAGCACCGTGCATTCAGTAGGCACATGCTATTGAGGGCACCCTTAGGCAGGGTCTGGATCTCTGACTTGAGGATGCCGGGGAGCCCAGCCTGAGCCTGGCTAGCACACCTGCTCAACAGTGTCTAAGGAGTTGCATAATCCAGGAGCACCCCTGGGGGCTCTGGCTGGGTGGCAGGGGTCCCCCAGCCTGGGGCGCTTTCCTCCCACAAGGGAACTTGTGCCTCTGAGCTGTCCCCCAGCTAAGCATGGTCTTCCCCTTTCTCCCACTCCCACCCCTAGCTCCTCTGTAGCCTGCTGTCCATCCCCATGGACCCCTCCCACTCTACCCCAGTCCCTCTGGAAGGTGCAATCTCAGCGCCCAGGGCGGCTGACAAGCCATGGAGGCAGTGCCGGTGAATAATTCATGGGGCTGGGAGGCCCTTATCTCCCTGGCCGGCCCCACCCGGGGCCCCTGCACCGGCTGCCGGCCCTCGGCTCCCCGGCTTTATCTCGACGCCCAGCTTGTAACGCAGCCCGCCGTATCGCAGGCAGAAGGGGAGATTAATTTTCTGGTTTTGCATGGGCGGGGAGGAGGAGGGGGCGTGGGGAGGTGCTGGGGAGCAGAAGCTGGGGATCTTTCCGATTTCAGACTCCAGCGGCTTAATCCTCTCCCAGGCTCGCAGGAAGGGGAGGAAGAAGGTGTTGCAAGCCAAATTTCATCATCAGCGGTAGCCCCAACAGAGGGAGGAGGCGGTGAGGGGCACACAGACGGGAGAGGCCGCGGTGCTGGCACAGAAAGAGGAGCTGTCTGGAAACAGGGTGGAAGGCAGGCAGCCCTCCACCTGGCTCGCCAGCGGCTGGAGCTGGGGTGTGGTGCAGGCCACGTGTGCGGTGTGCCCCCGCAGGAATCCTGGGCGTGGGGCATGCCTTGTGGTTGCTGAGACCAGCCTGGTGGCTACTGCTCCTGGCACAGCCCCTGGGGCAGAGTGGTCTCGAGAGAATGTTGTCTCACTGAGGAGTTGAGTAGAGGAATGGTGATGAGCTGAGCAGGCAGCACACCACATGCTCCTGGAATCTGTCTCTGCCAGCTTCTCCGCCATCTGCCCCCGGGGCCCTGGTACACATAGCTTTGGAGGCTTCCTCATTTTCCTGGGACCTTGTGTTTGACACAGGTCAAAAGCAGTGGCCTGGAGAGGCCGCAGGTTCCTGCTGCTTCTGCTTAGACAACCTGACTACCCAGAGGTAGAGGAAGCCACCACCGGTTAACTGAGCATCTATGTATTTACTTTTTAAAATTTTAAAAAAGGATGTATTTATTTACTTGAAAGTCAGAGTTACACAGAGAGAGAAGGAGAGGCAGAGGGAGAGAGCAGAGAGAGAGAGGTCTTCCATCTGCTGGTTCACTCCCTAGTTGGCTGCAACAGCCAGAGCTGCGCTGATCCGAAACCAGGATCCAGGAGATTCTTCTGGGTCTCCCACACGGGTACAGGGGCCCAAGGACTTGGGCCATCCTCTACTGCTTTCTCAGGTCACAGCAGAGAGCTGGATCAGAAGTGGAGCAGCCAGGACTTGAACCGGTGCCCATATGGGATGCCGGCGTAGCAGGTAGAGTCACCACCTGCTATGCCACAGTGCTAACCCCTCTATTTTTAAAAGAGATTTATTTATTTGAAAGGCAGAGTTACAGAGAGAGAGAGAGAGAGAGAGAGAGAGAGAGAGAGAGATCCCAGCAACCTAGGCCATCTTCTACTGCTTTCCCAGGCACATTAGCAGGGGGCTGGATTGAAAGTGGCACAGCCTGGTCTCAAACCGGTACCCATATGGGTGGCCAGCATCATAGGCAGCAGCTCAACCTGTTACATCACAACCCCAGCCCCTGCGCATCCATCCACTACACACCAGGGCCACAAGCAAGGCAGCCCTGGGTTTCCCATGATCAATCAGAGGTGGATCCTGCCATCAAGGAACCTGCGCTCCAGCAGGGCTGATCAAGCACGTAGGTCATGGACGCTGGCCAGGAAAGAGGTACTCAGAAGGTGCTCAGAGGAAGGGGACCAGCACCACCCAGGAAAGCATCTTGGAGGATGTGGTATTTGAGTTGGATTTTGCAATTTGGGTAGGAGTTTGAATTGGCCGTAATGGCACCGGATGGGGGTAAGGCATTTCAGGGGCAGGTCGAATGTAAATTAAATGATGGGTGGGTGAACCAGGGTGAGACAAAGAGATAGTGGTTTCCTTTGGCTGGCTGGCCAGATGGAACATGAGGGCCAAGGCTGGAAGCAGGTCGGGTGGGGGGAGGGGGCTTGAGGGTGCCTGGCATCACATGGAGGGGTTTGAACTTGTCCCGGGGTTCCCAGGAAGCAGTTAGAAGGGTTTTGAGCAGGAGGAGGTGGTGTGACAAGAGCAGTATTGGAGAAATTTAGGATGATAAATTCTTTCTTTTTTTTTTTTTGAAGGTTTATTTATTGATTTGAAAGGCAGAGCCACAAAGACAGAGGAAAGAGCAAGAGATTGATCTTCTATCCATTGGTTCACTCCCCAAGTGGTGGCAACAGTCGGGGCTGGGTCAGCCTGAAGCCAGGAGTTTCCTCCAGATCTCCAGCGTGGATGCAGGGGCCTACCCTCCACTGTTTTCCCAGGTGCATCAGCAGGGAGCTAGATCGGAAGTGGAGCAGCTAGGGAAAAAAACCGGCACCCATATGGGATGCCAGCATTGCAGGCAGAGGCTTAACCACAATGCCAGCCCCTGGGATGATAAATTCCTTAACATTTCTGCACTTTTGGGCCTGGAGAGGAATACTCATTATTTTTGTGCTTTGATGTCCAATTTATTAACCTTTATTCAATTATTAACAGTTCCCTAAATATTCTATTACTTATGCAACTAATAAATCAAAAAGTTATGAATTTAGCAAATTATAGTCCCCCAAATATTTAAACATTGATAGCAAGTGGAATAAAACTGTTCATAAATCTATCAGTTTTTATTAAAAGCTTTAACACTTTTAACAGCAGTCTCTCTCTCCCTCCTCCACCTCCTCAATTAAATAAAATAAATAAGGAATTTTTTAGGAGCTGCTGTTGTCGTGCAGTGGGTTAAGCTACCTCATGCAATGCTGGCATCCATACCATCACATGGGTTTGAGTCCCTGCTGCTCCACTTCTGATCCAGCTCCCTGCTAATGCACCTGGGAAAGTGGTGGAGGATGGGCCTAGTGCTTGGGTCCCTGCTACCCATGTGGGAGACCTGGATGGAGTTCCAGGTTCCTGGCTTGGGCCCTACCTGGCCCCAACCGTTCCAGGCATTTGGGGAGTAACCAGCGGATAGAAGATCTCTCTCTTTCTTTCTGTCTCTTTCTCTGTTTCTCTCTGTAACTTTGCTTTTCAAATAAATAAATACATTTTTATTTAAAAAAAAAAAAGGAGAGAGAAAGAAAGTAACTTTTTTAAAAGTGAGAGACCCAGATTGAGTTCCAGCTATTAACTTCAGCCTGGCCAAGCCATGTCTGGTGCGGGCATTTGAGGGGTGAACCAGCGAATGGTGGCTCTGTCTGCCTTTCAAATTAAATAAAATTTATTTTATTTTATTTTATTTATTTGAAAGAGTTACAGAAAGAGATGGAGATGGAGAGAGAGGTCTTCCATCTACTGGTTCACTCCCCAGAGGGCCGCAATGGCTGGAGCTAGGCCAATCCGAAGTCAGGAGCCAGGAACTTCTTCCGGGTCTCCCATGTGGGCACAGGGGTCCAAGGACTTGGGCCATCTTCTACTGCTTTTCCAGGCTGTAGCAGAGAGGGAGAGGGGCAGCCGGGACTCGAACCGGCACCCATTAGGGATGCCGGTGCTTCAGGCCAGGGCTTTAACCTGCTGCACCACAGCGCCAGCCCCTAAATTATAAAATTTAACGCAGTCAAAACACACACTATTACAATGATTGCACAAAAGAAAAAACTTCACCCATCACAAAATCAGCATCGTGAATTTCAATTTCTCCATTCAATATTTCTAATGTGACTTCCTTCCCTCTCATTCTTGAATCTGCCCCGGGCGGGATTTTCCTGACAGCAGTGTGTAGGCTCGCCTTCGCCTGCCGGTACCAAGAGCAGACTGTGGAGTGGAGGGGCCCTTCAGGGAGTCTTCCAGAACTCCTTACACATTCCTTCCCCAGAGGATTGGCCTTCTCTGGGCTCAGACCAATCTTGGTTCTCATGTTGTGTATGTGACCCTAATCTGTTCCCCGACGTGATTAGTTCAAGAGCGCCTTATCTTTGCAGGCCAGCCCACCTTGTAACCACTGTTCCGAGTGGGGCCCGGTCTGATGCAGTTACGTGGTGAGTCCTTGGTCACTGGTTAGCTGGAATCACATCCTTCCCTCCCCATCATCTGCTAAGACCCACGCTATTGTCAGCGGAGCACCGAAGCAAGCTTCTAAGACGAGGTATTAAGGGCCTGAATTAGGGCAGTGGCGACGGAAATAAAAAGAGAGGACAGTTTTCAGAAACTCCATGAAGGCAAAATCGACTTCTATTAAACGTGGGATAATAGTTACCTCCTAGAATCAAATGAAAATACTTGTGAAGCCCTTTGTGCTGGATAAGCACCCTTAATTCCTGGTTGTTTTGGCTTTTGTTGTTATGTTGCTATTAGGGGCTGGCCAAGGACAAATACCTTAGGGGCTCACCCAAATTTAGGGGGTGAACAGAGGAGGGGAGGCAGGCCAGGAGGCTGAGAGAACGGAGAGAGATTGGTAGAGAGAGGGGAGAGGAGCCAAGAGAGAGGTGTGTGCGGAGGCCAGCAGAGAAGTGCAGCTTTGAGCTCGGTGGGGCAGCATGCATGTCTCTGGGGACAGAAGAAAAGAAATGGAGAGGTTGGTGGCCTGGGCAGACCCAGGAAAGGAGGCACGGAGCCTGGGCTCCTGACCAAAGTCTCTCTGCTGTGACCAGGGCAAACAGGAATTATCTGCCCTCTAGCTCAGCTGTCACCCTCCACTCAGCCTCCAACCCTGTTCAGGAGAAACACCATCCCTACAACTCAGAACTGGCAGTCTTTGGAGATTACCTATACCACTATTCTCCTTTAACGTGGCACAAGGGACAGTGAGGCGACAGAGCAGAGGGGGCATGACCAGGGAGGGTCTCCTGACTCCCAATCTAGGATTGTGTTCCCTTGTCACTCAACCAGTTGATCCTACTGGAGGAGAACTTGGTCCCCCAGCCACCTGCAGAGCCTGTCCCCTATACTCAGGCTTTATTTCGGCTTCTAGGCTTAGAAGCCCTGGCTTTGGGGAGGTGTTAGGGGGTTGAACTGCAGAGATGAGGCTTTGGAAAAGACTGCCTTTTTCTGTTCTCAGCCAAGATCAGTGGTGCTGTGGCGATGTTTGAGGACTCGGAGGCGATGGGGAGAGGTTGGAGGCAGAGAGACAGTAGAGAGGCTGGGCTGCCGCTGGGCTCGGCGGAGCTCTGGCTTGAAGCCCACACAAGGGATTGAGAGTAGGAAGCTGGCGTGATGGTGGGGCAGGCTGTCTACAGGGCCGTGGCCTCTAGACCAAAGACAAGCGGGCTCAGTGCAAGAGGGTACCGCCACCTTGACAGAACCACGGCTGACACCCCCCCAAGCTGGCAGTACCCTCATCTCCCCTGCACCCCTGCCCCTATTCTGTTGATGACCGCTCTCTGTTTGGTGACTACTTAGCCTAAAGGAGAGCATTAGCCAAGGGTTGGGAGTGACTGGCAAAGAGAGAGTGATGGGTAGGGAAGACTTCAGGGGAGTGGATATGGACTTGGGCCTGCAGTGTGGTAGAGGAGGTTGGGTCTTGTAGTTCTGGCTCCAAGCCAAGCAGATTCCTCAGCTGATGTCCTGTCTGCGGGATGCACTTTCCCAATGTCACATGGACACAGGACTTTGTTCTCAGACACCTTCATGTCCCTTTCTAATCACACCTTGGGTACCGCTATCACTCTCCAGTGTTCCTCCTGCACTGTCACCATCACCTCCCTGTATTATTGTGGTAGGCAGCTAGCTGCTTAGCTGGTTCCTGGTGCCCCTTGCCCCCTGTCACGGATGCCACTGTGTCATCCTATCCCTGTAGGCATGGGTCGTGTTTGATGAGTTGCTTCTAATGAAGAGTCTTTGGGAAAGATGACGGGATGTTGCTTCCTTCCTGGGCTCTCTCCCACCTGACTGGGGAAAGCCAGCTGACACACCATCAGCTACTCCATGGAGAAGCCCACGTGGCAAGCGACTGATGAAGGTCTCAGGCCAGCACCCTGCAAGATCCAAGAGCCTGAGAGGAACTCAATCCTGCCAGCAGTCATGTGAGTGCCCTGGAAGCAGATGTTCCTTCGTGGAGACAACCGATGAGAACTCAACTCCAGCTGGCACTGTGGGAGCCCCCTGGTCAAAGACCTTGGGCTAGAGGCACCTGGCTAAGCCATATCCAAGTTCCTGACCCACTGCAACTATGAGATATGAAATGCATGTGGTTTTGGGCCACTCAGTTTTTTGGGGGGGGGCAATTTGATACATAGGTGACTATTTTTTTTTCCTAAAGATTTATTTATTTTGAAAGTCAGAGTTACACAGAGAAGGAGAGGCAGAGGCAGAGAGAGAGAGAGGTCTTCCATCTGCTGGTTCATTCCCCAGCTGGCTGCAACGGCCAGAGCTGCACCAATCCAAAGCCAGGAGCCAGGAGCTTCTTCCAGGTCTCCTGCGCAGGTGCAGGGGCACAAGGACTTGGGCCATCTTCTACTGTTTTCCCAGGCCACAGCAGTGAGCTGGATTGGAAGTAGAGCAGCTAGGACACAAACCAGCACCTATATGGGATGCTGGCACTGTAGGCGGCAGCTTTACCCGCTACACCACAGCACCAGCCCCCTAAGCTAGCATCTTAACCACTGCACCAAACACACACACCCCAAATACAGATTCCAGTGTAAGCCTTGTCACCAGTCATCAGCACCAGCTGCAAAAGTCTTTCTGGCACAAAATATGTCCCAGACCCCATACAAGCCCCGAGATTACAAAGAGGTGGAAGACCAGGTTTGTACTGCCAGAGAATCAGCTGGAATCAGGATCTGTTGATTAAAAAGCAAATGGTGAGTCAAACAAGGCTGTGCTTACTGCCAAGGTAGGTCAGGGGATAGGGAAGGCTTCAGGGAGGAGGGGCACTAATCAGTGTGCTCTGGAGAGGCAGTGGGGGAGGGGGAAGCCTTGTATGGGCTTGATGCTGCAAGTCCAGAGCAAAGTGAGGGGTTCCAGCAGGAGGGGAAGGCCAGGGCCACACAGGAGAGCAATGGGAAACAAAGTTGCAACCAGAAACAGAGCACATGGAGGCGTGATGCATCCTGCATTGGCCCATAGCTCTGTGCTTCCCAAAACATGGTGCTCTGTGCTTAGTCCGTCAGTGCCATCCTCTTAACAGGTGAGAAACCTATGGCTTCTGACTATTGAAGGATCCGCCCAGTTTTCCAGCGCAGCCTCATGGGGGAGACAGGCGCCAAATCCTCTGCTCCAGCAGGAGGCAGTGTGGAGCGACGGGAACCTGTCACCCCCCCACTCCCACCCCAGTCCCAGTTCTTTCCACCCAGGGACAAGCTCAGCAGTGACTCCCACCTCCCACACGGCTGTAGACAGCAGAGAGCCCAACACCACAGGGGGCTTGGCACGTGGCAGCCTGGTAGCAACTGTGAATTCTGTCCTCGCGCACCTTGTCCGTTCAGAGGCTGGGCACATGCTTCTCGCCCAGCATCCAGGCAGGCCTGCCCCACCCGCACAACTACAGTGGGCACCATTCCTGGGTGGACGTGGGGTTAGGAAGAGTTAGGAAGGAAACACTGCTGACCACCTGCTTCTAAAGCTTCTCCTTCCAGGGGCGGGTGAAGATGCCACTTGGGATGCCGGCATCTCATGTCAGAGGGCTTGGGTTCAAGTCCTGATTCTGTTCCTGATTCCAGCTTCCTGTTCTGTGCACCCTGGGAGGCAGAAAGTGACGGCTCAAGTACCTGGGTCCCTGCTACCTACATGGGAGACCCTGATTGAGTTCTTGGCTCCTGGCTTTGACTTGGCACAGCCTCAGCTGTTAAGGGCTTTTGGGGAGTGAACCAGTGGATGGGGGAGCTGTCTCTCTCTCTGCCTTTCAAATAAAATGACAATTAAGAAATAAAAAAAATTTAAAATTAAATGACTATTTTATACAGAAGATAAAAATTAATAAAAAAAAATCTCTCCCCTTCCAGGATGTCTTTCAGGATTGGTTCAATGGCAGGTGATGGCTAATCCTCTTTTTTAAAAAATGATTTATTTATTTTATTTGACAGGCAGAGATATATATAGAGAAATCTTCCATTCGCTGGTTCATTCCCCAAATCGCTGCTGGGCCAGGCTGAAGCCAGGAGCCAGGAGCTTCTTCTGGGTCTCCCATGTGGGTCCAGGGGCCCAAGGAACTGGTCCACCCTCCACTGCTTTTCCCAGGCCATTAGCAAGGAGCTGGACCAGAAGTGATGCAGCCGGGACTGGACCGGCATCCATATGGAATGCTGGCACTGAAGGCGTGACTTAACATGCAACCGAACAGTACTGGCTCCCAATGGCTACTCCTCTTACTGTAGGTCTGTTTGACCAAGAAATTGCCAAGGCAAGGCCCAGAGCTGGTATCCTAGGACTGGAAGGAACTCTCTGGAGCCCTGTGAAGCCCGGGCCCAGCAGGCAGCAAGGAGCGTCCCGTGAACCCTAGTGTCTTGAAGATGCTGCCCTCGTAATTGTTTGCAACTTGAACATCTGTGGCTCTGTTGGCACTCACTCCCACCCTAGTACACCTCTCTTATGATCTGCTCCACCCCATTTTCTAGATGAATGAGTAGGAGCTCGGAGAGGGTACGTGTTGTTGCCTGCGGCCACTGATCACACTGAGCTATCCAAATGCCGTGTTCTCGTCCCCACGTACACGCTCCTGTGGCTCAAAGGGGCTCAGTGACTTGCCCGTGCTTGGAGGTAGTCAGGGGTTAGAACCGGGGTCTCCTTTCCAGTCCTTGGAGAGCAGTGTTCTTTCTGCTCTGTCACCCTGCACCAGGTTAAAAAAAACTGCTGCAGCAAACAAGGCTGGCGATGGAGAAGGAGAAATGACATGAGCTGGAACCCCACGGGTGACTGCGCAGGTCAGGGTCGATGCATTAAGCGAGCTGGGACGCCAGGGTCCCCAGTTGATGGTGGGGGGAGGCCCAGCCTTCCCCCTGCTCTGTCAGGCCTGGGGCTGCAGGCTGCCAGTGCTCCTCCATCAAGACCCCCGGAGAGCCAGAAATCAAATATTCCTCCTCCCCGGCTCAGGCAGCCTTATTGCCATTGACAGCAAATGTATTGCTCTAATCTGGTCTCATTCTGCCGGGATGGGCTCCACTGTGCCCTCCTCCCTCCCAGCCTTGCCGGTCTCATGGAGGCGGGAGGGAGGCGCCGCCGAGGACCAGAAGCAACAACAGGGTGGAGAGGGAGGTGCAGGGGTTGGGCTGTAAGTGGGGCAGCTACAGCGATCCCAGGCTTGATATGGCTCAAAGACGCTCAGGATTGGAGGGGAGGAGGGGTCCGTGGTGAGGGAGGAGGCAGGCCCTGAGGTCCCAGCACACAGGCTGCGAGTGTGTGTGTGTGTGTGTGTGTGTGTTTTACGGAGCCGGAATTCCAAGCTTGGGCGATGGTGCGATGCTTCTGTTGACTGTCAACAAGGACGCTCTCCCAAGCTTGGAATTTCGGCTGCAGTTGACCTGCCCTCCTGTTCCCAGGCAGCCTCTGCTCTTCTGCCTGCCTCTCCTGCTGCTCGCCCCTGCTTAGCAGCAAACTCCAGAGAGGACGGGTGGGATGGAGCAGGCTTGGGAGGGGCTCAGCCCAGGGGGCCAGGACAGCGCGCCGAGCCTAGGCCAGGGGCAGAGGGGCAGGTGCAGCAGCAGTGTGATTGTGGGAAGGGAGTCACAGCTCTGAGCCAATGGAGGCTCTTGAGGAGCCACATGGTGGCCTGCTAATGGGGTGGGCGGGACTGAGGAGTGGGTGGCTGGAGGCCTTGGGTCCTTCTTCCCTTCTTTCACCAGCACGTCTGTCTGGTCTGTCTGTCTGTCCATCCCAGGGTAGGGTGAAGTCCTTATGTCCTACCACGGTGAGCACATGTCAGTCTGGGTGCACCTGCAGGCTGGGTCTGGAAGTTTTCTGGATCCCAACAGTGGGAGAGGGTCTTAGGGGTGTATGTTTGGGGTGGGGGGCGGGGAGCCAACTTCTTTCTTGGAGAAGCTCCTGCCTGCAGGGACGGAGCTGGGTCACAGCTCAGAGCTCTGCCCAGGGTTCCAGAAGGGATGGAGGCTGTAGGGGGAATATTGGCCTCTCCAGCCCTCTCCTCTGGCCAGGAGCTGCTGCCTCCGCCTGCCTGGTGAGACAGACCCTTCCCAGTTCCTTCCATAGGAAGCTCCGCCTCCGGTCTGTCGGTCCCCAGCTCCAGTTTCTGTGGCTCCAGGCTTGGGACAGCCACCCCTGCCTCACCAGGCACGTTTTCTTCCCTCGGGGCCCCTTCTTATATGAGGAGAGCGGAGGTGAGATCTTCGAGCAGGTCTAACCTGATCGGGGAGGCCACTCACTGCCAAAGAGAGACCGCGAGAGGAAGTCACAGCCGCCCACACTCCAGGAGCATTTGCTACTTGCCGGGCACAGCGCAAACACAGCGGTCCCGCCTCCCCACTAGGGTCTCCCCTATGGGGGGCGTGCAGAAGGTAAACATCTCCTCACACAGGTTGCAAGGGGGCGTAACCGGGCATAGAAGGCAGGCCAGCACTGGGCGGTGGCCTGGCCTTCCCCGCGCCCCCCTGGCTGCCCAGGGCACCGGGACAGACCCTCGGCTCCGGCGATAGTCCCTCGGGCGCGGCCTCGGGCAGGCGGCCCAGCTCTGGGGGCGTAGGGCGCGGGAGGTCCCCACGTGCCCAACGCCAGGAGCGTGAACACCATTAGTGGCTCCCGCACTGCCGCAGGTGCAGGAAGCGGCCAGAGGGGGGCGCCCGCCAGAAGAGAGCGGTCGTGGGACAGCAGCGACCCCCCTGGCACCCCACCCAACTGAATAACCAACAGGAGAGTCCCCCTCGAGCAAGGGGCAGAGTGGAGAAGCGAACCCAGGCTTTCTGGCACCAGAGCGCGTGCTTTTCAAATTACGGGTGGGGCCCAGGATGCTGTCCCCACTCAAGAGCCATTTCTGGGAGAAAGGGAGTTAAGAGTCCCCTTAAGAGACCAGGAGGAAGCACCTGGCTCCTGGCTTCGGATCGGCACAGCGCCGGCTGTAGCGGCCATCTGGGGGCTGAATCAACGGAAGGAAGACCTTTCTCTCTGTCTCTCTCTCTCATTGTCTAACTCTGCCTGTCCAAAAAAAAAAAAAAAAAAAGAGTCCCCTTAAACATACACACACACACAACATACATCACACCATGGGCACCACACACACATACACCACACCACACGCACACAACACACAGCACACATCACAGCATCCACCACACCACACACACACACAATACACAGCACGCACCACACCACAGCCCACCATAGCACACCACATCATACACACCACAACACAACACATACATATACCACACACAACACACAACACAGCACTACACACACCACACCACACATATGCACCACTTCACACCACACATACAGCACACCACTACTCACAGCACACACTCTACCACATCACACACACACAGTACACCACACATGTACACCACTCCACACCACACACACACTATACACATACTCCATACCACACCACACACACCACAGCATCCACCACACTACACACACATATACCACACATACAACACACAGAATACAATACCATACAACTCTCAACACACCATAACATCACACACACACAACACATAAACCAAATCGCACCACACATACCTTAGACACAAAACACACCACACCACACACTACTCACATCATACAGTGCACATACACACACTTACCTTTGTTTTCCTCTCCCTGGACTGGTGCAGCAAGGCAGGAATTTGGGAGCAATGGGCGGGGTGCTGTGGGGGAAGGGAAGCAGGGGAAGAGTGTGTCTCCAGCCCCCTCCTATCACTGGGTGGTGGGCATAATGCTGCCACCATCCCGTAGAACTCAACTCTCCCCAGCTGGAGTAAGGATTGGAGCTGCAAAAGCAAGAGAACAGGGCCTGGTGCTGTGGCGTAGCAGGTAAAGCCATCGCCTTCAGTGCCGGCTTCCCATATGGGCGCCGGTTCGAGTCCTGGCTGCTCTACTTCTGATCCAGCTCCCTGCTGTGGCCTGGGAAAGCAGTGGAAGATGGCCCAAGTGCTTGGGCCGGAAGAAATTCCTGACTCCTGGCTTCCAATTGGCCCAGCCATTGCAGCCATCTGGGGAGTAGTAAACCAGTGGACGGAAGACCACTTTCTCTCTCTCCCCCTTTCCCTCTCTGTAACTCTGCCTTACAGATAAATACAATAAACCTTATAAAAATAAATAAATAAAAACAAGAGAACAAAGCAGTGAATGAAAAGCATACCACATACACCACACCACATCACACACCACACACACACACACCTGGAAGTTGCCTGGAAGTTACAGTCTAACAGAGAAAACAAAGAGTATGTACTGAGCATTGACAATGTGCCAGGAACCGTGCAAAGTGTTTTACAAGATTACCTCATTTATTCCTTTCCTTTTTTTTTTTTTTAAAGATGTATTTATTTATTTGAAAGGCAGAGTTACAGAGAGGCAGAGGCAGAGAGAGAGAGAGAGAGAGAGAGAGAGAGAGGTCTTCCATATGCGGGTTCACGCCCCAGATGGCTGCCAGGAGCCTGGAGCTTCTACCAGGTCTCCCACATGGGTGCAGGAGCCCAAGGACTTGGGCCATCTTCCACTGCTTTCCCAGGCCATAGCAGAGAGCTGGATTGGAAGTGGAGCAGCTGGGACTCCTACTGGCACCCATATGGGATGCCAGCACTGCAGGCAGTGGCTTTACCCGCTACACCACAGTGCTGGCTCCTCATTTATTCCTTTCAACAGCCCTATGAGGGGCGGGCATTTAACCTGGTGGCTAAGACATCTCAGATCAGGGTGCTTGGGTTTGGTGGCTGGGTCTAGCTCATGCTGATGCCGAGTGCTGATAGCTGAGTCCCTGCCACCCATGTGGGAGACCCGGATTGTGTTTCCAGCTTCCAGCTTTGGCTCCAGCTCAGTCCCAGCCATTGAGTGGGGGGGGTAATCCGGGGAGGGGGGCAGAGCAGGAGGTGAACCAACAAAGGGAAGCTCTATGGCCGGCGCCGCAGCTCACTAGGCTAATCCTCCGCCTGTGGCTCCGGTACTCTGGGTTCTAGTCCCGGTTGGGGAGCTGGTTCTGTCCCGGTTGCCCCTCTTCCAGGCCAGCTCTCTGCTGTGGCCCGGGAAGGCAGTGGAGGATGGCCCAAGTACTTGGGCCCTGCACCCACATGGGAGAACAGGAGGAAGCACCTGGCTCCTGCCTTCGGATCGGCGCAGCGCACTAGCCGTAGTGACCATTTGGGGGGTGAACCAATGGTAAAGGAAGACCTTTCTCTCTGTCTCTCTCACTGTCTAACTCTGCCTGTCAAAAAAAAAAAAAAAAAAAAAAAAAAAAGGGAAGCTCTGTCTGTCTCTCTAAAACACAC
Organism: Oryctolagus cuniculus; assembly: GCF_964237555.1. NCBI lineage: Eukaryota > Metazoa > Chordata > Mammalia > Lagomorpha > Leporidae > Oryctolagus > Oryctolagus cuniculus. The sequence goes on along the minus strand of NC_091442.1, from coordinate 53,376,074 downwards.
ACACACAACCCACAACAATCCTACTAAATAGGTGTTGTTATTATTATTTCCATTTATAGGCAAGCAAACAGAAAGACCAAACAATGAGGCAGGCAGATAGGACAGGAGTTCCAGAGGAGCTTATAGCAAGGGCTTGGAGCCAGGGGTCAGAGAGGCCCCTGCGGAAGGCAGTGGAAGTCCAGCTGCCCAGAAAGGTGAGCAGAACTTAGCAAGTGAAGAGGCAGCAGGGGCCAGGAAGGGCGCTGGGGCAGATGGAGCAGCAAGGGTGAAGTTCCTGGTGCACTTGAGGAATGCAGACCCCAGAGGGCCTGGCGGTGCAGCTAGAGCGGTGAGCAAGGGTGCATTAGGAGAGCGTTGTTCAGGACTTCGGTCTTCATGAAAGAGCCGAGTTGACGTCATTCATGGTTTTGTGCAAGGAAGAGGCATGTTGAGAATGGAATTTAACTTGTTTTTAAGAGATTTGTTTTACTTATTTGAAAGACAGTTACAGAGAGGCAGAGGCAGAGAGAGAGAGAGAGAGAGAGAGAGAGAGAGAGAGAGAAAGTCTATCATCCACTGGTTCACTCCCCAAATGGCCACAATGGCCAGAGCTGAGCCAATCCGAAGCCAAGAGCCAAGAGCTTCTTCCAGGTCTCCCATGCAAGTGCAGGGTCCAAGCACTTGGGCCATCCTCCACTGCCTTCCTGGGCCACAGCAGAGAGCTGGATCAGAATTGGACCAGCTGGGACTCGAACTAGTGCCCATATGGGGTACTAGCACTGCAGGCCAGGGTTTTAACCTGCTGCATCACAGCACCAGCCCCTTAATTTTTTTTAACAAAATTTATATTTGAGGAGGATATATATATAGAGAGAGAGAGAAAGAAAGAGAGAGAAGAGGGAGGGCTCCCATCCACTAGTTCATGTCCCAAAAATGCCCACAATGGCCAGGTCTGGGTTAGGGCCAGAGCCAGGAACTTAGTCCAGGCCTCCCAGGTGGATGGCAGAGACCCAAACACTTGAGCCATCCCTGCTGCCTCCCACGGTGAGCACTAGTAGGAAGCTGGTGTCAGGAGCCTGAGCTGGGAATTGAACCCAGGCCCCGCAGTGAGGTCCATGGTGTCTTAACTGCTACACCAAATGCTTACTCCTAGAATTGTATTTTTATTAAATTAAATTAATTGATTAGTTAATCTGACAGAGTTAGACAGTGAGAGGGAGAGAGACAGAGAGAAAGGTCTTCCTCCCGTTGGTTCACCCCCGAAATGGCCACCACGGCTGGCACTGCACCGATCTGAAGCCAGGAGCCAGGTGTTTCCTCCTGGTCTCCCATGCAGGTGCAGGAGCCCAAGCACTTGGTCCATTTTCTACTGCCCTCCAGGGCCACAGCAGAGAACTGGACTGGAAGAGGAGCAACCGGGACTAGAACCCGGCACCCATATGGGATGCTGGCGCCACAGGCAGAGGATTAACCAAGTGAGCCACGTTGCCAGTCCCAGAATTGTATTTTTAAAAAATCACACAAGAGGGGCCTGCACTGTGGCATAGCAGGTAAAGTCGGCGCCTGCAGTGCTGGCATCCCATATGGGAGCCAGTTCTAGTCCCGGCTGCTCCTCTTCCAATCCAGCTCTCTGCTATGGCCTGGGACAGCAGTAGAAAATGGCCTAAGTGCTTGGGACCCTGAACCTGTGTGGGAAACCTGGAAGAAGCTCTTGGTTCCTGGCTTCGGATTGGTGCAGCTCTGGCCATTGCGGCCATCTGGGGAGTGAACCAGCGTTTGGAAGAACTCTCTCTCTCTCTCTCTCTCTCTCTCTCTCTCTCTCTCTGCCTCTGCCTCTCTTTTAACTCTGCCCTTCAAATAAATATTAAAAAAAAAAAAAAGATCACCCAAGATCTAAAGAATTCAAGGCCAGAGTAAATAGTGTCGTTACACTAGGCTGCTGATAGTAGACAGGAGAACAAAAGACGCATTCTTAGAACTGTGCTCAGTGATGGGTGTCAGGGAGTCGGCGGAGGCATTCCTCACCCTGTTTCCTCCCTCAGCCTGGAGGTCCAACCACTGAACACGCCTGTTTCATTTTGCTCATTGATCTCATGAATGTCTTCCCCTCTTCAGAGTTCCCCATTCTCCGTCCAGCCTCATGCCACCTCATACACATTCTATGTAAAACACAAGTCAGTTAAGTCAGTGCGACCCTCTTCTCGTCACTGGGTCTAGTACGGGACAAAGTCCAATCCCGACCATGCCCGGGTCTCCTCCCCTTTCTCAGGGCTGCCCACTGACCCCCAGCGCCCCACCCGAAAATCCAGGTAAGAGTTCCCTCACAACCCTAATCCTTCGTCAACTGCTTGTGTGTTTATTAAACACACACTTGCCTCCTCCGTCAGTGCTCATGTGATCTTCCCTTTGCCAGGAATTTGCCAACCCTTCTTTCTGGTAAATTCCTATTCACATTTCATGTTCCAGTTCGGATATCAAGTTCCTGTAGGCTTTTCTAACACCCTCCCCCCAGATAGGATTAATTGCTTCCTCCTCTGTGCTCCCAAAGCACTTTGCACCCATCTCTGTCCTCACATAGTCCTTATTTATTCTACTCTTAAGTATCAAGACAAGGCTAATGCAATCAGTGAGTGCTCCTGACCCTAAAAGGATCAAATGGGATCATATGAGTACAGCTAATATTTCCTTTCTTCATCCCTTTCCTGATAATATTAATAACAATCTGTATTACAGTTAGCAAGCATAAACTTTTTATTTTATTTATTTATTTTTATTTTTGACAGGCAGAGTGGACAGTGAGAGAGAGAGACAGAGAGAAAGGTCTTCCTTTGCCGTTGGTTCACTCCCCAATGGCCGCCGCGGCCGGCGTACCGCGCAGATCCGAAGGCAGGAGCCAGGTGCTTCTCCTGGTCTCCCATGCAGGTGCAGGACCCAAGGACTTGGGCCATCCTCCACTGCACTCCCCGGCCACAGCAGAGAGCTGGACAGGAAGAGGAGTGACCAGGACAGAATCGGGTGCCCCGACCGGAACTAGAACCTGGGGTGCCGGCGCTGCAGGCGGGGGATTAGCCTATTGAGCCGCGGCGCCGGCCCCACAAGCATAAACTTTTTTAAAATGACTTTTTTTTTTTTAAGATTTATTTATTCATTTGAAAGTCAGAGTTACACAGAGAGAGAAGGAGAGGCAGAGGGTGAGAGAGACAGAGAGACAGAGAGAGAGACAGAGAGAGAGACAGAGAGACAGAGAAAGAGGCCTTCCATCCACTGGTTCATTCCCCAATTGGCTGCAATGGCCGGAGCTGCACTGATCCGAAGCCAGGAGCCATGAGCTTCCAGGTCTTCCCACGGGGGTGCAGGGGCCCAAGGACTTGGGCCATCTTCCACCACTTTCCCAGGCCATAGCAGAGAGCTGGATTGGAAGTGAAGCAGCCAGGACTCAACTGGCACCCATATAGGATGCTGGCACTGCAGACGGTAGCCTTACCCACTAGTATAAACTTTACAACATACCACACACTGTTTCAGATGGTATTATTTCTCTTTTATAGTGGGAGGAGGTTAGGAGTGGTAGAAACTGATAATGGTGCAGTATTCCACCCGCCACACAAGTGTGCTCCACTGCTATTTGTTTAAACAGAGTCCAGCTTTCCATTTATAAATCCTGCGCTTTTTAATTTTTTTAAAAGATATATTTACGGCCGGCGCCGCGGCTCACTAGGCTAATCCTCTGCCTAGCGGCGCCGGCACACCGGGTTCTAGTCCCAGTAGGGGCGCCGGATTCTGTCCCAGTTGCCCCTCTTCCAGGCCAGCTCTCTGCTGTGGCCAGGGAGTGTAGTGGAGGATGGCCCAGGTGCTTGGGCCCTGCACCCCATGGGAGACCAGGATAAGCACCTGGCTCCTGGCTCCTGCCATCGGATCAGCGCGGTGCGCCGGCCGCAGCGCACCGGCCGCGGCGGCCATTGGAGGGTGAACCAATGGCAAAGGAAGACCTTTCTCTCTGTCTCTCTCTCTCACTGTCCACTCTGCCTGTCAAAAAAAAAAAAAAGAAAAAAAGATATATTTACTTATTTTGAACATCAGAGTTACAGAGAAAGAGAGAGAGAGAGACCCAGAGAAATAGTCCATCTGCTGGTTCACTCCCCAGATGGCTACAATAGCCTGGACTGAGACACACTGAAGCCAGGAGAACCTGGGGCTTCATCCAGGTCTCCAATGGGGGTGCCAGGGGCCATCTTATAAGTCTTTTCCCAGTGCATTAGCAGGGAGCTGGATCAGAAGTGGAGCAGCTGGGACTCGAACCAGCACCCATTTGGCATGCCGGCATCACATGCGGTGGTAGCTGTGCCACAGTGCCAGCCCCTGCAATTTATGTTTAAATTGATAAAAATTGCTTTTATGTGTGATGTACAACATGGTGCTTTGATGTGCAAATACATGGTGGGATGACTGAATCAAGCTAATTGATATATCCATTATCCCACATATTTGCATTTAATTTCTTGGGTAAGAACATTTAAAACCTACTCTCTTAGCAACTTTCAAGTACACAAAACATTGTTATTAACTGTAATCACCATGTTGTACTATAGATCTCCTGAATTTAATTCCTTTGCGTAAGTGAAATTTTATATCCTTTGAACAACATTTCCTCACCTGCCACACCCATCTGTGATCTTTCTATTAAACTCACAGCTTCTTCTCATAATTGAGTAGTAAATTCAATGAGGTACAGACACCAGTACAGGGAGAAAAAGAAAATGGAAAGTTTAAAGTACACCACATGTAATAAGGATGCAACTAACATAAAATGTATTTCTCACTGCAGGCCCCAACTTTTTGCTTTCTTAAAGATTTATTTTATTCATTTGAAAGACAGAGTTAGACAGAGAGGGAGAGAGAGAGAGAGAGAGAGGAGAGAGAGGTCTTCCATCTGCTGGTTCACTCTTCAAATGGCCACAATACTCAGAGCTGGGCTGATTTGAAACCAGGAGCCAGGAGCTTCTTCCAGGTCTCCCTCATGGGTGCAGGGGTCCAAGGACTTGGGCCATTCTCTGCAATTTTTCCAGGTGCATTAGCAGGGAGCTGGATGGGAAGTGTAGCAGCTGGGACTTGAACTGGTGCCCATACGGGATGTGGGGCTTTAACCTGCTGGGCCGCAGCTCCGGCCCCAATGGAAAGTATGCAAGCCCCTGGACTGAGCTCTAAATAACATTTATTAAATGGAATTACAGCACTTTCACTTTATATTTATTTTTGTTTCCTTGAGTTTGTGTCTCCATTCCTGGCTACAGAAAAGCAGAGACCATGTCACCTGTATTTTTCTGATTCTTAGCAGAATGACTGTTGTGTGAAGTTGGTGCACTTAATGTGTGTCAAATGGAAGCATAAATGAAGATATCAGTGAGTGAAAGAACAACACAATGCAGTAAATGTAACATTTTTTATTCACGCATGTGCACCTTTCTGGGGGTACACTGCAATATTTCAACACATGTAACACAGCATAAACTGATAAACCAGGTTACCAGTCTCCCTGCTCCCCCAAACTTCTTCCATTTTGGGGGTCTACAAACCCCTCTCATCCAGTTCTTTAAATAGTATATACCAGGTTATTGTGATCTCCTGTCTCCCAACAGCCTTGTGGGGCACTAGAACCTATCCCATTTGTGTTTTGATAGTATTTATCCAAACATCCTCTATCCACCTCTGGTATAGTTGAAAATGACAACTGTTACACACTCTTCCGGAATTTTTCCTATTCTAAACCCGACACTGTTTAGTTAATAGTGTCCAAGAATCCTGTTTTCCTGCCAGGGTTAGGCAAGATAGCCAAATTATAAGCACTCAAAAAGTACACTTGCCCTCAGTCAATATGGCAACCAGCATGACTTCAGAAAAGGGCGCCGCGAAAGCAAAAAACAAAGTTGACCTTAGTCAAAATGGCTACTTTTGGCGTCGCTACGAGAATGCGCATGCGCAATTCTGTTCCCGCCCTCCCCCCCGCGACCCGACGCCTGCGCCCGGCGTAAAGGGGCGGTGTGGGAGGAATCAATTTCTCTGTGATTGGTTGGTGCCGGATTTCAAACCGGAGCTGGCGGCGCGGTGCTGCTCTGCCGTTGGGTGAGGCCCGGAGGGAAGTGGAAGGCGCCCAGGTGGGGCCGGGCGAACCCCGCTAGGTGAGTGCTGGGGACTGCGAGGCGAGGGGCGTGGGACGGCTTGAGCGGTGGGAGCTGGGGGCCGCGTTGACAGCCGCGGCGTGTGGGAGCGGGCCGGCAGCCGCCACACGGCGGGGCGTCCCTGGGGCGGGGGCCGGAGGTCGCGGGCTGGTCCCCCGACGCGGAGTGCGGGGGACTGCCGGGGGCGTGCTTCCGCCGCACCTGCCGCGGAGCGTACGGGCGGGTGGGGGCAGCACCCTCCATCCTGGAGGGGCCGGGCCGCCGCCGCCCCTCTCCCGCCCTGCTGACTGTCGTGGTGACCTGGCCTTCCCGTCCTCGCCCTTAGCCTGGGGGTCGGCGAGGCTTTGCTTTGAACACATCACGCACCTTTCTGTCCGTGGTATTTCATCCGTGGCGCGAGTAGCAAAGTGGAGTGGGTGCACAGATAAGCCCTTGGCGGGGGGACTTTAAATGACTTTCTCTTGAGTATGTAGGACAAAATTTTTTTTTTTTTTTTTAGTTAGTGGAGGTGTTTAGAGAAGGCGCCTTTCCTGTAGTTTAATCATCCAACAGATTTTTCTTAAGTGCACAGTGTAAAACAAGCTTATGTGGCCTTAAAGTCGTTTATTTGGGGTGATAGAACTTTAAAAAAAAAATAAAGCAGTGGTGAGTGTGGTGGGCCTACACAGTGTCGAGAGCTCCGTAGATCAGCACAGCTCTTCTTAGAAAACGTTTCGGTCATTATCAAGAGCCAGCGTCAGTTTTACACCCCATACAGTAATCCCAGCTTGGAAATCTAGTCTAACGAACACAGCCCTCCCACCCTGAGAAAAGCACTGTTCCATAGGGATGCTGATTCGTTCAAGAAATGTCAATCACTTACCAGTGTTAGGCATTGGTTTGGGCATCAGGCATGAACAGGACAAGACACAATCTCTGCCTTGTTGGACTTTCAGCGATTGCTGGAGGCAGACAGTAAAACTAATAAGGAAATACGTGTTAGTGCATTGGAGGAAAAGAGAGCTGGGAAGTGTGGGGGAAGAGGCTGGGATTTCACTAACATTGGTTGACTAGGAAAGGCCTTGCGAGAAAGACATTCGAATAAAAGAGGGAGCTGAGGCTGTGTCCACACAGCGATGCCAGGCAGAGATACTGAAAATTACCTGAATGTCCAGAGAAGGGAACAGTTAAACAAATAGTTGATCATCAATTTTTTTGGGACTTAGAGGAAACATGATAATAAGAATCAAAGCCACAAAATTGTGTATAATCTGTGGCTGCCACTCAGAAATATGAGTATAGTAGGCAGGGATTGGATAGGGAGCACATGGAACATTTAGAGTGGTAAGGTTTCGTTTCACTTTTTAAAGAAAATACTTTTTTTGGACATAGAAAATGGACAGTAAGGGGGACTGTTTTTCTGTCTGCCAAATGCGTGTTGCAGGGCATGAAGAAGAGCGTTCTGTACTCCAGGGTTAGGGCTGTACTTCACTGTACTTCAGTGAATTGGTGGAAGCATTCTTGGAGAGGTGGGGTTGGGAGAAGAGCTTGGCATGCTGACCTGCTAATACTTTTCCAAAAGGATCATAATTACCTCGTGTTTTATCATTCATGTTGGACTGAGGACATCCTGTTCACTCTTTCTGTGATTGATTTGCTCATAAACACATTGGGTTTCAAGATAGCATTCCTTGGCCTGCCCATTGTCTGGAGAGTTGATACGGAGAAGCAGAAGCCAGACCTTTGGGAAGGGGAGTTGTTCTGAAATGCTCTCGCTGGAAGTATGGAGGTCGTCTTGAGGAATGACTCCTTGGCAGCAGGGATCCTGTCGTGTTGATTTCTTGGCCATCTTCAGATTTAGCAATGTCTGTGAGAATGTTTTTCATTAAGACACATTCCTGTGAAACTCAAAGCGACCTCCCCTTGCTTTGCTGTTACAATATTTAACACCCTTGATGCATCTGAAAACCCTGATGCTAGATAAATGTCTTAGATAATGCTTTTTAGGGGGAGGAAGAAGAGAAGAGGAGAGAGACTTCCCAGGATGCCCTGCAGTAAAATCTGCGGTAGTCTGTTATTCTGAAAGATGATGTCTGTCTCTTGGCTGGGTGATTGAAATTAAATTGGGAACTCAAAAGCAATCACATCAAGCTGAGACTCTTTCATGGTGTTGCCAAATTGCTCCCTTAGGGACGCTCACAGACTGGGGGTCTGGGAGACAGTGACTTCTCCACCTCTGGGGCTCCCCATCAATAACAGCTGAGAGTCTCCGGCACCTTTTTCCTAAAAGTGCTCCACAAACTGATTTCCTTGCTACACACGGGGACCATTTCAGCTTTCCCCGAGAGGCGATGCAGCCTCTGTTGAGGAGGAGCCACAGCTGTTTTACAGCTGCACAGCTACAATATGACTCTGTTTTTGTATTAGTGTATCTCCTAGCTGTGGAGCTAAATTATACAGGGGAAGAAATAAACAAGTACTCAGGAGGGTGAAAACACTACCCAGCAGAATTAAGACCAGTTTCAACTGATTTGGAATAGGATGAGTAAGTTTTAGCTTTGTGAGTTACAATTTGGCAGAGACATGAGTTAGTATTGTTGCAGACTGATTTTTTTTAATCTATAAATAATTCCTGAGAGTCACTTCTGTAGAATGTTAGTAGAGCTATATGGTCCTCCAGCATGTAAAGCAAAGAGGATTATATTTTGCTAGCACTGTTTGGGGATGACCCCAAGTAAACCTATAGGAGGGAAAAAACTAACTCTTCAGAAGCAACAAGCCTCATCTAGAACAGCTTGCTGAAAAGCCGTCTCCTGGCTTCTTTCTGGTTGGGTTCTAACTATAGTCTGTGTTTTATATGTGATACTCTGTGTGTGACATGGTATGCCTTGGCAGAGGTGTCTGAGAATGCAACATATGTAGCCTAATTGGTGTTTTTAACATAATAATATCTCTCTAGTGTTTCCAGTGAAAAAAACATGGATTTTGGATTGAGATCTGGGTTTTAATGTGAGCTCTACATTTATTAGTCATTTAAGGTCTCTGAGTCTTAATTGTTCATTGCATGCAAAATGGAGATAACTATGTTTGACTAACTATGTTAGTCAAAATTCATGTAAACAAAAAACATGTGTCTGGTGCCTAGTGTAGTGCCTGAAACACTTCAAAGGCACCTACTGGTTTCCTTTCTTTCTAACTGTATAGAACTATGATTAAAACGGTCTAATGTTCTCCATGAGTGATAGCTGAATGTGGAGATAGCCTAGACAGCCTCTGGAAAATGCTAGATTTGGGGATCACCGTTCTAGGATGCAAATAACAGCTATCAGAACAAAAACTGTAAAAATCTACTTCCTGTCCATTTTTTTTTTTTTTTTTGACAGGCAGAGTGGACAGTGAGAGAAAGAGACAGAGAGAAAGGTCTTCCTTTTTGCCGTTGGTTCACCCTCCAATGGCCGCAATGGCCGGTGTGCTGCGGCCAGTGCACCGCGCTGATCCGAAGCCAGGAGTCAGGTGCCTCTCCTGGTCTCCCATGCGGGTGCAGGGTCCAAGCACTCGGGCCATCCTCCACTGCCTTCCCGGGCCACAGCAGAGAGCTGGCCTGGAAGAGGGGCAACCAGGACTAGAACCCGGTGTGCTGGCACCGCAGGCGGAGGATTAGCCTATTGAGCCTTGGCTCCGGCCTTCCTGTCCATTTTCATAATCCATGCCTTATATGTTGATAGATTCAACTTACTAATTTATTAAGTTTTTACCTATGCTAATTTGCAATATTTCATGAGGCAAATAGGGCAGATTTTTTTTTTTAAGATTTATTTATTTATTTGAAAGTGTTACACAGGGGGAGAGAGAGAGAGGAGAGGCAAGGAGAGAGAGAGGTCTTCCATCTGCTGGTTCACTCCCCAACTGGCCGCCACAGCCAGAGCTACACCGATCTGAAGCCAGGATTCAGGAACTTCTTCTGGGTTTCCCACACAGGTTCAGGGGCCCAAGGACTTGGGCCATCTTCCACCACTTTCCCGGGCCCATAGCAGAGAGCTGGATTGGAAGTGGAGCAGCTGGGATTTGAATCGGCGCCCATATGGGATACTGGCACTGCAGGTGGTGACCTTACCCAATATGCCACAGCGCTAGCCCTAGGGCAGATGTTATTGTTCCTCCTTTATAGGTAGGTCTCAGAGTTGAAGGGAGTTATCAAAGGTTTTTAGTACTAGTAGACAGAAGACCTGAAGCTCCCAACCCCCTCAGCTGTTGTTTTTGTTTGAATCTGTATTACTGTAAGTGTTGAGGGAGAATGGATGTTCTTTTGACAGCATCATGGAAGGATGTGTTTGTGTGTACATGCATCATGGAGGGGGTGTGTGGGTATACATATATCATGGAGGGGTGTGTGTGTGTGTACATGCATCATAGAAGGATGTGGATGTGCGTGTACATACATCATGGAGGGGTGTGCGTGTGTACATGCATAATGGAGGGGTGTGTGTGTGCATGTACAGGTGTGTACACACTTATTCTCTGATTTCCATTTATCAATTACTTATGTGCAATCATCATGTTAAATACTGCATGTCTGTATTTTTAACATAGTAGTGCCAAATGTAAGGTTTCTCCCTGCAAACTTCCAGCCTTACACCTGTCCCAGGGCAGAAACCTAGTGTAAAGTTAACTTAAAGTACAAGCAGTATGCCTGAGTGGCAACTCTGTAAAGCATTGGGGGAAGGGCTGGAGGCAGGGACGTCAACTGAAGTGAGCGGTGACAGCCGCCTAATACATGCGTGAAAGCAGAGTCTGCAAGGCTTGGTTATTCTTGTAGGAAAGGGAGGCTCCAAAGGTGATTTTGAAGTTTGGAAATGAGTTACTGGGAAAATGATAGAACACAGAAATCAAAATCGGGAGTCAAAGGGAGAGGGGCTAGAGTAAGTCAGTGGGTAGCGTAGGGTAGATATTGGTGAGGGGGACAGGGAGAGCATGTCTCAAAATCCAGTTCATAAGGTAGGGCATCCCAGGCAAATTGAGAGCTCCAGGACTGGAGTTAGGGGAGTGTGGCTCAGTCTGAAGAGACAGTGGTAAGTAATGGCTCAAGTAGAATAGTTGGAGAGGTCAGAAGTCTGAACTTGAGGGAATGTCTGGTACAGAGAGGGAAGAGTAAAGAAAAGTCAGTAATCAGGCTGTTCGTAAACTCTGAATCTGGAGGCTGAGGGTCTGACACTTCAGGGTCGCCTCTTTGTTGCTTTATAACAGAGCATGGGGAGTTTAGTTGAACTACCTTTAGGACTAGGTGTCATTCAAGGAGTTCAGTGTAGATTGCCTTAGTTGTATGTATACCAGTTGCATGGTGAGGAGATGCCCCCTTCTGCACCATGGGTTCTCTGTGTCTTTTTTTTTTTTTTTTTTTTTTTTTTTTTTTTTGTGAATAGTGAAGTTGTGTTTTCTTTTTTTTTTTTTTTTTTTTTTTTTTTTTTTTTTTTGACAGGCAGAGTGGACAGTGAGAGAGAGAGACAGAGAGAAAGGTCTTCCTTTTGCCGTTGGTTCACCCTCCAATGGCCGCCGCGGCCGGCGCGCTGCGGCCGGCACACCACGCCGATCCGATGGCAGGAGCCAGGAGCCAGGTGCTTTTCCTGGTCTCCCATGGGGTGCAGGACCCAAGCACCTGGGCCATCCTCCACTGCACTCCCTGGCCACAGCAGAGGGCTGGCCTGGAAGAGGGGCAACCGGGACAGAATCCGGCGCCCCTACTGGGACTAGAACCCGGTGTGCCGGCGCCGCAAGGCGGAGGATTAGCCTAGTGAGCCGCGGCGCCGGCCAGTGAAGTTGTGTTTTCAAGAGTGCCTCTTTCCAACCTTTACTCCAGGGAGTGGTGTGTAAAGAACCAAGGGGAAAAGAATGGTAGACTGGAGAAACCTAGCAAACTGAGGAATATTTTAGGGGGCCTGTCACAGTCTGTTCCTCCCACTGCAACAAAATCCTTTAGACTGGGTAGTTTATAAATAATAGATATTCATTTCTCACAGTCTGAGAAACCCCAAATCAAGGTGCCAGAAGATTCTCTGCTTTCTGCTTCCAAGATGGCACCTTCTCTCTGTTCTCACTTGGCAGAGGGCAAAAAGACCCAGACAGGCTCCCTCAAGCTAATCCTGTTACCTCCTAATCACTTCCTAAAGACCTTACCTCTTTTTTTTTTTGACAGGCAGAGTGGACAGTGAGAGAGAGACAGAGAGAGAAAGGTCTTCCTTTGCCATTGGTTCACCCTCCAATGGCCGCCACTGCAGCCGGCGCACCGCGCTGATCCGATGGCAGGAGCTAGGATCCAGGTGCTTTTCCTGGTCTCCCATGGGGTGCAGGGCCCAAGCACCTGGGCCATCCTCCACTGCACTCCCTGGCCATAGCAGAGAGCTGGCCTGGAAGAGGGGCAACCGGGACAGAATCCGGCGCCCCAACCGGGACTAGAACCCAGTGTGCCGGCGCCGCAAGGTGGAGGATTAGCCTATTGAGCCACGGTGCCGGCCTGACCTTACCTCTTTTTAAAAATTTTTTTCTAGAGATCTATTTTATTTATATGAAAGCCAGAGTGACAGAGAAAGGGATCTATCTTCCATTCACTGGTTCACTCCCCAAACGGTGCCAGTGGCTGGAGCTGGACTGTGCCAAAGCCAGGGGCCGGAATTCCATCTGAGTCTCCCACATGATGGCAGGAGTTCAAGCGATTGGGCCATCTGCTGCTGCCTTCCCAGGTGCATTGGGGAGTTGGCTCAGAAGTGGAGTAGCTAAGGCTCCCACGTGCCCATGTGGAATGCTGGCATTATAAGTGGCAGCTTAACCCACTGCACCACAATGCTGACCCCTTTAAGTTTTATTTATTTTTAAAAAGATTTATTTTATTCATTTGAAAGACAGAGTTACAGAGAGAGGTTGAGACAGAGAGAGAGAGGTCTTCCATCCACTGGTTCACTCCCCAGATGGCCACAACAGCCGGAGCTGCACCAATCTGAAGCCAGGAGCCAGGAGCTTCTTCTAGGTCTCCCATGCGGGTACAGGGGCCTAAGGACTTGGGCCGTCTTCCACTGCTTTCCCAGGCCATAGCAGGGAGCTGGATAGGAAGAGGAGCAGCCGGGACATGAACTGGTGCCCATATAGGATGCTGGCGCTTCAGGACAGGGTTTTAACCTGCTGTGCCACGGCGCTGGCTCCCCCTTTAAGTTTTTTAAAGAAAGTTTGCTGGGTGCAGCGCTGTGGTGCAGTGGGTTAAAGCCTCAGCCTGCAGTGCCAGCATCCCATATAGGCGCCGGTTCGTGTCCTGGCTGCTCCTCTTCCAATCTAGCTCCCTGCTAATGTGACTGGGAAAACAGTAGATGATGACTCAAGTGCTTGGGCCCGGCACCCACATTGGAGACCTGGAAGAAGTTTCTCACTCCTGGCTTTGGATTGGCTTGGCTCTGGCCATTGTGGCCATTTGGGGAGTGAACTAGTGGATGGAAGACCTCTCTTTCTCTCTACCTCTCTCTGTAACTCTTTCAAATAAATAAATCCTTTAAAAAATCATCCTGTTTTTAAAAAAAATGAATCCTTTACTTATCTGAAAGTTAGAGTGACATAGATAGATAAATAGATAGATATCTTCCACGCTGGTTCATTCCCGGAATTCCCACAGAAGCTGGAGTTTGACCAGGCCAGTTCCAGGAACCTAGAACTTCATCCAGGTCTCCCACATGGGTAACAGGGACCCAAGTACTTGGACCATCATCTGCTGCTTTCCCAGGTGCATTAGCAGGGAGCTGGATCAGAAGTGGAGGAGCTGGGACTTGAACCAGCACTCTGAATTGGGATGTGGGTGTTCCATGTAGTGGCCCAACCTGCCACGCCACAATGCCTGCCCACTCCCCACCCCCATCTCTTAATAGTATTGCATTGGGGATTAAATTTCAACGTGAGGGACACAAACATTCAAACTGTAGCAGGAACAAAGGATCAGGCTGTAGTGTCACCTAAGACAGAAAGATCTTCCATCTTCTGGTTCACTCCTCAAATGGCTATAACAGCCAGGGCTGTGCCAGGAGCCAGGAGCTTCCTCTTGGTGTCCTACATAGGTGCAGGAGCCCAGGAAACTGGGCCGTCCTCTGCTGCCTTCCCAGGTGCATTAACAGAGAGCTGGATTGGAAGTGAAGTAACTGGGACTTGAACCAGCGTGCACGTCGGATGCCAGTACCTCATCTTTGCTTCTGTCCTGTAGCTCCTGGGTGTGTTTGCCTGTTTTGTTATATTGTTAGATCCATGGGCATCTCCATGACTTCCAGATCTCTTCCTGCCAGTTTTAATGCTATTCTTTTGGCTTTGTTCTTAGTTTATAGAATGATCTTTGTAATAAATGTGTTGGTCTGGATGCTTGGCAGCTTGCTGTGATTATGTAGCTTGAAACAGAAACATTGCCCTTTGAAAATCTTGGTTCCCAGCCCTGATTCAGGTATATCTTACATCCAGGCTTAGAATTAAGAGCTTTTCTTGCTATCAAAGCAATCATCATATGCGTACAAATGAATTATTCTGTCGCATTTAGAACATAGCATTGTATTAAAATAGTCTGTTGTCCTCTGTGGTTTTCCTTCCTTTTTTTCCCTTTCTTGCCCTCATAGCTCATGGTACAACCTTAATTTCAAAGTCACTAAAGCTTCATAAAAGAATTCTTAAAATTTTATTTACATGCATGAAATGATCTGGATTAGGATGTTGAAACAGTGGTTAGGAGGAAAATGTAAGGAGAATCCTTTAATGATGTTTCTGAGGACATTCAATTTTACAAATTTGACTTTTTATTTCCTTGATAATTTTAAGAACATTCAGTTAATGTCTTTCTTGACTATTAAATGAAGATCTTATTTCTTCCAGGTGTTTCCTGTTAATTCTATTCAGAGCAGAACTGCCCTTAAGGACACCATTTTTAACATAGTATCAATAGGTCTTGGGTAGGGGTTAGAGAAAGCCTGAAACTCACTGTCCAGAACTCAGTAGCAGATGCTTTTTCCTTTGCCCTTCTAACTGTGAAGGTGGTGTATTGTCTCTCTGATGCCAGAATGTGGTACAACATAATCCTTTGCCTATAGTTAGTACAAATTTATTAGACGTACTCCCTGCGTGCTGTCCCGCAGAGAGCCCTGCATTACAGAAATAATTCTTGTGCTGCTGAGCTGGCGATTTCCCCACTTAATCACTTGCGTGACGTCATCTGTGCTGTTGGTGGGAAATGTGCTGACCATGTCCTGCCTTTTAAAAGGCAGTTTTAACAGGGGCATTAGCGCCAAATGAAATCAGAAAGCAATCTTTTCGGTTACGTTGTACGTTGTCGACGTCCAGATTAAAATGGCAGAAGTGTTTTATTAATCAGCAGGCTTGACTCACAGGAACCACTCTGTGTGGTCGGAGTTGGTCACAGAGAACCCAGCTGGCCTGCCTGTTCCCAGTTGCCTTCTTCCTAGCTCCGCAGTGATTGCCTAGCAGCGGGAAGCGATGGAGGCAGGAAGGAGTGTTGGAGGCAGAGGTCTGGGGTGGCGTTCTAGTTTCTAACAGTCTGAAAGCATTCTGACTTTGTTTCTCACACACCACGTCGGGCTGTTGGTTTGGAATTCTTGTGTTGGTAGCTACAAATACAGCGTCCAGATGTGGGTTCCTGATGGCTGTCCTGGGTTGCTGCTGAAGCCTTTGCTGTGGGGAGAAAGCAGGACCCCTAATGCATATTTGATTTCTCGGCAGGAAGATGGATACTATGATGCTGAATTTGCGGAATCTGTTTGAGCAGCTTGTGCGGCGGGTGGAGATCCTCAGTGAAGGAAATGAACTCCGTAAGTCATTTTGAGCTGGCCTGTGTACGGAGAAAAGACTGATTTCAGGTTTGGGTTTTCTACAGAGCTGAAGGGTGTTCCTTCTTAGGGGTGGTTTCCACTTGAGTTACTTGAAAAGAAAGTAGGGTCCCTTACCATGGTCGGAGCTCAATGCACAGCCTAAGTGGTGACTGAGATTTTTTTCTGTAGTTGCTCCTAAGTGGGTTTGACCCAGACTTTTCTCATCATCGAGGTCGTTTTTCCACTGAGTAGTTGGCATTACTTTCAAGTTTCATTTTTGTACCATAAACTGGGGGAAAAAATCTGGATTTCCAAGGCTATTACTTTTTACTTTCGAGTGGTAGTTTATATTTTTTATCCTGTGCTTTCTTAGTTTTATTTTTTTAAGGCCATCTATTGACTGGAACTTAGTTTTTAAATTTTTTTTAAAGATTTATTTATTTATTTGAAAGGCAGCTACAAAGAAAGGGCGTGAGGCATGGGGCCGGTGCTGTGGTGTAGTGGGTAGTGCTGCCGCCTGCAGTGCTGGCATCCCATATGGGCACCGGTTCAAGTCCCAGCTGCTCCACTTGCGATCCAGCTCTCTGCTGTGGCCTGGGAAAGCAGTAGAAGATGGTCCAAGTCCTTGGGCCCCTGCACCTGCGTGGGAGACCCAGAAGAAGCTCTTGGCTTCTGGCATCGGATCAGCACAGCTCTGGCTGTTGTGGCCAACTGGGGAGTGAACCAGCAGATGGAAGACCTCTCTCGCTCGCTCGCTCTCTCTCTCTCTGCCTCTCATTCTCTCATTCAGTGTAACTCTGAATTTCAAATAAATTAAAAAAAAAAAAAAAAAAAAAGGCGTGAGGGAGCGTGCACTTCCATCTGCTGGTTCATGCAACAGCCAGGGCTGGTCCAGGCTGAAGCTAAGAGCCTAGAACTGCATCTGGGTCCCCAGCATGGGTGCCATGGGCCCAGGTACTTGTGTAATCTGCTCTGCTGCTTTCTCAGGTGTGTTAGTGGGGAGAGAGCTGGATCAAAAGTGGAACAGCTGAGATTAGAACTGGTTGCTCAAATGGGATGCTGGCTTTGCAGGTGGCAGCTTAACCCACTGTACTACAACATTGGCCCCCTCTATAAAACATTTTTGGTTGAAGAAGAGAAAGAAGTAATTTCTCTCTCTCTTTTTTTTTTTTTTTTTTTTGTTAGAGATTTATTGATTTATAAGAGTTACACAGAGAGAGGAGAGGCAGAGAGAGAGAGAGAGGTCTTCCATCTGCTGGTTCACTCCCCAATTGGCCGCAATGGCCGGAGCTGCGCCTATCTGAAGCCAGGAGCTTCTTCTGGGTCTCCCATGTGGGTGCAGGGGCCCAAGGACTTGGGCCATCTTCTACTGCTTTCCCAGGCCACAGGAGAGAGCTGGATCAGAAGTGGAGCAGCTCGAACTGGCACCCATATGGGATGCCGGCGCTTCAGGCCAGAGCTTTAACCCGCTGCGCCACAGCGCCGGCCCCAGAGTAATTTCTTTTTGAAGTGGGAACTAGGCATCTGCCTTAGCCTTCTTTGTGTATTTGCTGTTTAGTACTAAATGGTTGAGATTGGGTAGAGAGCTGAGGGGAACAAGGAGGTCTGGAAAGTGAGTTAGCGAGAAAGGAAATGGAGCTGATAGCCCTGATGCATGGGATCGAAGGGAATGTTCTGGAGCAGCTTCTCTGTGGAGTAAGCTCTCCTAGTTCAGATTTTCACCAGTACCTATTTTAGTAAATGTTACTGTCAAGCCAGGCTCACTGCTATAAAAATAATGTGAGAACTGTGTCTTGAACTCTCCTTAAATCTCCATGGTACTTAGTAAAGCATTTTGCTTATGCCATTCAGTATTTTCTTTAAATTGATGTTTTTAATAGCTTATCCACTTACAGGCCTTTTAAAACAATATTCTATTTTCTCTCTCTGATAGCTGCTACATGACCCTGTCATGTGGTGTCAGCTCAGTGACAGCAGTGGCATACTAATTAGGCTTCTCTTTGAGGTCACATCATCTTAGAAGGTAGATTACTTTGGAGTCCAGAGGGGTGGGAGAAGAGTATGAAATAAGAACTTTTGAAACTCAGGTTTAGGGCCCAGTGTTGTGGAGTGACGGGTTAAGCTACCACCTGCAAATCTGGCCCACGAGGTTCAAGTCTTGGCTGCTCCACTTCCAATCCAACTCCCTACTAATGCTCCTGGGAAAGCAGTGGAGGATGGCCCAAGTGCTTGGGCCACTGCACCTATGTGGGAGACCCATAAGAAGCCCCTGGCTCCTGGCTTCAGACTGGCCCAGCTCTGGCCACTGCAGCCATTTGGAGAGTGAACCAGTGGATGGGAGATCTCTCTCTCTCTCTCTAATTCTGCCTTTCAGATAAAAATAAATCTTTTTTAAAAAAGGCCTCAGATTTATTCCACAAACATTTTATGAGAACCTATCAAAGCTTCTAGCCCATATTGAGTTTTGGGAAAGGGATAACTAAATGGCTTCACAGGGAAAAGTAGGGATTGAGTTGAACCTTAGGTGCAGGTCAGGATCCCAGGAAGCAGAGATGAGAGAGGGCATTTTAGGTCAGCAGCATCCTGAGTGTAGGGAAGAGGCTTTAGGGTATGAGGGGAATAGGAGTTGGGGGAGTGATACAATCAGAGCCAGGTTTGGGAGGATTAACCTGACCGACAGAGACTGTGAGAGGTGGCAGCTGGGAGAATGCTAAGGAAGGAGATGGTGGCCGTGGCTCTGGAAGGAGGCAGCAAGTGCACTGACTGGAGTGGAGGCTGTGAAGATGGAGACAGGGCATGGTTGAAGACACGGGTGGTGAGAACTCCAGCAGGAGGCAGCTGATAGAATATGGAGGCCCAGAGAGGGGTCTCAAGGGGAGGGTCCTGACACTAGTGCTGGGCTGTTGACGGGTATTTCTGGGTCTGTTTCTCCATCTGTAAAATAGGAATTTAAATGTCTTTATCTCCTTTATGGGAACACTGAGGGGATTTGGAGATAAATTGAGATACTGGCTGTAGAAATACTTCTGGAAGGGATTTTGCCAACCCTCCACCCTCAAAAGAAAAGCATAGGACATTTATTTTTGTAGATATAAGTAGATTTCTATCTTCCCATTGATTTCTATTATAAAATAGAGGAACATTTCATCCCCTTCTTCTAATCTGTAACTTGGGATGTTGGCCTTTGAGAAAGTGAAGTAGCTCAGTCTTTTTTAGACTCTAGAATTTCCTTTGTGCAAGTATCTGTCCTCTTTTTATTTTTATTTTTTTGTAATATTTTATTTGTTTACTTGAAAGAGTTACAGAGAGGTAGAGAGAGAGAGAGAGAGGTCTTCCATCTGCTGGTTCACTCCCCAGTTGGCCACAGTGGCCGGAGCTGAGCTGATCCGAAGCCAGGAGCTTCTTCTGGGTCTCCCATGTGGGTGCAGGAGCCCAAGGACTTGGGCCATCTTCCACTGCTTTCCCAGGCCATAGCAGAGAGCTGGATCGGAAGAGAAGCAGCCGGGACTAGAACCGGCACCCATATAGAATACCCACTATGCCCCAGTGCCGGCCCCCTCTCCTCTTCTTAAGTCTTGAGATTTCTTCCGCGCCCAAGAATCCTTTTGTTCTCCCCCTCCTCTTCCTGTTTATTAATATTTTACTGGTAACAGAAGTTCATAAAATGAATTAACCAAAAATTTATTTTCATTGCCTTGGTACAGATATTTTATTTTTCCGTTATGAAAGATCAGAATGAGACAGTGGTGTTGTGCAGCAGGTTAAGCTGCAGCCTGCATTGCCGACATCCCATACAAGCACCAGCTCCGTGCTAATGTGCCCTGAGAAAGCAGTGGAAGATGGCCCAGGTGCTTGGGGACCTGCCACCCACATGGGAGACCCAGATGGAGTTTCTGGCTCCTGGCTTCTACCTGACCCAGCCCTGGCTATTGGGGCCATTTGGGGACTGAACCAGTGGATGGAAGATTGCATTCTCTCTTTCTCTCTGTCTCTCCCTCTCTCTCTATAACTCTGTCTTTGAAATAAATAAGTAATTTTAAAAAGATTAAAATGAAAGTTAATGTTCAATTAAAGTTATTTTAATAATCTAGGGATTTTGTTTTCCCCAGTATACATGGTTTTTATCTTCTTTTTATTTATTTATTTAAGAGACAGAGAGAGTACCTGTGCACTGGTTTACTTCCCAAGTGTTCTTAATCGCCTCCCAGCCAGGCCTGAAGCCGGAAGCCAGGAACCCCATCTGGGTCTCCCATGTGGATGGCAGAAGTCCAATCACTTGAGCCACCATCTACTGCCTTCCAGGGTGTTCATTAACTGGGTTGGAAGCAGAATAGCTGGGATTTAAATCAGGCACCCCAATATGGGATGGGGACATCCAAAGAGATGGCTTAATGCCTGGCCACTATTCATTCAAAGTAGAATTGTACATAGAAGTAATTTCATTTCATTTCTTTTCTTTTCTTTTCTTTCTTTCTTTCTTTTTTTTTTTTTTTTTTTTTGACAGGCACAGTTAGAGAGAGAGAAAGGTCTTCCTTTTTCCGTTGGTTCACCCCCCAAATGGCTGCTACAGCTGGCACACTGCGCCGATCTGAAGCCTGAAGCCAGGAGCCAGGTGCTTCCTCCTGGTCTCCCATGAGGATGCAGGGCCCAAGGACTTGGGCCATCCTCCACTGCCTTCCCGGACCACAGCAGAGAGCTGGACTGGAAGAGGGGCAACTGGGACAGAATCCGGTGCCCCAACCGGGACTAGAACCCGGGGTGCCGGTGCCACAGGCAGAGGATTAGCCAAGTGAGCTGCGGCGCTGGCTACAAGTAATTTCTTAATCAGGTATACAGATGTTCTGAGTTTGGTGTAGCTTAAACTAAGCTGGACCAGTAATTTAATAATCTGTACTGTTAAAGTAAGAACTACTTCCTTGAAATGAACTGATGTTTGATTTGGTTTGGCTTGAGTCGTCTTCATCCAGTTCAGTTAGACTTGAAATGTGTGGCCAGTTAACAATGTATAGAACTTAAAACTCCAATTGAATAAGACTTATCAAGAAGGAGTATCCTAAAAGACGAACAGTTCAGCAAAATTAGGTCAGATAGAAATATTTTCATTCTTTGAATTTAGAAAATGTTTGAGTACATGCAGCACTGTATTTAGAAATATGTGTAAAAACGGGTCTGGTGCTATGGCATAGAGGGTAAGCTGCGGCCTGCAGTGCCAGCATCCCATATAGGCGCCAGTCTGAGTCCCCGCTGCTCCACTTCCTATCCAGCTCTCTGCTATGGCCTGGAAAGCAGCAGAAGATGGCCCAAGTGCTTGGGCCCCTGCAGAAGAAGCTCCTGGCTCCTGGCTTTGGATCTGCACAGCTCTGGCCGTTGCGGCCGTCTAGGGAGTGAATCAGCGGATGGAATGACCTCTCTCTCTGCCTCTGCCTCTCTCTAACTCTACCTTTCAAATAAATAAATAAATAAATATTAAAAAAAAAGAAAAGAAACACCAGGAGGAAGCTCCTGGCTTTGGATCAGTGCAGCATGCTGGCCGTAGCAGCAATTTTGGGGGTGAACCAACGGAAGGAAGACCTTTCTCTCTGTCTCTCTCTTGCTCACTGTCTAACTCTGCGTGTCAAAAAAAAAAAAAAAAAAAAAAAAAAAAGTAATTGACCACAGCGGGAGGCTATAAGGTTTTTGGACTATAGTTTCTTCTGTCACAGGGGTGGGTGTTTGCAGCTCCTAAGCCACTGCTGCGATGCCTGTGTGCAGTATCACAGTGCTTGGATTTGAGTCCTGGCTCTGCTTGTGATTGCCTCTCCTGCTAATGCAGATCCTGGGAGGCAGCACGTGGTGGTCAAGTAGTTGGGTCCCTGCCACCTACATGGAGACCTGAGCGGAGTTCCTGGCCCCTCGCTTCTGCCTGACCCAGCCCCAGCTGTTGAAGGCATTTGAGGAGTGAGCTGGTGAATAGAACAGCTCTCTCTGCCTGTCTGTGTTTGTCTTTCTACTTTCAAATAAAAATAAATAATAAAAATTAATAAAATTTTAAAAAACCACAGAAGTATACAGATCGAGTGTGGTGAGCCTAGTGGTTAAGATGTCTACATCCCACACCGCAATGTGTTCAGGTCCCGGCTCCGGCTCCTGATTCCAGCTTCCTGCCACCTGGTAGACTCTGGAGTCAGTGGTGATTACTCAAGGTCATTGGCTTCCTGCCACCCAAGTGATCCTCCTGGCTCCTGGCTCTGGCCTTGGCCTATCCATGGTCGTTGCAGGCATTTGGGGAGTGAACCAGCAGATAGGAGCTCTCTGTCTCTGGGTTTCTCAAATAAAAGAAATACTCAAGGGGTCAATGTTGTGGCATAGTAGGTAAAGCTGCTGCCTGCAGTGCGAGCATCCCATTTGGATGCCAATTTGAGTCTGGCTGTCCCACTTTCGATCCAGCTCCCTGCTAGTGGCCTGGGAAAGCAGCAGAAAATGGCCTAGGTACTTGGGCCCTGACACTATGTGGAAGACCCAAATGAAGTTTCTGGCTCCCTGGCTTTGGACTGGCCCAGCCCTGGCGGTTGGGGCTCTACTACTTCCCCAGGTGCATTAGCAGGAAGCTGGCTTGAAAGTAGAGCAGCCGGGATTCAAACCAGCGCGCATATGGGATGCAGGTGCCACAGGTGACAGTTTTACCTGCTATACCACAGCACTGGCTCCTTCCAGGAAATTTTTGAAGAAGCCTTGAATTGTTTTATTTTTCCTTAAGTTAAAGAAAAAAGTCATTTGTCCCAGACTGTTAACTAAACCAGTATACTGTTTAAAACTGAATTGTAATACTTTTTTTTTTTTTTTTAAGATTTATTTACTTGAAGGGCAGAATTATGGAGAGGGAGAGACAGAGAGAGAGAAAGAGATTTCCCATCTGTGGGTTCACTCCCCAGATGGCTGCAATGGCCAGGGCTGGGCCAGGCTGAAACCAGGAGCCTGGACCTCCCTTCAGGTTTCTCATGTGGATGCAGGAGCCCAAGAACTTGGGCCATCCTCTGCTGCCTTCTTAGGCACATTAGCAGGGAGCTGGATTGGAAGTGGAGTAGCTGGAACTAGAACTGGATGTTTGCGTTGCAGTTGGTGGCCTAACCCAGTATGCTACAACAACCAGCCCCAATGCTTTATTTTTTGATCCTTGGTATTTGTGTTGACTCTATCCTATTTTGTTAACATTTGTTGTCTGCTTAAAACTAAAGTTTCCTTGTGACTTAGTTTCCCTAGAATTAGTTAGGTATCCTAATTTGTAAGTTTGAAAATCAGCCAAATTATGAAAGTTGCTGAAAAAAGCACTGTATTGTTTCTGTACTGCTAGGTTAAAATCAAATAGAAAAAGTGCCCTTAATACTTAGGAATCTGCTAGCTTTGTGTGAATTTGGCCTAGTTTTCATTTATAAACTGGGTTAGTTTGACCAGCAACAGATATACACTTTGGGACTTTCCTCCATGATGCTGATAGAGAGTGATGCTTAAAGATGGATTAAGGTTAACTAGAAAATTATAAGACACTTGCAAATACATTGTGGAAGAATAGTCTTTGCCAATAGCAGTTGATAAGAATGAATGCCAGGGCTGGTGCTGTGGTGCAGAGGGGTAAAGGCCCAACCTGCAGTGCTTATATCCCATATGGGTGATGATTGAAGTCCCAGTTGCTCCACTTCCGATCCAGCTCTCTGCTATGGCCTGGGAAAGCAGTAGAAGATGGCCCAAGTGGTTGGGCCCCTGCACCTACATCTGAGATCTATAAGAAGCTTCTGGTTCCTGGCTTCGGATCATCTCAGCTCTGGCTGTTGTGGCCACCAGCAGGTGGAAGACCTCTCTCTTTGGCTCGACCTCTCTCTATAACTCTGTCTTTCAAATAAATAAAGTAAATAAATTAAAATAAGCAAAAGATAAAATCATTTAAAAAAAAAAGAAAAAGAATGAGTGCTGTCAGGGTTATCTTGCTTTGAGGTTCTGTATTGGAAGCGACACTTTGTTGGAAGTATCTCTTTGTAGACACTTGGAAAGAGTCCACATTCTGTTATTAGTGACTTTCCAAAGCTAGTATGGTCTTCTCTTTTTTTATAAAGTAGAATGTTTACATGCCCTTCAGGGCAGTGTTAAACAGCGAAAGCAAATTGGCTGTTTACTTTCAAATCAATATTCATATAATTATATAGCTGAATGGAGATGCAAGCCTAGACATCTATAATGTTAATCTATATCTACTAGAGCATATTGCAGCAGTTACGTTTGAATTTGCTGTTCAACATCTCTCTGGCCCAGCACTGTGTAACTGTAAAGGAGGCTGTTTTTGTTTTACAGCTGTAACTGTCCTGGTGTGTGACAGCTGCCCCAAAGGTGTCTTCCCTTTAGTTGCATTCTGTTCAGGAGTTTTCAGTGTTGGTGTTACATCTGGAGCCAGGTGACTGATGAGTTACATGTTCCACAGCAGATGCCACTAGCTAAGCCGAAAAGTAAGTGGCCCATTGAAACAGGAATTGCTTCCTGCAAAGCTCTCATCTAGAGTGCAGACCTATCCAGAATCTGCTCCTGGTTTTCAGCTGGATTTGCCCATAATTCAGCTGGGGTCTTAGTAATGTGTTTGGAGTAAGACTAACTGCCATGACTTAAGAGCAGTTGTACTCTGTTTGGCACTTGAATTATTAAAGTTTCCTCCTTTCCTCAGAATTCATCCAGTTGGCAAAGGACTTTGAGGATTTCCGTAAAAAGTGGCAGAGAACAGACCACGAGCTGGGGAAGTACAAGGATCTTTTGATGAAAGCGGAGACGGAGCGAAGCGCCCTGGATGTGAAGCTGAAGCATGCGCGCAATCAAGTGGACGTGGAGATCCGACGGAGACAGCGAGCCGAGGCGGACTGCGAAAAGCTGGTGTGCACCATGCTCTGTGCTAGGACAGGATGACCGCAGTGGGGAGCGTGGTCTGATAATATTTCTGCTTGTTATGTGTGCCCAGGTTCTTCTTCTACGTTAGAGAACTGAAAGTGACCTATCCTTTACAACTTGCCCACTGTTGGAGCTGAAATTGCAGCCTAGGAGTCCTGTTCTCTGTAGTTTGAAATTTAAATTTTTTTTTTCTTTTAGACTTAAAATGATTGCTTTAATAAGCAGATTTAAAATGAAAATTTTAAATTTTTCAATTAGGGGTGGGTGTTGGGTGAAGAGGCTTAAGTCACAGCTTGGGATGCCACAACCCATATTGGAGGGCCTGGGTTGAGTCCTGGCTCCTCTGTTTCCAGGCCAGCTTCCTGTCAGTGCACACCAGGGCGGGCAGCAGATGATGGCTCCAGTGCTTGGGTCTAGCACCCATGCAGGACATCTGGATGGAGTTCTCATCTCTTGGCCTTGACCTGCCATCCCTGGCTATTGTGACCATTTCAGGAATGAACCAATGAATGAAAGATCTCCCTCTGTCTCTCTGCCTTTTACATAAAATGAAAGCAAACAAACATTTAAAAAACCAATAAAATATTAAAATTAAGGTGAAAGGCAGGGAAGTCCCAGTGTACTTGATCAGTCACAAGTTGGTGATCATTCATTATTTATTACAGTACTTCTGAGAATACCTTCATCCTTATGTGAATTGCTGGTACTTTGTCACTGATACAAGCCAAACAGCTCTCAGTCTTTGCTTCGTCAGTGCTGTCTCCTTCAGAGTAAAGAGCTGGGTGCACTCAGCCAGTTGAGCAGTGTGGCTGACAGTGATGGAGACCACTATCATTTCCATGTGCCAGGGTGGGTCATGGTGCAGAGGGAAGCCTTTCTGCTGAGAGACTGCTCCGTCCTGTACACAGTTCGATGCCTCAGCGAGCTCAGATTGTCTGCTTCCAGTGTGTTACAGCTTTGTATCTATTTTAATGCATTTTGCTCCACTATTTAGAAAGGTGGGTGGCTGCTCTGATCCATAGAAGCAGCCCATAATTGTCCTGATAGGAATGACACTAAAGTGGTTTTGCTATGTGAGATCTATTTTAGGACTCTCATTTTTACATTACTGTCTTGGATTAGCTGTTTGATCCAGAAGTCTTAGAACAGAAAGCCCACTGTTCCAGGTAGGGTTCGTTTTACCAGTCAAATCAGAGACACAATCAGGGCTTGGTGTGAATTAATATGCTGTTGGTGTAGCAGCCCTCCTGAAGGCCCATTTGCATAATGCCATATTTTAATGTCTTGTGGTCTGCCTGTCCCATAAATCTCAGGTGGAATTTTCTCCCCTGGCTGGGACTGAGGTTTCACTTTGCTTTGGTCTGTAGGAACGACAGATTCAGCTGATCCGAGAGATGCTCATGTGTGACACATCTGGCAGCATTCAACTAAGCGAGGAGCAAAAATCAGCTCTGGCCTTTCTCAACAGGGGCCAGCCATCCAGTGGCAACGCCGGGAACAAGAGGTGGGGGAACCGCATCTGTGGCTGTATGATCATGAGCAACACAAGTGTCAGAAGTTCTTGTTATCTGAACTCTCAAAATATACTGCTCCTGGAATGTGTGCTTAATAGAGCAGAAGACTGGAGGGTTAGGGAATAAAGGCACAGATTCCTCCCTGTTTCTTATATTTTCTTATCTTTCCTTAGGATATTGTTTCACCCTGGATAAAACTTTGATGTTGGTGCTAAATTGCACATCAATAACTAATCCTGCACATTGCTACGAAACCTAAAGGTGAAAGTGGCAGCTCAGCAGTGCTTTCAGTGTTTACTCTCCAGAGAGCTCTTGTAGCTCCTCTGGTTTAGAAAGGTGCCTGTGAGCCCAGCCTGGACAGTAATTTCAGTTGTACTGCATCACCATTTAAAATAGTCTCAAGCAGGCTTTGGATTTAGCACCCCCAATACAATAAGTAGAGAAAGGTCAGCATTCTTAGAGCTATTTGTTTTGTTGCCTGATTGTTTTATGGGGAATCTTTATAACTAAGAAGATGTATGGGCTTAATTTCTTAAAGCTAATGCTGGGTAGTACTCTCTATTGTAGAAAGCAGCCACAACTGGGATCAAGGGAAACTTCACCCATTAAACTTCCTCGTGAATTTTTAGCAGCCTATAGTAGGAACCCAGCAGGGAATAGCACCCACAGGCTTGACTGTTGCCTGAAGCAGCTGTGACAAGACCTTTTGTTACGTGACTTCTGCTGAAACAGCAGCCGCGTTGCATCAGTACTCATGCAGCACACACATTCTCCCATGAAAACCGTAAAGAGCAACCGCCCCCTGCTAGGGTTTCAGCTTGTGGTTGTCTCCATAGAGAA
Organism: Oryctolagus cuniculus; assembly: GCF_964237555.1. Lineage (NCBI taxonomy): Eukaryota > Metazoa > Chordata > Mammalia > Lagomorpha > Leporidae > Oryctolagus > Oryctolagus cuniculus. The sequence continues at coordinate 53,348,849 of NC_091442.1, read as the reverse complement.
GCTAGTGCCACGAGTCTGCGGTGTGACCCAGCCAGGGTACTTGTTCTGAGTGATGGTGGCTTTTATGTTCTGCAGTCTTCCGTGTCTAACACTGCATTGTTTCACTCATCTAGACTGTCAACCATCGATGAGTCTGGTTCCATTTTATCAGATATCAGCTTTGACAAGACTGATGAATCACTGGTAATAACATTTGATCTCCTCGCTTATCTACCTTTCTTACCCCTGTTCCCTCAAGCATCTCTCCCGCCTTCTCCTCTGGACAGACTTTATTACCCTTTTATTAGTTGATGTGTTATAGATTCTGAGCTAGCAATTTAAAATATAAATCAACACAGGCTGTAAGAGATGGGCTTATATATTTGTTTAGTTTCTGGAAGTGAGAATATAGAATTCAGGATTTGGTATGAGGTTGAGTTTACTTAATGGATCTCTGTGAGCAGCATGTCCTAATTGATTATATCTTGACTTATTTATTAAAGCTCCAGCTAGCAGTAAAAAAAATTTAGCAAAATCATGTCCAGACAGAGTTTGTTTTCTGCTCTTGGGGTAAATAAGACTTGTGCCTTATTTCTGAGTCTGTTTGGTTCTTTAGAAAAGTTCAGCCATACTTCACAGTTAGAAGAAACCAGCATACCAGCACTTTAGCCAGAAGTTTGTGAAGAGAGTTTCTAGGCACTGTAGAATGCTTTGGTCAAGAGTGGCTCACTTGTGTGCGCCCTGTTACTCCACAGTCATCGGGCAGCGCCCTTCTCTTAGTTCATGGGCATTTCTGCATGAAAGGTGGTCCCCTGATTTCATCTTGGAAAGTCAAGAGACTGTCACTGATTTGTGTGTGTGTTCTGTTGCTCACTGAGAACTGGCAAACAAAATAATAAATCAGAGGAAGTTATCGGTTGCTTTTCTGATACAGCAAAATGAGAGAACTGCTTTTACATGGCTAGGAGTTTTTCACCCAAAGTTAGCATGTGATTGAGAGGAAGATGGCCATTTTATAGATACAAATATTAGGCATCACCTTCTGGAAAACAGCAATGATAAAAGAATGGGTATGGAATGTATAATAGAACCAGAACATGTTATCAACTGGTTTTGGAGCCAGATTTCCAGATATGATGTTTGTTGAAGTTACATCATAACAACCAGTAGCTAAATAACTTGGCCATGAATTAGAGAAGTTAAATTTATTTACCTATGATACCGTTTGCTCTATGCAACTGTTTCTAGATCCTATGTTTTCAGGAAGCACCAGGAATAAGGAAATGAATGCTAATTAGCTACTAAAATGGATCCAAGTGGTTAAAATAAGTATATTGAAGCTAGACCATAGCAAAGGCCAAATAATGCTTCAGCGGTGAGCATCTTTTTAGGACCCAAGGAGGAGGGATGACTCGGAGATATGAAACCTGAACTGGGACGTTTTAAGTGGCAGTACTGCACAGAACATTTGGTTAGACAGTAACAATCCCTTGAGGGCAAGAATCACACCTAACACGATCAGTATAGTGCCTAACATCCTGTAAGTTTTAAACCTAATTACAAAAATAATCAGAAATAAAGGACCAGGCACCGGAAGTAATCACGGCAGAAGGTGATTCTTTAACCTTTTCTTGCCTCTGTGGTATTGATTCCTGATTCTATTATAATAGCTTCAATTTTTGAAAGAAAGCATATTAACTTCCTGTAACTCTGCAGCTAAAGCACTTGAGACCTTCCCTTCACACCCACCCACCACCCCCCATCGTAAGTTGGGTGGTAACTTGAGCAGCCTTTAAAGTTCACTACATTTATTTGCACGGGAATAGGCAAGGCCTAACCAAAGAAGGAAATTAATGCAGTGTGATTGTCAACAGGATTGGGATTCTTCTTTGGTGAAGACCTTCAAACTGAAGAAGAGAGAAAAGAGAGTATGTATAGTTTCTTTAGTTTTTTTTTTTTTTCTAAAGTAACAATAAGTTTCCTTTGGAAAATTTGCCATGAAATTACATTCTGACACGTTGTTCTAGCCATTGTTAAATACATATTACAAATCAATTCCTGCTGTGGTGGGGAGTGGTATTGATAGTCTTTGAGGTAGTAACTCAGGATGGGATGTTGTTCCCCTGGCCTGGGCTGTGCCTCAGTTCATTCATACAGTAGAAAGGGAAATGCTTAAGTTGTTTTCAGGCTGTCATGTGAATTTTTATGCAGGACTTTTGTGCTGTAATATAAGCTTAAGATGAAATGTGTGTATAATGGGATACAGAGACCTATCTGTGTGTGCTTGTTTAGGGTATGTAATGTGTTTCCAAAGACTTCACATCCTTAGATAGGATTACAGCTCTCCTTTTTTGTGGCACTGTCATCCGAATTTCTCCAAAGCTTGTTCATTTTTTCCCCCTTAGGGCACTGAGGGTATTTTTGTGTTGGTACAACTTACTCTTCATGTGGAAATGGGTATGAGAAAGAGCACATTGTTTATTTACTGTAGGACTTGCCAGCATATCGTCTGATAGAATGGTTTTAGCTTATGTGCTTTGAACCTGTTTGGCACTGAAGTTACTGGTCTTTGCTCCCCTCTCCAGCGCTCTAACAGCCGGCAGTTTGTTGATGGTCCCCCTGGACCTGTAAAGAAAACTCGTTCCATTGGGTCCACAGTCGACCAGGTAAGAATAGTAAGGCCCAGAGAACTGTGGTCTGTTTTTGTCTGTCTGTTTGAAGATAGATTTATTTATTTGAAAGTCAGGGCCAGTGCCGCAGCTTAATAGGCTAATCCTCCACCTGTGGCGGCAGCACACCGGGTTCTAGTCCCATTCCGGGTGCCAGATTCTGTCCTGGTTGCCCCTCTTCCAGGCCAGCTCTCTGCTGTGGCCTGGGAGTGCAGTGGAGGATGGGCCAAGCGCTTGGGCCCTGCACCCGCATGGGAGACCAGGATAAGCACCTGGCTCCTGCCTTCGGATCAGTGCGGTGTGCCGGCTGCAGCGCACCAGCCATGGTGGCCATTGGAGGGTGAACCAATGGCAAAGGAAGACCTTTCTCTCTGTCTCTCTCTCACTGTCCACTCTGCCTGTCGAAAGAAAGAAAGAAGGAAGGAAGGAAGGATGGATGGAAGGAAGGGGTTAGAGAGAGAGAGAGATATACAGAGAGAGATCTTGCGTCCATTGGTTCACTCCCCAAATGGTCCCAACAGCCAGGGTGGGGCCAGGCTGAAGCCAGGAGCTTCTTTCAGGTCACCCACGTAGGTGCAGGGGCCCAAGGACTTGGGCCATCCTCCGCTGCTTTTCCAGGCACATCAGCAGGGAGCTGGATTGGAAGTGTAGCATCTGGGTCTTGAACCGGTGCCCATATGGGATGCCGATGTCACACACGGTGGCTTAACCCACTACGCCACAACGCTGGCCTGGAACTGTGGTTTTGAATACAACAGCAATTAGTTGTCTCAAGCATTAAAAACTCCTTTAAGTCAACATTATAGTGTTAGTTTGAGATCTTTGATGGGAGTTTTCATATATAACAGGAACCTTAGCATTCATGTGAGTGGAAATAGTCCTATTAAGTAATCAACTATCAGCTTTATGTTTGATTCTGAGTTGCTTGTGTATATCCTCCTGTGACCTATATTTACATTATAAAATAGGACATTTCAGCTTAAGCATGTTTTGGACTATGGTCTCAAGTCTTGGCCAAGACTCACCCACTCCGAACTACCCTGTAATGAAAGGAAAGTTAGACTGTTTCTGTTCATCCTTCCCTTCTAACTACTTTTCTTGCAGGGAAATGAGTCCATTGTTGCGAAAACTACAGTGACTGTTCCCAATGATGGCGGGCCCATTGAAGCCGTGTCTACTATTGAGACTGTGCCATACTGGACCAGGAGCCGAAGGAAAATAGGTATGTTGTCTCTGTGACTAAATTGTGTAAACTGGGTAAAATTTGGGAACATAGTTTCCAAGAACCCTCCTGAGTCAGAGACTGGGTGTTTTGGGTAGTTTCTTACTGTACCTGCTTAGAACCTGAGATTGGTTTGTGTCATGCTTAGCCTTTGATTGCCAGCCTGGCTACTAGAATGAAATTTAGTTTTCCTTGAAACATTTTTTGGTAATTTTTGCATAGCCATTGATCTCTCTCTCTCGTTTAAAGATGTATTTATTTGAAAGGCACAATTAACAGAGAGAGAGAGAGATCTTCCATGTGCTGGTTTACTCCCCAGATGGCCACAAAAGCTGGTATGGGATCAGACTGAAGCCAGGAGCTTCTTCCAGGTCTCCCACATGGATATAGGGGTCCAAGCACTTGGGCCGTGCACTGCTGATTTCCCAGACTCATTAGCAGGGAGCTGGATTAGAAGTGGAGCAGCCGGGACTTGAACTGGCACCTGTGTAGGATGCTGGCATTGCAGACAGCAGATTTACCTGCTATGCCACAATGCCAGACTCGAGTCGCAGGTTATTATCTGTCAATTATGTTAAAATTGGAGCTAATATTCAGAATAACCAAATTCTTTTTGCTTTTTTAAATTTAATTATTTGAAAGTCAGAGTCACAAAGATGGAGAAGGAAAAATATATAGAGAAATCTCCCATCTACTGGTTCACTTCCCAAATGGCTGCAGAGGCCAGGGCTGAGCCAGGCAGGAGCCAGGAGCCCCATCCAGGTCTCGCACACGGATACAGGGGCCCAAGGATCTGGTTCAACTTCTGCTTTCCGAGGCTCATCAGCAGGGAGCTGGATTGGAAGTGGAGCAGATGGGACTCGAACTGGTGCCATATGGAACACTGGTGCCAGCGGCCCAACTTGCCATGCCACAGCGCTGGCCCGGATAAAATTCTCAAGAAGTAAGGCTTAGAGTCATCATTGTGGTGGAGCAGGCTAAGCCTCTGCCTGTGATGCCTGCACCCCGTATGAGTGCCATGGAGTCCTTGGCTGCTGTACTTTCTGTTTCCTCTACTTTTAAATATCAATTCAGTTATTTAAAAGGCAGAGTTACAGAGAGAGAGGGAGACACAGAAAGAGAGATCTTCCATCCCCTGGTTCACTCCACAAATGGTTGCAATGGCCAGGGCTGGACCATACTGAAGCCAGAAGTCGGGAGCTTCATTCAGGTCTCCCTTTTGGGTGCAGGGGTCCAAGTATTTGAGCCATCCTCTGCTGCTTTCCCAGGTGGATTAGGAGGGAGCTGGATCAGAAGCAGAGCAGCTGGCACTCAAACCAGCACCCATATGGGATGCAGGTATCACAGGTGGTGACTTAACCGGCTGCGACACAATGCTGGGACCCCTTTACTTTTTTTTTTTTTTTTTAAGCTTTATTTGTTTGACACTGACTGCTCTGCTTTTGATCTGGCTCCTTGCTAATGTACTGGGAAGGCAGCAGAAGGTGACCCAAGTACTTGGGCCCCTGCCTCCTGTGTAGGAGACCCGGATGGCACTCCTAGCTCCTGGCTTTGGCTTGGCCCAGCAGCCACAACTGTTGTAACCATCTGAAGAGTGAACCAACAGATGGAAGATCTCTGTCTCTGTCTAAGTAGCTCTCTTCTTCTTCTTCTTCTTCTTCTTTTTTTTTTTTTTTTTGTTCTTTCTTTTTAAGATTTATTTATTTTGAAAGTCAGAGTTAGAGGTCCTCCATCCACTTAGGTGGCCACAATGGCCAGTGCTGGGCCAGGCTGAAGCCAGGAGCTTCTGGGTCTCCCAGGTGGGTGGTGGAGGCCCAAACACTTGGGCCATCCTCTGCTGCTTTTCACAGGCCATTAATAGGGAGCTGAATCAGAAATGGAGCAGCTGGGATATGAACCAGCACCCATATAGACTGCTGGCTTTGCAGGAGACTGCTTAACCTGCTATGCCACAATGCTGGCCCCTGTAACTGTGCCTTTCAAATGAATAAATAAATAAATTTTTAAAATAAAAAATGCACAAAGCTTAAACTTACTTGTTTTCTAGGTACTTTACAACCATGGAACAGCGATTCTACCCTGAGCAGCAGGCAACTGGAGCCAAGAACGGAGACGGACAATTCAGGCACGCCCCAGAACAACGGAGGGATGCGTCTGCATGACTTTGTCTCTAAGACGGTAAATCTCTGATCATTCCTTTTCCTTTGGGGCATATTCAATTTTTTCTTAAAAATAGCATTTTCTGTTTTTAAATTTTTATTTTACTTGAAAGACAGAGTTACAGAAAGAGTTGAAGAGAGAGAGAGAATCTTCCATCCACTGGTTCATTCCCCAAACGGCCACCATGGCCAATCCTAGGCCAGGAGGAAGCCAGGAGTCCAGAGCTGCTTCTGGTCTCCCATGTGGGTGGCAGGGGCCCTAGCACCTGGGCCATCTTCTGCTGCTTTCCCAGGTGCATCAGCAGGGAGCTGGATGGAATTGGAGCAGCCAGGACTCAAACCTGCACCCATATAGGTTGCCAGCATCTCAGGTGGAGGCTCAACCTACTACTCCACAGTGCCAGCCCAACATTCAGTTCTTTTAATTGTGAAAATAACTTACCAGGAAGAAGTTTCAATAGAAACTTCCTTTCTCTGTCCAGACTGACTCTTGAGGGAAAGCTACTGGTGACAGGGAGGGTATTTTGTGAATAATATGAAATTAAAGCAGCTTTGCAGAACAGTTGTTTGTACTTTTTAGTGATACATGTTTACATGTTACATTTGAATACAGTGCTTTAGACTTTCAGAACATTTTAACTTCGTACCATGTGATCCCATTAAAATCCCAAGCAAGCAAACTAGGTCTCGGGGAGTTAATTGACATGTTTGTGCTGTGTGTTAGTAGGAGGTGAGTTTAATGCGCGGCTTTTCTGACCCCTCCTCAGCACGTTCTTTCCATAGTTCCAGGCTGTTGACATCTAGCTGTATGACCTTAGGCAAGTTACTCAAGCTCTTTTTGATTTTATTTCTTTATCTTAAAATGAAGAAACTAAAACCTACCTTAGAGGATTGTGTGAGAATTACATAATATGTATAAAAGGTTTGGGAAGTTGTTTGGCACATACCAAATGCTCAGTGAATGTTGGTTGATGATGATATTTTCTCGCTTATGCCGCTCTGTTCCGTCTCTCATGTTTTATCCTCAGGTTATTAAGCCTGAATCCTGTGTTCCATGTGGGAAGCGAATCAAATTTGGCAAACTCTCTCTGAAGTGTCGAGATTGTCGTGTGGTTTCACATCCAGAATGCCGGGAGCGCTGTCCTCTTCCCTGCATTCCCACTCTGATGGGCACACCTGTCAAGATAGGAGAGGTATGACTTGTGGATTTGTCTGCTTATTTAATTTTTTTTTTTTTTTGGACAGGCAGAGTAGATAGAGAGAGAGAGACAGAGAGAAAGGTCTTCCTTTTGCCGTTGGTTCACCCTCCAGTGGCCGCCATGGCTGGCAGCTGCGGCTGGCGCACCGTGCTGATCCGATGGCAGGAGCCAGGTGTTTCTCCTGGTCTCCCATGGGGTGCAGGGCCCAAGCACTTGGGCCATCCTCCACTGCCTTCCCAGGTCACAGCAGAGAGCTGGCCTGGAAGAGGGGCAACCGGGACAGAATCCGGCGCCCTGACCAGGACTGGAACCCGGAGTGCCGGCGCCGCAGGTGGAGGATTAGCCTATTGAGCTGCGGCGCTGGCCATTAATAATCGTTTTAAGCCAAAATCCCCTCGCCATGATACACTATGGAAAAATTCAGTTATGTAGAGGAATTAGTGTAACTAACTCCTGCTTCCTGTTACTTAACTTCCTGTTAGTTAACTGTTGTTACTCATGTCTTTTTTTGTTGTTGTTAAGATTTATTTATTTGAGAGGTAGAGTTAGAGAAGGAGAGACAGAAAGATCTTCCATCTGCTGGTTCACTCCCTAAATGGCTGCAGCAGCTGGAGTTGGGCTGATCCAAATCCAGGAGCTTAGTCCGGGTCTCCCATGTGGGTGCAGGGGCCCAAGCACTTGGGCCATCTTCTACTGCTTTCCCAGGCCATAATAGAGAACTGGATCAGAAGTGGCCAGTGCAGTGGTGTAGCGGGTAAAGTCACCGCCTGCAGTGCTAGCATCCCATATGGGCACCGATTCAAGTCCCGGCTGCTCCACTTCTGATCCAGCTCTCTGCTCTGGCCTGGGAAAGCAGTAGAAGATGGCCCAAGTCCTTGGGCCCCTGCACCCACATATGGGACCCTGAAGAAGCTCCTGGCTCCTGGCTTCAGATCAGCACAGCTCTGGCCATTGTGGCCTACTGGGGAGTGAACCAGCGGATGGAAGAATTCTCTCTCTCTCTCTGCCTCTGCTCTCTCTGTGTAACTCTGACTTTCAAAGAAATAAATAAATCTTTCAAAAAAAAACAAAAAGAAGTGGAGCAGCCGGGACTTATCTGGTGCCCATATGGAATGCCAGCCCCCTCATGTCAGTTCTTAACTTATCAGTATCCTCACCTCTCCTTGCTGATCCTGCCTATTGAGTTATTTTGAGGCAGTTTACAGCCATCATGTAATTTCTTTTTTTTTTTTTTCAATAAGATTTATTTATTTATTTATTTGAAAGTCAGAGTTACACAGAGAGAGGAGATGCAGAAAGAGGGAGGTCTTCCATTTGCTGATTCACTCCCCAATTGGCCGCAGTGGCTGGAGATGTGCCGATCTGAAGCCAGGAGCTTCTTTCAGGTCTCCCATGCAGGTGCAGGGGCCCAAGGACTCGGTCCATCTTCCACTGCTTTCCCAGGCCATAGCAGAGAGCTGCATCAGAAGTGGAGCAGCTGGGACCCGAACCGGCACCCATATTTGATGCCGGCACTGCAGGCAGTGGCTTTATCCACTATGCCACAGCACCGGCCTCCATTATGTAATTTCGTCTGTGAATATCTGTCATGTTATATATTCCATACTAGGTTATTGAGACGAGGTTTCTCATTTCTAAAAATCAGTTAAATCAGTTAAATTTATTATGTAAGCACCATTAGCAAGGATCAATGCAAAGTAACTGTGCTGCTATCCACTCTGTCATAAATTAAAGGTTATTTCCCCCTAATCTTAAGAGTTCTTATTTGCACATCTGCTGTTGCACAAATTCTCTGTAATATAGAACTCTGTTAGAGGGCCGTGAAACTCTCCTCTGCAGGTAGGTTGGTATCATGGTCATCTATGAGGTGTGTTAAATCATTTTTTATACTGCAAAAAGTTAAATTACAAAGAAGGTTTTTTGTTTTTGTTTTTGTTTTTTTAAGATTAATTGATTTGGCCGGCGCCACGGCTCACTAGGCTAATCCTCTGCCTGCAGCTCTGGCACCCCAGGTTCTAGTCCCAGTTGGGGCACCGGATTCTGTCCTGGTTGCTCCTCTTCCATTCCAGCTCTCTGTTGTGGCCCGGCAAGGCAGAGGAGGATGGCCCAAGTACTTGGGTCCCTGCACCCGCATGGGAGACTAGGAGGAAGTACCTGGCTCCTGGTTTCGGATCGGTGCAGCGCTGGCCGTGGCAGCCATTTGCGGGGTGAACCAACGGAAGGAAGATCTTTCTCTCTGTCTCTCTCTCACTGTCTAAACTCTGCCTGTCAAAAAAATAAATAAAATAAATAAATAAATATTGATTGATTTGAAAGGCAGAGTTACAGAGAGAAGGGGAGAAAGAGAGAGCACAATATATCTTCCATCCCGTGGTTCGGTCCCCAAATGGCCCCAATAGCCAGGGCTTGGCCAGGTAGAAGCCAAGAGCCTGGAACTCCATCTGGGTCTCCCACATGGTTGCAGGGGTCCAAAAACTTGGCTGTCTTCTGTTGCTTTCCCAGGCACGTTAGCAGGGAGCTGGATTGGAATTTGAGCAGCCGAGACTCAAACTGGCGGCCATATGACTGCTGGCATTGTGTGCAGTGGCTTAACTCACTGTGCCACAACGCCAGCCCCAGGAGTTTTTCCTTTTTACAGTATTTATTTTAAAAGCCATACCTATAATTATATTATATTATATTATATTATATTATATTATATTATATTATATTATAAGCCATACCTGTAATCTCATTATTGCTCATTATTGTTGAAGAGAAAGAGGTAATGGTTATGGCTGATAGTCTTATTACCTGTTTGCAAGGGGTTTTTAGGACCATGAATTGGTCCTAGTTTGGAGGTAGGAAAAGAAACTGAGGATCTGTGTTTGATATATGCTTTGGCAATAGCAATTTCTTTTTTTTTTTTTTTTTAAGATTTATTTATTTATTTAAAAGTCAGAGTTACACAGAGAGAGAAGGAGAGGCAGAGAGAGAGGTCTTCCATCCTCTGGTTCACTTCTCAGTTGGCCACAACGGCCAGAGCTGTGCCAATCCGGAGCCAGGAACTTCCTCCAGGTCTCCCATGTGGGTGCAGGGACCCAAGGACTTCGGCCGTCTTCCAGTGCTTTCCCAGGCCATTAGCAGAGAGCTGGATAGGAAGTGGAGCAGCTGGGACTGGAACTGGTGCCCATGTGGGATGCTGCACCATAGGTGGCAGCTTTACCCACTATGCTACAGTGCCTGCCCTGGCAGTAGGAATTTAAAAGTAGACATGTTGTCCCATCCTGAGGGTTAGTGGAGGTAGTTCTTCACACGTGGTTTTTCAGTGGTAACTTGAAGCTCCTTTCACAGGGAATGCTGGCTGATTTTGTGTCCCAGACCTCTCCGATGATCCCTTCCATCATTGTCCACTGTGTAAATGAGATCGAGCAGAGAGGGCTGACTGAGGTAAGAATCGTCCTGACGACGGAATGAAATTGCTATTTGTGTCAAGCAATTACGTGGTTCTTAAGTAAAAGTGTCGTCTTTATACTAGACAGGACTGTATCGGGTCTCGGGCTGTGACAGGACCGTGAAGGAGCTGAAGGAGAAATTTCTCCGGGTGAAGACTGTCCCCCTGCTCAGCAAAGTGGATGACATTCATGCTGTCTGCAGCCTTCTGAAAGACTTCCTTCGAAACCTCAAAGAACCTCTTCTGACTTTTCGGCTAAACAAAGCTTTCATGGAAGCCGCAGGTATGGGCAGATCTTAATATTTGAATGTGAATTCCAGCAAGGCAGAATAAATTTCCATTTTTTTTTTCTTTACTGCTTTATCCACTACCCAATACAGTGCCTGCAAAGGGTAGGCACCCACAGGTTTGGTGGATGAATAGCTGCATGTGTATGTCCCCCATGCCTGATTGCTGTCTTTCTACACCATATAGGATAGTAATAGGTTTTCTCTCGCTCTGGTTTTTTGGGTCAAGTTTCAGGTTTGTCCTTTTGATGTTAAATCCATCTTTGATTCCTTTTCTTCTCATTCCACACCCAATCCCTTGTCAAGTCTCATCTGCAGGGGTGGGCACTTGCCCAGTGGTGAAGATGCCCCCGCCCCTAATCAAGTGCCTCAGTTGGAGGCCTTGCCCTGCTCAGATTGCAGCTTCCTGCTAACGCGACACCCTGGGAGGCTCATGTAATTGAGCAGCTAACTGATTGTTCTACTTCTGCCATTCCCTCTCCAGGATGATCTTCATAAGGAGCTAGAATGGCCCTTTTTACAATTAAATCCTCCAGAGACTTCCCATCATTATCAGAATAAAGTCCATGCCCCCCCCCCATAGTTGGAAACTTCCCAAGTGGTTTTTTTTTTTTTTCTTCTTTAATTTGAGAGGTAGAGTTACAGACAGAGAGAGGGAGAGACAGAGAGAAAGGTCTTCATCTGCTGGTTCACTCCCCAAATGGCCACAGTGGCCAGAGCTGGGCCAATCCGAAGCCAGGATCCAGGAGTCTTCCAGGTCTTTCACTGCTTTTGCAGGCCATAGCAATGAGCCAGAGGAGAAGCCAGAACTCGAACTGGTGCCCATATGGGATGCTTGGTGTCTCAGGTGGAAGCTTAGCCCATCATACCACAGAGCAGCCCCCCATACCCCAAGTCTTTTTATTTCAGGATTTACTTATTTTTTTGAAAGACAAAGAGGGGAAGAGATAACAGAGGGAGATCTGTCTGCTGCTTCACTCAAGGACCCTACATGAGGGGCTGGCATTGTGGTGCAGTCCCAGCTGCTCTGCTTCACAGGCAGCTCCCTGCTAATGTGCCTGGGAAAGCAGAGGAGGATGGCCCAAGTCCTTGGGCCCCTGCCACCCATGTGGGAGACCTGGATGGAGCCCCAGGCTCCTGGCTTCAGCCTTGATCAGCCCTGTCCATTGTGGCCATTTGAGGAGTGAACCAGTGGATGGAGGAACTCTGTCTGTATCTCTCTCTCTCATTCTCTCTCTCTGTCCCTTTCAAATAAATCCTAAATAAAAATAACTAAGTCTTAAAAAAGATCGAATGTGATTTGGCTTCTGGTTATCATTTTGTTCCCACCCCCTTTTCTTCTTTCCTTCCCCCGCAGTGGAATCTTGAGTTCCTTACTGCCCACCTCGAGGCCGTCACATTTGTTGTTGCCCAGCCTGCATTACTGCTACCCTAGACGTCTTCGTGATATCTCCTTCATTTCTTTCAGGCTTCTCTTCCCTGACCACCTTGTCTAAAGTAACAGTTCCCATTGCATTACAGCTTTAGTCTGCTCTGTTTTCTTTATTGTACGTATTACTACTTGATACCTATTTGTTCTTTGAATGTGTATTTGAAAGGCAGAGAGAGAGTGAGTGAGCTCCCAGGCACTGGTTCACTCCCCAAAAGCCTACATCTGGAAGCTGGGATAAAAGCTGGGAGCTGGGTACACAATCCGGGTCTCAGCTTGTGGATGGCAGGACACATATATTTAAGCCATCACCTGTGGACTCCCAGGATGTCCACTATCAGCAAGCTGAAATCTGAGCAGATCCAGGACTCAAACACTTTAATATGGAATGCAGGCATCCCACATGGCATCTTAGCTGGTAGCCAAACACCTGTCCCTGTGTTTCTTTGTCAACCAAATCCTCCAATAGAATAAACAGTCTACAAGGCAGGGGCTGTGTTTCCTTCTGCTGTATCATTGGTCCTTAGAAGAGTGCTGGGTGCACAGTAGACCCTTAGATATGTTTTATGAAGGAACACCTTGATAACTGTAGTTAGTTACTGCAGCTGTATCTACCTCCCAAACACATGGGTTGCCAGCTGTTTTTCCTAACAGCAAGGGCCTATTTTTAAAAAGTTCTGACTCGTAATATTGAGCTGTTGGCCAGTATCCTGCTTGCTAATGAAAGTAGAGTCTGATGTAGTCATGAACCTAATCAGAAGTTCCAGAAGCTTACTGTATAGAAGGGACTTTGTGGTCGATAACTCGGAAGCCCGCTGTCAAGGGAAAGAAGTTTAGGCCTCTCGGTGCTTTCTTTTCATTTATAGAAATCACAGATGAAGACAACAGCATAGCCGCCATGTACCAGGCTGTCGGTGAACTGCCCCAGGCCAACAGGGACACATTAGCTTTCCTCATGATTCACTTGCAGAGGTGAGTGCAGCAGAGACTTGCTCTGGGAGTTGGGGAATTTTTCAAGGGGAAGATAATGCGAGTTGGGTCTTAGGGAGTGTGAAAGGCGAATTGTTTTCTTGTACAATTTATATTTTGGTCTGCATTTAAGTAGAGGAGAAAGTCTTCTAATTTAAACTCTTTTGCTTAGAGTGGCTCAGAGTCCAAACACTAAAATGGATGTTGCCAATCTGGCTAAAGTCTTTGGACCTACAATAGTTGCCCATGCTGTGCCCAATCCAGACCCGGTAACAATGTTACAAGACATCAAGCGTCAGCCCAAGGTAAGTGTGTGTGCATGGGTGCCCACCTGTGGGCTCCTGCTCACTCCAGAACTTGTTTGTAGCATAAGAGAATGGTGAGAAGTAAGCTCTGTTTTGGAAGTTGGCTGACGTATGTGTTGGCTTTTAGGTAGTAGAGCGCCTGCTTTCACTGCCCGTGGAGTATTGGAGTCAGTTCATGATGGTGGAGCAGGAGAACGTCGACCCCCTGCATGTCATTGAAAACTCCAATGCCTTTTCAACACCCCAGACGCCAGATGTTAAAGGTGCGGCCCAAGTTATGTTTTTCCCCAGACTGACTCCCTCTGTTTGGTCATATGCCCTTTTCCTACCATTGCTAGAGCTGCTTGAAATTTATATTCTTGTATAAAATATTAAGTTTACTTTGAAAGTTTTAACATTAAAGGAAAAACTTGTACAATTCTACCACCCTAATATACATATATATTTTTACTTTTCCATATCTCCTTTTATGTATTCTTATTGTCTATCAGATATTTTAGTTTATAATTTGTTCTTACTTCATGTAGCATATTGTGAGAATTTTTGTTACTGTGTAATCTTATTTTTATGGTTGTAAACTACAGTTTTCATATTGACATTTTTTGTAATTAAATATTATCCTGTGTAGCATGTGTATATAACACTATACATAGTTGTCTGTTGGTATCCACTGGAGATGGATTTTCGGTCTCCCCTGCCACTACAATGGATACCAAAATCCTTGGATGCTCGTATCCCTTATGCAGATATACAGTGGTGTTTTATTTGCATATAACCTACCCACATCCTTGCATATACTGAACCATCCTGAAGCCAGGAACCTGGAGCTCCATATGTGGGTGGTGCAGGGCCCAAACACTTGGATCTCCTTCAGCTGCTTTTCCAGGTGCATTAACATGAACCTGGATTGGAAGCGGAGTAACCAGGACTCGAACCAGCTTCATATGGGATGCCAGCATCGCAGGCAGTAGTCTAACCTGCTATGCCATGTGCTGGCCCCATGCATAGTTACTTTCTTTTATTTTTTTAAAGATTTATTTTATTTGAAAGGCAGAGCCAGAGAGAGAGAGAGCGCTAGAGTGTTTCCATCCTCTGATTCGCTCCCCAAATGGCCTCAACAGCTAGGGTTAGGCCAGGCTGAAGCCAGGAACCCAGAGCTTCCTCTGAGTTTCCCACGTGGGTACAGGGGCTCAAGTGCTTGGGCTGTCCTCTGCTGCCTTCCCAGGTGCATTAGCAGGGAGCTGGTCTCAAACCAGTGCCCGTATGGGGTGCTGGCATCATATGTCGAGGCCTAACCTACTATGCCACAATGCTCGGCCCCCAGGTTCTTTGTTTCAAGTGAGCCTTCTGTTCCTTCTAGTATAGGTAAAAACCAAATGTTCAAATGTTAGGTTTATGAAGTCTGGAGTTTGAAAATGGCCTAAATCAAGTGAATGTCAGATATTTATTTAGTGGTTGCCCACACAGTTTAAAAGATGTACTAGCATGTTCCAAAATGATGACAGAGATGATCTCTGGGATTTTGCCCTTAAGTGCTTCAGAGGATGGTCAGCCCAAAAGTGGCCATCACCGAATGCTTTGTTTATATAAACCCCCTCTTTTCAAATATGTCTTCCCTTTGATTTAAGTGAGCTTCCTGGGGCCCATGACCACTCCTGAGCATCAGCTTCTCAAGACTCCTTCGTCTAGCTCCCTGTCCCAGAGAGTCCGCTCCACCCTCTCCAAGAACACCCCCAGGTAGGCCTTCTCCAGAGATAACGAACGCTGCTTCCTTGGGCTTCTTTCTTTCCATATTGGTGCTTCTTGAGAGGAACATTGAATCGGGTCTCAGCTAGCAACTAGGCTCTCAAAGGAGACGTGGAATAGTAAGGATCCCTTCTCTTTAGAAATCGGTTAGAGACAGAGACGGGACACACACAGGACTCCCACCCCGTGGTTCACTCTTCATATGCCTGTATTACAGTGGCCAGGGCTGGAGTTGGGAACTCAACTCAGGTCTCCATGTGGGCGTAAGGAACCGGTTCCCTGAGCTGTCACCACTGCTTCCCGGGGTTCACGTTAGCAGGAAGCTGGAGCCAGAGCTGGGAGCTGAACCCAGGGACTCCGATGTGGGATGCAGGCATGTTGATTACGGGGCTGATCCTTTAGAGAGGGCCTAAAGGCCTGTACTCATCCTCTTCTCATCTCAGGCAACTGGGCATACCTTACAAAAGAGCTGTGTGGGTGTCCTACTCTGGATTCGTTTCATTAGCTAATAGAGCTGGTTTATTCACTGTATTTTATAGAATGCTTTTCCAGTTCATTATCTTTTTTTGTAGATTTGGGAGCAAAAGCAAGTCTGCCACCAACCTAGGACAACAAGGCAACTTTTTTGCTTCTCCGATGCTCAAGTGAAGTCACGTCCGCCTGCTACTCCCAGCGCTGCCTGCAAGTACAGGCGCACCTGTACTCTGCACAGCCTCCTGCACTCGTTACTGCTTTTAGCATTCTCCAGGCTTTTAATCAAGTTTAATTGTGCATGAGGGTTTTATTGAAACTATATATATCTCCCTCTCCTCCTCAAGTAACACAGTATCAGCACCTTGTGCTAGCTGTTAGGCATCTTTAGATGGGAGATCTTTGCAGGATTAAAAGGGGTGGTATGGAATTCATTGCCATTCTCTTTGGGGTGGAGGGCATCCCTTGGGCTTAAAGCCAAGTGTCGCTCATGGAATACCCTTTCTCTGATGTTATTCAGAACTCATTTTCATGAGACAATGACAGAACTCCTATATTTTTGATGAAACTGACTTGTCTCATGGTGGGAAGTGGGAGGGCTTGGTAAAGGTTAGAGGATTTAGGGTGACTTCTCAGAACTTGGGAGTTCCCATTCCACATTATGAATTGAGCTACTGTGTGGAACTTTGCTAAAAATGGGATAGGTTGAGGATGGAACTAGAGGTGGGAGTATGCTTAGCTTTAATTTGGATTAGGTCCTAATAGCACAAAATGGCACAGCCTTTTAAATGTGATACTGCAACTCGTATTTATCTGTAATAGGCTGCTTTTTTCGGTCTTGGGTTCAACTGGGGTTGAAACCAGTTTGTTCTTCTAAGGTGAAATTCATTCTGATATTTGACCCTACAGCCCTTCTCTTCCCCTCCCGGGCCCCCCCCCCCCCAACCTTGTCTGGTTGAACCCTAGTTCTAACATTCAGTACATTGTCTATTTGGCATCCCAACTAACAACTAAGAGTAGGCTGTAAGGGAAGATTGTCAATATTTCATGTGGCGAGAAAAACCACAGTTGTTTTGTGTTTGCACTTTAGATGCTAAAATTTTCCCATGGAATTTATCCACTTCTAGATAAATGTGGGTTTCTTCTATTAGAGTTATTCTTGATGTCTGTAAAAATGGGTTTCTTCTATAGAATGTGTCTGGACCATACTCACCTTTGTCTGTAAAATACATATTTGGAAAAGAGTAAATAGCTTTTTCAAAATGAACATGAGATTGGTTTTCTTGTTGCAGAAATAAACCCTCAATGCCTTTTTAGAAAATACTTTGCAGGGCTGGCCTTGTGGCATAGTGTGTCCTGACTGCTCTACTTCCGATCCAGCTCCCTGTTAATGGCCTGGGAAAAGCAGCAGCAGATGACCCAAATATTTAGGCCCCAGCACCCATGTGGGAGAACCGGATGAAGCTCCTGGCTGCTGGCCTTGACCTGGCCAGCACTGGCTGTTGTGGCCATCGGGGGAGTGAACCAGCAGAAGGAAGCTCTCTATCTCTCCATCTCTCTCTCTGTTACTCTTCATTTTCAAGTAAATAAATAAATCTTTAAAAGAACAAAAGAAAGAAAACATTTTTCCCATATAGTGTTCTGTTTCTGTTATTCACCTCTGTTTCCTTCTTTCTGAACCTAGCCCAGTATTACCAGCACTAGTTGGTTTCTTTCTTCCTCATTCAGTCTTTTTTGTCCAGAGTGAAATCCTGGATTCGTCCTATGACTGTCTCCCCCTCATTTGAAGAAACTGCTTTAAAGAAAAAGCAAAACTTTAAAACAAGTCTGTAGGGACCAGAGCGGTACAAATTAAAAGACAAACCGGCTCTGGCTGGCTGCCTGCCTGGCACATCCTTCGCTGCTGGAAGTGACTCTGGAGTGAGCGGGGATGATTAACCGAGGGCACCTGCACTTGGAACTCTGAAGCTGGCGAGCAGAATGTATCTGAGATTGAACGTAAACAGTTGCAGGCTTAATATGTAACTGTGGAGAGAGGAGGCAACCTACTGGCTCTTTTCCCAGGAGGGGGCAGCTCTCAGCATGGCCCATCTGCCTCAGCCAATTGGCAGAGGTTGGGTCCCATCTCCTATTCCATCCCCCAGCCCCAACACACACGCACACACACGCCTGCTAAGCTTTATTTTTTTAGGCTTGTCCTAGATGCTACCTCTTTTCTTAGGTTTTTGCAATCCTGACGTTGGCCTGGCTCCATGTTTGCTGTTGTATAGTATCTCCCCAAGGTGCATTTGAAGTCACTAATGTAGAGGAAGTAAATGGATTGTGTAACGTTAGCGAAGGCAAGACGACCCTGTGCAGGAACTGATGGCCCATTAACGCAAAAGGAAATGGCCCCGTGTGTCAAATGTTGGCAGCAAGTTGCTTAGTTTTTGGGCTAGGCCAAGAGACCTTGGCCATGAGAATCGTTCTGATGTTAGCAAAGGGAAATTTGTACCCACCTTCATGTGGAACAGCCCAACTTTTGAGAGCTTTCTTAATTCAATTATTCTTCCTTGATGTGAGATCCGTGGAAAGGGGTCCAATGCTTCAGGGTGGCTGTCACCCATTTCTTGCTCCTAACCCTTCCTGACACTACCTCTTACAATGCAGTCCAGCTTTACTATCCCATTGGCTGATCATGGAAATCTTTAGAGATTATTTATTTGAGGTGCCAGCGCTGTGGCGTGGTGGGTAAAACTGCCACCTGCAGTGCCAGCATCCCATATGGATGCCAGTTCAAGTCCTGGCTGCTCCACTTCGAATTCAGCTCTCTGCTAATGTGCCTGGGAAAGCAACAGAAGATGGCCCACCAAGTGCTTGGGCCCCTGCATCCATGTGGGAGGCCTGGAAGAAGCTCCTGGCTCCTGGCTTCAAATCAGCCCAGCTTTGACCATTGTGGCCGTTTGGGGAGTGAACCAACAGATGGATGCAAGTGTGTTACTGTGTTTGTTTTTTAAGAATTTCTCTCCCTCCTTTTTTATTTATTTGAAAGGCAGAGAAACAGATCTTCCATACCCTGGTTCACTCTTGTTTTTTTTTTTTTTTTAATCTTTTATTTAATGAATATAAATTTCCAAAGTACGTCTCATGGGTTACAATGGCTTTCCCCCCCATAACCTGGTTCACTCTTAAGATGCCTTACAACAGCTGGGACTGGGCCAGGCTGGGCCAGGTGGAAGCCAGGTGCAAGGAACTAGATCAGGGTCTCGCATGTGGGTTCCAGGGACCCAAGGACTTGAGCCATCACTAGCTGCCTCCCAGGGTGTGCGTTAGGACGAAGCTGTATCTGGAGCAGAGGTGAGACTTAGACCACGTATGCCACTGTGGGCATTGCTGGCTTCCCACGTGGTGACTGAATTACTGCATCACAACAGGTGCCCCTTAACTGTTATCTTGGCCATTAAGACCAAAATGTCTGCCCCTCAGGTATACTTGTTATTTTTGTTTTTTAGAGCATAGTCTGCATGCCACTCCTGGCTTCATCATCGGCCCTGCAGCATTGCTGAGTAACAGAGTTAATCTGTCATTCCATGTTAAGCATCGATGAGTCCATTGTCTTTTTTTAAAAGATTCATTTGGAAGGCAGAGTTAGGGAGGGGGAGGGAAGGAGAAAGGGAGAGGTCTTCCATCTGCTGGTTTACTCCCCAAATGGCTGCAATGACTGGGGCTGGGCCAGGCCAAAGCTAGGAGCTTCATCCAGGTCTCCCATATGGGTGGCAGAAGCTCAAACACTTGGGCCATCTTCCTCTGCTTTCCCAGGCACATTAGCAGGGAGCTGGATCGGAAAATGGGGTGGGGAGGCATCGTAGCATAGCATCACCAACATCCTGTCTTACTGCTGGTTCAAGTCCTGGCTGCTCCACTTCTGATCCATCTCCCTGCTAATGTGCCTAGGAAAGCAGTGCAGGATGGCCCAAGTGCTTGGGCCCCTGCTCCCATGGGAGACCTGGAAGAAGCTCCTGGCTCCTGGCTTCAGACTGGCCCAGCTCCAGTGGTGGTGGCCAACTGGGGAGTGAACCAGTGGATGGAAAATTCTCTCTGCCTCTCCCTCTCTCTCTAACTCTGCCTTTCAAATAAATAAATCTTTAAAAAAAAAAAAAAAAAAAAGTGGAGCAGCCGGGACATGAACTAGCACCCATCTGGCCATCCTCTGTTGCATTTTTCTGAACGTAGGTTCTGTTGGGCATCTTCTAGGAGAGCTGGGTTTCATCACAGTTGAAGACTTGCTGGGGGTGGTGTCCGTTCTCTTGGGTCAACTTCGTCAGCTCTGCTGGAAACAGGGCAACAGCTTCTTTGTTGGCAGACACAAGCTCTGTATCCTGACTGCCTAACCGTCCCTTACTTGCAGTCATGGTGTCATTTGCTTCAGGAGCTCCCTTGCCAAAGTTGGTGTATAGGCCCCAGTGCTTTCTGGTGTAACAGGTCGCCATCAAATTGGAACACAGTTTCTGTTCCTGTCTTTTATCCACAAACAAAAAGGCTTTTTCATCTTAACTGAGCACTCGTCACTCACCAGGGCCTTAAGTGTGACAGCAAAACTAGCACACATTTGTTTTTCCTTCACAAGTCATAGATAGATTTGTTCTTATTGCAGATCTTAAAACGACCTCAGCGTATGATTTCTGTTTGCTTTACTGAGAATGTGCGCTTTTCCACTTCAGGAAAGCACTCTACAGCTTTTGTTTTGGCATATCCAAATTGCCAGCAGCCCTGTTCTTCTTCTTCTTTTTTTTTTTTTTTTTTTTATAGGCAGAGTGGACAGAGAGAGAGACAGAGAGAAAGGTCTTCCTTTTGCTGTTGGTTCACCCTCCAATGGCCGCCGCAGCCGGCGCGCCACGCTGATCTGAAGCCAGGAGCCAGGTGCTTCTGGTCTCCATGGGGTGCAGGACCCAAGTACTTGGGCCATCCTCCACTGCACTCCTGGGCCACAGCAGAGAGCTGGCCTGGAAGAGGGGCAACCGGGACAGAATGCGGCGCCCCGACCGGAACTAGAACCTGGTGTGCCGGCGCCGCAAGGTGGAGGATTAGCCTAGTAAGCCACGGCGCCGGCCAGCAGCCCTGTTCTTAAGTAAGAACACCACGCTGTGCTAATGAAACAATAGAGCTGATGACCAAGGGACTAAGAAGACAGGGACCATCTACGGTGTGGACACGCTGGACAAAAGGACTGATGCTTCACATCCTGGGTGGGACGGAGTGGATTGGCAGAGGGTTCCGTCACGGAATTGTTTATTTCTGGAACTTTCCATTTAATGTTTTCAGACTGCAGCTGACTGCAAGGACTGAAATCACAGAAGCTGTCAAGCTGTGGATGAGGAGGGACTGCTCTATCTAAACATACACACACACACGGCGTATGCTTTCTTACTGGAAACGTGCTGGGTGGTGCATTGCTAGGCCTGCTATGCTGTGGGGGTTTTCCTTTGTAAGGTTTATTCATTTCATTGAAGGGGAGGGGGACCTCACTTCAGTTGTTGGTTCACTCAAATTCCCACAACAGCTAGGGCTAGGCCAGGCTGAATCCAGGAGCCAGGAACCCCATCTGGGTCTCCGACATGGGTGGCAGGAGCCCAAGTACTTGAGCCAAAATCTCCTGCCTCCCAGGTGCGTTAGCAGGAAGCTGGATCAGAAGTGCAGAGTAGCCAGGCCCTGACCAACGCCAGATGTGGGATGCAGCCATCATGTGCAGCAGTTTGACCCCCTGCACCACAGTGCCTGCCGCCATTTTTTTTTTTTTTTTAGACTTTTTTATTTATTTGAAAGAGTTACAGAGAGAGGTAGAAACAGAGAGAGAGGTCTTCCATCCGCAGTTCACTCCCCAAATGGCTGCAACAGCTGGAGCTGAGCTGAAGCCTGGAGCAGGAGCTTTCTTCTGGATCTCCCACACGGGTGCAGGGGGACTTGAGTCATCTTCCACTGCCTTTCCAGGCACATTAGCGGGGAGCTGGATTGGAAGTGGGGCAGCTGGGACTTGAACCAACACCCGTATGGGATGCCACCGCTGTAGGCCAGGGCTTTAACCCGCTGCGCCACAGCACAGGCCCCTCAATTTTTTAAAAAAATATCTATTTATTTGAAAGAGTGAGCTCCCATCTACTGGTTTAGTTTTATTGCTCACATGAGCCAGGGCTGGGTCAGGACAAAAGCTGGGAGCCAGGAGCAATCAAGGTCTCCCACGTCTGTGACAGGAACCCAATTGCTTGAGTCATTGTTGCCTCTTAGTTAGGGAAGCTGGAGTCAGGAGCCAGAGGCAGGTACTGGACCTCAGCACTCCCGGGATGGCACTCGGCCATGCTCACTGCTAGATCAGTCCCCGCCTCCTGACTGGTGTCTAAGCTGCGAAGCACCTTTTCTGGGGCTCTCAGCGTGAGCAGAGAGAGCTGCTGTGCTAGGCCGGCTCTGAGCAGTGAGCAGCGAGCGAGGTGCAGCGTTCGGTCACTCTCCATCAGCAGGCTTTCGTGAGAGTCTTGCTTTGACTCAAGATTCCAGATACTTGGTGTGAAAAGCTTTTAAGCATACAGAGCTGGGGCCATGTTAGCCATTGTGCTTATAGTGTAAACAGGTTTTGGGGAATGGCTGCTTAACCTAAGAACTTAGTAATGTTTGGTATGCTCTCTATAGCAGGTGTATTTTGTAAATAAGTGAAGGCGCCAGGCCAAGAGGTCCCTAACTTGTATAATTTATAAGGCACTGGTTCTCAGAGCTCTCTTTGTTGATAGTTTCAACATGCGGAAGCCATGGTGACCTCACCAGGAATAACCTTGTAGTATGTGGGCACTTTGTCCACTGTGATTGCAGGGGTTGGGGAAGGAGGCCACTTTTCAGGGACCCTGTTGGAAAAAAGGATTTTCCCATCTGTCTACCTTTTCCCTCTGTCGCTCTTGCCAGGCTTCATGTAGCTACCTTGTTTTCTGTTCTCTTTCTTTCTATTTGTTTGAAAGTCAAAATTATAGACAGAGAAGGAAGGAGAGACACAGAGAGAGAGAGCGATCTTCCATCCACTGGTTCACTCTCCAAATTGCTGCAATAGCCAGGCCAAAGCCAGGAGCCAGAGCTCTATCTGAGTCTCCCACATAGGTGGCAGGGGCCCAAACAATTGGGCCAACCTCTGCTGCTCTCCCAGGCCATTAGCAGGGAGCTGGATCAGAGGTGGAGGAGTCGGGACTCGAACTGGTGTCCATATGGGATGCTGGCACTGCAGGCTGGGCTTTACCTGCTATGCCACAGCGCCGGCCCCTCGGTGTTAACTTCATATCTCACACAGTTGGGCCTCCATCTGTGTGCTCGGCTGACGCATATAAATGGCTATTTAGACGTCTAATAAAGCACTTACCAGTTAATGTCCTCTCTGGTCATCACTGAAGATGGAATTAAGAACGGATTCTCCATAAAGCCTCTAGGAAGTGTAATTAGGTGATTTACCATGCAAAGTGCTTTCACTTCTGTTTTGATCACCACACCTTTGTGAAGTGGGCAGGACATGTTGCAAATTCAGGGAGATAATTTGGCCCAAACTCCCACAAGCTAATGTACAGTCTACCTGGGGTTCTCCTGGAAATTACAACTCAGTCTGAGGTCAGCCATGGCACTTGCTATGGCTTCAGCATTGTGGAGATCGTTTATATATTATTAGGCCCTCAGGTGCTAGTAAAAGGCCTTTGTTCAGAGTCAGTATATTTGTATTTCATGCAAAGAAAGATTTTTTTTTTCAGAATGAAAACTATAGGGGCCGGCATTGTGGCATAGCCGGTAAAGCCACCGCCTGCAGTGCTGGCATCCCACATGGGTGCTGTTTTGAGTCCTGGCTGCTCTACTTCCGAACCAGCTCTCTGCTATGGCCTGAGAAAGCAGTAGAAGATGGCTCAAGTCCTTGGGTCCCTGCACCTGCATGGGAAATCCGGAGAAGGCTCCTGGCTCCTGGCTTCAGATCAGCCCAGCTCCAACCATTGTAGCCATTTGGGGAGTGAACCGGTAGATGGAAGACTTCACTCTCTCTCTCTGCCTCTCTGTAACTGCCTTTCAAATAAATAAATAAATCTTTTTTTGAAGATTTATTTATTTATTTGAAAGGCAGAGTTACACAGAGAGAGAAGGAGAGGCAGAGAGAGAGAGAGTCTTCCATCTGCTGGTTCATTCCCCAATTGGCTGCAATGGCCGGAGCTGCACTGATCTGAAGCCAGGAGCCAGGAGCTTCCTCCAGGTTTCCCACATGGGTATAGGGGCCCAAGGATTTGGGCCAGCCTCCACTGCTTTCCCAGGCCACAGCAGAGAGAAGTGGAGCAGCCGGGACTGGAACCAGCACCCATATGGGATGCCGGCACTGCCGGCGGCGGCTTTACCCACTACGCCACAGTGCCTGGCCCCCAGTAAATAAAAAAAAAAAAAAAAAAAAGGAAGGGAGCAACTATAACATGAGCACCAGCATGGAGAGGGATGACTGTGTACATCCGGGAGCTCCTCCCATTTTTACAAGGTCTCTGAAAGGCACTCCCGCCCTCCAGCCCTGGAGCCCACTGGGAACTGTGTGCGTGTAGGAATGCACTCAACAGCAGGGTGGTCCCCACAGCAGGGAGGCCCAGCTGCTGAGGAAAGTATTTGGGGTGATTGGCAGGATGGAGGAGCTGGGCCTGGTGACCCAGGAGAGGATGAGCTGGTGTGAGCACGTGAGGTCGCTGCTGGTTCTTGGTGGCTGGTCTGTTCTTGGGGCACCCGTGTGCATCCTGTGTGCCCTGAAGCTCAAAGCCAAAGACAGGCAAGTGTCTGAGCCAAAGGCATAAGCCCGCTTCCAGAAACGTGTCAGCGGATTAGCTCGTCGACTTCGCCCCTGAGTGGCATCAGCTCTCACCCTGTCTCCCATTCAGCGTCTGGCTTTGAGAAGTCGTCGAGTGATCTCTCTTGAGCAGCCTGCTCTATGCCAGGGCTTTCGGAGGGCTGTGGCGCTTTCTTCCTCAGCCCTAGGGCCCAGTGCGTGCTCTCTCTCCAAGAAGCAACAGTCTGTCTGTTATTGTGTCCATGCACCAGCACACCTGCCGGCAGAGGACTGCTTTAGACCCAGAGGAGAGCCGGCTCCAAGAAGAAGGAGCCTGGGTGGGTAGTGCTTTTGTTGACGAAATTACCAAGTGCCTGTGTCCTTCAGTGAGTATTAAAGCCGGAGTTGCTCCTATCACAAAGAAAGCTCTTTCTCCCTGGGAGATGGCAAGTGGTTCAGATTTCAGGAGAAAGAGAGAGAGGGAGAAAGATAAGGACTGGGGTTTTTCTTTCTTACTGGAAAGCAGAGCCTGGGGGTGGCGTTGCTTCATAGAGCCGCTGTCTCCCGTCCCAGGGAGCTGGCCGCTCTCTCCTCCCGGGTTAATATACATTGACTGGAGCTAAACGCCCGATGCTCTGGACAGAGTCCAGCCCCTCAGCCAGGCAGCCGCACCGTGGAGATACAGCTGCTGGCATTAAAGGGCTAAGCCCTTTCCAGCTGCTTTGCTTTAATGGGAGCCGCCTGCAGCCGCCAGCTTAGCGGAGCTGTCCTGGCCCGATTAGGAGGCGATGACTCATCTCCGCATCTTCCCAGACCCTGCTCTGGAAGCTTGGGAAGAATGCCGTGGTGGGCTGAGAGGGGCTGGGGCACACGGTGCCGAGTGCCAGCCCATCGTGGCCACGTAGGGCTCCCACCTTGGCCTGCTTTCTTTTGTTTGGCCTCTGTGGAAAAAAAAAAAAAAAAAAAACCAGGGTGCTCTTCAGTGGGCTTGCGGGCGTTGAGAGAAAGGAGGTGCTCCCCGCCAGGGGAAGCCCACTACGGAGAAGCTGGGGCCACAGCAGACGTGTGGCATTGACACCCGCGGCCGATGGTGTCCGTCCCTTGACAGGAAGTGAGAAACTTGAATGTCCCCAGTATGAGCCGTCCTCTGGCTTCCCACTCCGCTTTTCATTAAAACCCAATCTAAAGAGCCAGGCTTTGAAGGAGAAATGATCATTTCATTGATTGTAAAGGTGTGCTTTAAAAATATGTTGTTAACATCTCTGGAACTGGGTCGGCTTATAATCGATGGCGCCTTACAAATGGAACGCGTGTCTCTCCTTACTTGGTGTCTAATCCAAACAATGGTGCAGCTTACAGTCGATGCCATTTGTGTTGAAAGTGTTCGCCGTCCACACGAGCCAGGCCATTGGCTGCCCCAGAAGTGCAGAGCCTGCCACTTTGCCAGGATCAGAGTGATATGGAAAAAGGGGTTTCCCCCCAAGTGTGAGGGAAGCCGAGTCTGCCGGCCCTGACCCCAGAGCCATCAGCTGTGACCCCTGAATCAGAAAGAGGGAGAGGCATCGTGAGTCAGTGACACAGTGGCAGCACAGGACATGTGAAGGGGAGGGGGTGCGGGTGCCAGCACCAAAGGGATCACGGGTAACTAATCGTCTGCTTGGGCAGGGGTTGGCTGCGTGTATTGCAATCCTTTGTCCAGTTTTCTCACCAAATCCAGCATATCAGAAGGTGGTCTTGGCTCCCTGAAATGGGAAGACCATAATTTGGAGAGCAAAACAGCCAAAACACCAGTCTTGTAGGACAGAGAGGAAGGCCAGGGAAACCATTCCTTGAAATGAATCGATTAGGCTGGTACTGTGGCACAGTGGGTGAAGCCACCGCCTACAGTGCCGGCATCCCGTATGGGAACCGGTTCTAGTCCCAGCTGCTGCACTTCCAATCTAGCTCTCTACTGTGGCCTGGGAAAGCAGTAGAAGGTGGCCCAGGTCCTTAGGCACCTGCATCCACGTGGGAGACCCTGGAAGAAGCTCCTGGCTCTTGGCTTTGGATTGGCACAGCTTTGGCCATTGCAACCATCTGGGGTGTGAACTAGTGGATGTAGGACCTTTCTCTCTCTCACTCTCTCTCTGCCTCTGCCTCTCTGTAACTCTGACTTTCAAATAATAAACAAATAAATCTTTTTTTTTAAATGAGTTGATTGAAACATGATTTTGTTTAAGTTGGGGTGGAGACAAGTGTTCAACGAATTATAAAGTAAGCTGTTCAGACGTGGGCAGAGTGGAGTGGGGGGTGGGGGGCTCAAAGCGGGGCTGGGGGAGGCAGCTCCGAGGCCCTGCCAGGAAAGGCAGCTATTCCCGAGCACAGGAAGCACCTTGAGCCTTGCTCCACAACCGGACACCCCCACTGCTGTCCTGTCCACGAGGGAGGGCCTCAGGGTCCTAGCTTCCCCTCTGGCCTGCTCTACCCCCCGCCAAGCCCTGCCGGCAGCTGCTGCTTTTCTGCCTTCCTGGGAGCTCTGAAACACCGTCTCTCATCCCCCCCTTTTTCTGCTCATTAACTGCAGTCTGGTGGTCAGTGCCCCCTCCCGTAAACCCCCTTTGCTGACCTGCCACGCCCCCCCCCCCCCTCAGCTTTTGCTGTGAAGCCAGGAGTGGGTCTTGGCGTCGGCTGCCCCGGGCGGCACAGTGTGGTCGGACACTGCGTCTCCATCAGCCCTCACTGCGTCCCTCCCTGGCTTCCTCTGTGACATCGCGGGGGCCGGCAGGTTAAAATCCCTCAATACTAAGCCGTCTCCTCCCTGCGCCTGTTTGCTGCCCTCCCAGTGCTGCTCGGGAGCAGAGCTGCAGGCCCGGGGGCCCGAGGCCATCCCTTCCTGGACTCCGAGGAGTCTGCCCATCAGAAGGCCCATCAGCTGGTTCCCGATCACTTGGCCTCATTACAGGCCACGGCCATTCGGTCCCTGCCTCCCCTTGAGCTTGAACTTCCCCTTGAGCTCTGATGTCGGCTCCCTTTTTGTTTACTTAGGTTTCTCCTGAATTCCAAGTCCTAGAAGCCTCCTTTCCTTCCCTGAAGCTGCTCCCAGGCCAGCTCTCCCTGCTGTGACCACTCCAGGGCTGCACACCCAGAAAGCCCTCTACCCACCCCACCCCACCCTGAGACCCTCCCCCTCCCCCCTGCTCCTGCCCCCCATATACATGCTCACCCCAGGCTGGGCCTGCAGCGTGGAAACCATCCCTAATGACTCCGGCCTCCTTAATAACTGCAGGGGACACAGGGCTCAGGGCGGATGAAATGGAATCCACTGTGATGGGTACC
Organism: Oryctolagus cuniculus; assembly: GCF_964237555.1. NCBI lineage: Eukaryota > Metazoa > Chordata > Mammalia > Lagomorpha > Leporidae > Oryctolagus > Oryctolagus cuniculus. Next base: position 53,320,878 of record NC_091442.1, on the reverse strand, counting down.
CTAACACCAGCCACCGCTGTCCCAGTCCCGACTGTGTGACACGGGTGGTGCGAAGCACACACAGGCATCTCTGGCTGTTCTTCCAGCATCCTCACAAACAAGTCCATTTTCCAGATGAGGAAGGTTGAGGCACAAACCCCTAAGTAACTTGCACAGTTACTTGCTCAGCAAGTGCCTTGTCAGCCTCTGTTTGTTTATGGGGGTGGGGTTTGCTTGTCTTTTTAACCTTGGTACACAGAATCCTTTAGGTCAGAGTGACTTTCTTAGGCAAGCGAAGGTCTCTGAAGGCTTGATCTTCGTCTTCCTGGGTCCTCGGAGAGTGAAGGTCTCAGCCTGCTGCTCTCCTGCCTGGAGGCTGCAGGTTAAAGACCAACGGTGGGGGGTGGGAGCCGAGAGGGCTTCCTGCCAGCCGATCTGGGGCGCGTGCAGCCCGGGCACCAGTTCCACATCATCTGCTCCCGCTAAGACAATCAGCAACATAAAAGGCTAATTGTATTAATCACCAAGGCACAGGCCTGGCCCCTCCCCGTGGGGAGAATCATGAATTGCGATTGCAGATGGCTCCGCTGATGGAAGGCACTGCTCAGCAGGGAGCAGGGCCAGAGCAGATTACAAACCATTAATTAAAAACTTCCCGTGGCAAAAAACGGGAGGAAGGGAATGTGCACACCGCCCCCCACACCCCCGCGGCCTGCCCGGCTGGGCCTCTGTTCTCGCTGGGGCCGGGGGATTGTGATGGGGAGGTCTGGGTCCCCAGCCAGATCCGCCGAGGTTCCGCGGCCCAAAGGCCAGCCCTTCTCTCATCCAAACAGATGGCCGCTGTCCTAGGCGGGGGCTCCGGGGAAGGAGAAGCTGACCTTTGGTTCCTTATTGTGGCGGTAACCTTTGCTGCGCTTCAGCATCTAACCCAATTCCTCACTCTCGGGGAGCTTCCATCTCCCTTACAGAGGACAGCCTCGAGGGGAAAAGGGTCCCAGCTGTCCCGGGGCCCCGCCGCAGCCCTTTGTGCTGAAGGCGCTTTTCTGGAGAAGTTGGTGCACGCCCAAATACCTGCCTGAGCACCCTCTTTCCAAGCCCCGCCTGGAAGCCTGGACTTCCAGAATTTTCCTCCTCTTGATCAATGGCTGCCTCTCCTCCCTCCCTAGCCTCCCAGCCTCAGTCATTCATTCATCAAACTTTTACTGAGCACCCAGTGTGCACTTGGCCCTGGCGATGCAGAGATGATTCGTCAAGGAGCTGAAGCGCCTGCTGCAGGAGCTGCCCAGTGCCCACACCCTGGTTTCCTGCTTCCTCCTGCGGTTGCAAAGCTTGCACAGGCCCCTCTGGAGCCCTGGTGTGGAAAATTCTACGCTGGAACTGCGGGGGGAGGGGGACCTTAGGAGCCTGGACAGCTGAGCTGGGTGACCTTTAGCAAGTCAGTGATATCCTCTCTCTGCACACGAACACACACATACACACATGCACACACACACACGCGCGCACACTCACACTGCCTGCTGCCCTTGCTCGTAAAAGGGCACCGAAAGCCCTGAGCTCTGAGGAGTAGTGAGGACGGATGCTGGGACCCAGCATGGAGGACCTGGGTGGCGCTCTACACTGGCAATGTGGCAGGATGCCTAGCACAACTGCTGGGGTCCCAGGCCCCCAGACTCAGCCCCTGCACTGGGCACGGGCTGGGGCAGCTACCCTGTGCTCTGCAGCTCCTCCCCCCACCCCAACCCCACTCCCGGCCCCAGCCCCTGGGGAAACATCATAGAAAAGGACCTATCTTTTGGATGGATTTGGTTGCTGCATCTCAGGGTGCCATGGTGACTGGCACCATAGAGATGAGCAGAACTGACTTTTATTGGCTTGGCTCCGCAGTCCCCAACCCCCCACCCACCGAGCGCCCAGGTCAGCAGACCCAGGAGAGGAGGAGGCAGGGTGCTTGATAAGTAGAAGCCAAGGAGATGAGAAAAACCCACTCCCCCCACCCTCTCAGTACAGCTCTCTCCCTCCTCCCACCCCTCGCCAATAACACTTGTATCAAACCCAAGAATTACAAGAAAATCATCATGGTAATTTATTGGTGGTTGTTATTCTACCATTTTCACTTCCAAAAGCATTTTTTTCTAATCTCTTGTTTGTTTCCACAGCAATTCCTAGGGGGAGGATTGTGTCCATTTTACAGCTGGGGAAGCGAGATCCAGATGGGACCCCAGCCCCAGGGTGGGGTAGATCCACAGCAGCCTTTAAGCCTTAACGGTGCAATTCCGCATCCTGCGGTCGAGGAAGTGCGTCTGGGGTCTTGGTTTCTGTGTCGCCCCCGTGGTTAAGCTTTACAGGGCTCCTGGTAGTGATGAGAACAGGGCTGGAAACAGCTCCTTCCTTCTTGGGCCTGAGTCCTGATCTGGGGGTTGGAGTGGAAGGGGCCTCGCCTCTCCAGAAGGGTAGTGGGGTGGAGGGCGGGGCAGGCACTGGGGTGAGACCACTGTCCTGGATCCTGCAGGGTGGGACCTCCTGGGCATTTGGAGGGGTGAGGAGGAGCTTCTGGAACTGTAATCTCTGTACTCAGGAAGCCCCGAGCAGCTGAGGCCAGCGGGGATGGGGGAGGTGGAGTCCGGGCGGTGGGCGGGAAGCCCGCCCCTCCCTCAAGGGTTCCCCATATGGCTGAGAGCTGGGCTTCTTTTTTTTTTTTTTCCCAAGATTTATTTATTTTATTTGAAAGGCAGAGTTGCAGAGAGAGAGAGAGAGAGAGAGAGAGAGGGAGAGGGAGAGGGAGAGGGAGAGAGAGAAAGAGGTCTTCCATCCACTGGTTCACTCCCCAGTTGGTTGCAACAGCTGGAGCTGTGCTGATCCGAAGCCAGGAACCAGGAGCTTCTTCTGGGTCTTCTTATGTGGGTGCAGGGGCCCAAGCACTTAGGCCATCTTCCACTGCTTCCCCAGGCCATAGCAGAGAGCTGGATCAGAAGTGGAGCAGCCAGGACTCAAACCGGCACCCATATGGGATGCCAGCGCCGCAGGCAGTGGCTTTATCTGCTATGCCACAGTGCCAGCCCCAAGCTGGGCTTCTTAAGGGCCTCTGTTCAGACTCTAATCAGAGTGGTTCCCCTGGCCCCAATTCCTTTTCCCTCAGGCCTTGGGGATCTGGAGGGCCCCCCGACTCTGCCAGGGTCTAGCTGCGTAGAGAAGAGGGGATGGCTCACGGAGTCCCCCTGCCTCCCTATGGACTGCCCCCCTGCTCTCTTGGGGTAAGGGTGAGCGCTTCCTCCCCCTCCCACCCTGCTAGGACAAAGGCCCATGCCTCCTCCCATGTCCCCCTCCTCAAACCCCCCTCTCCAGGGCCAGCTCCAGCCAGGTCGTGCACGGCACCCCCTTGGAAGCCCAAAGGCCGAGGGCTAGGCCGTGTCGCACACACTCAGCTCCGTGTCCCTTGAACTGGCCCGGGCTGCTGTTTCTCGTGTGCCCATGAAGATGGTCAGGCGCTCGGCCAGGGTCTTGGTATCAGGGAACAGGATAAAGTTGTAGATGAACGAAGCCAGAACAGCGCCCGTCAGGGGTCCCACCCAGAAGATCTATGGAGACAGAGACAGAAGGTGGCACCCCACCCAGGAGTTCTCAGGAGCATAGGGGCTTTGGGGGTCCCTGCCTGCTTCTCAAGTTCTGACGTGGTCTCCCAGGAACTCCCCAGCCATGCACAAGGTGATAAATTGAGAGCCTTCCATGCAGCCCGCCAGGGCCAGTCTCGCCCACTCCCACCTCCCCTCCTGCAGCCCCAGTTTTAGTCCCGAGTCTGTCTCGGCGGCAGCGTGTGGCTATTTCTGTGTGTCTTTTTCTATATCCAAGCTTGAAAAGTGGCCCAGCTGGAGATGGAAAACCTGGGCCAGGGCTAGCCAGTCCCCTGGGTGCCCTGGGATACTTAGCCCTGGGCGGGGGGCTGACTCACTCAGCCTTCCCAGTCTAGGGGGGTCCTCCCCACGCCAAAGCGCCAAAGCGGCTCAGGATGGCCTGGGGGCGCCGCTTATCTCCCCGAACCACACAGGGCCCTTTGCTGGCAAAACCCAGCCTTTACTGCCTACTGCCGTTAGGCGAGGTCTCTTCTTTCTCCCAAGCGGCCAGCGAGGGCCTCACCCAGTGCACGGTGAACTTTCCGACGACGACGGCAGGACCGAAGGAGCGGGCCGGGTTCATGGAGCAGCCGGTGAAGTAGAGCTGCGAGGAGACAGGGTGCTGTGGGGAGGCTCTGAGCCCAAAGCACAGAGTCCCAGACCTGCCGCACTGCACACCGCCGCCCCGGCCTCCCGCGCCGGACTTCCAGCACGTGCGCCTGCACGGCCTCGCTGCTGTCCTGTATTTACCCCAATGAGGTGGCCCACTGCCACAGAGGCCCCAATTATGGCAGCCGGGGAACCCGAGGCCTGGCGGCTGTCGGTGGAGGCGAAGACGCAGAGCACCAGCTGCAGGGTCAGAACCAGCTCCACCGCCACCGCCTGCCCGGTGGAGGCTTCATTCCGCACCTGGTGGAACCGGGACAGACGTGAGAGTGGGTGCGGGCTCCACCTGCGCAGCAGGACCGCTCCGCCCACCCCCGGGGGCGCCGGCGGGTGGGACGCAGGACCCTCGCAGAGCTGGAGCTGGAGGAGAGGGTTCAGGGAAGTAGAACTTAGACTGAAGAAGCGATCCCTGTGGCTTCTTCTCAGCTTTCTCACACCACAGTCCATTCCTATCCTACCCAGATAAGGCCAAGGTCAGGTTGCTCTGCGTGCCAGGGCCGGCTGTGAGCTGGTGTGGAGCCTGTGGCTGAACCGCTTTCTCCTTGCCTCCCTCTCCTCCGGCCTGGCACCCCACCCTTGCTTAAACTACCTCCCCTGGCCCCTGCCAGGTGTCCCCTGCCCATGCACCTGCCACTCGCCCCTCCCCCCGCTCCACCTACCATGTTGATGGCGAGGGTCTCTCGGATGTCTCCTGGAGTGACCCCGTAAAGCAGAGCGGCTCCCGCAGTGGCCCCCGCCAGCTGAGCCACCACGTAGGCCACAGCTCGGGGCAGAGAGATGTGTGAGCCCACGAGGAAGGCCAGCGTCACGGCGGGGTTGAGGTGGGCCCCGCTGGCCTTCCACGAGATCTGCACGACCATGGCCGTGGCCATGTTGAAGGTGATGGCAGTCTGCAGTACAGAGGGGAGTGCCGAGGGCCATTTCATGGCCGAGCCCACGCCAAAGAACACATACAGCCCCGTGGCCAGGAACTCAGCAAACAGCGCCCGGCTGATGGCCGCCCAGAGCGTGCATGCCAGCCTGTTTCCTGAGCAGCATGTCGCCGGCTCCATGTCTTGTGCCTTGCGTCTCAGCTGTCGCACTCTTGCTCCAGGGCCTCTGCTCTGTCCCCTGTGTCTCTGCCTGGCTCTAGCTCTGCGCGCTTCTCTGGCCGTCCACCTGCCTCTCTTTCACCACATGGCTGTCGCGAGGAACGTGCTGCTCCCACGGGGACAGTAGGTTATGTACGCCTCGGTGGTGGTGTGAGGGGTGGTGCTGTGTGCCTGCTCCACTCTGAGCTCAGCTGACAGGACAGGGTGCAAGGACGGAGGTGGGATAAAGGGTGCTCTTGGGCGCTGAGCTGGAACCGTGCAGGAAGTTTTCCGAGCCTGGCTGAACCCGGCTCATGCGGCAGGTAGAGGTCTTGCCCCAGGGTTGCAGGTTCAGGGCACGGGAGCAGGGGGGAGACCTGGGGAGCATTGGATTTCCAGGGCGTTCTGTCCCCAAGGTCAGCTTAGATGGAGCAAGATCACTCATCCCAGGGGCTCCTGGGCTAGGTCCCCTCCTCCAGGCTCTGTCCCCAAATTGGCTGAGTGCTCTGAGCTCCTAAGATATGAAATTGAAATCCTGCTCACAGAGAACAGAGCCCACAGCCCTCAGGATGTGGGCCTGGGGAGGGGGCAGCGGGGCAGACGGAGGAGGGGCTTATTCCACAGCTTCTCAAACTGGGTCAGCCCCTACCCATGGCAGCGGGCGCCTCTGCTGTCCAACGTGGGAACATCCAATGGCCTTCACTCTCCCTCCATCCCCCCGCCTCTCCCAGGGCTCTCTGGGCTTCTCCCCCCTCTCAGGACGGGGAGAGGGGAGAAATTCCTCTCATTTGGGAATCAGAGCAGCTTACCCACTTTTGGGCCATGCTGGCCCTGGGGTCAGCCTTGTCCTAGGCTCTCTCCTTGAGAAGACAGCAGCGCTGTAAGAACATCCACCTGGCCTCGCCTGCCCACAGGTGTCCCTGCTGTCCCCAGGCTCTTAGATGGGGCCCTCCCCTCTCCCGGCCCCCTCGGCGCTCCATGGGTGGCAGGCACCTGGGCAGCACCCTGGGCCCTCCTCTCCCTCCGTCCCTGGTCCCATCCCAATGTAAGTCCTGCTGATTTTGAATCCTAACGATTCCTTCTCTGTGCCCTCCTTGCCACCCCCGCCGCCCTGCAGCCACAGCCAGCCTCTCTGCTCCCTTGCTCCGCTCCAATCAATTCTCCACACTGCAGCCCGAGTGATCTTTCTAAAATGCAAATCTGATCCTGCTGCTCCCTGGCTAAAATCCCTTCAAAGCCTCAGTCCCTCTGGAAACTCCACGCCTGGCTTACAAGGCCCTCTGCGATCCTCTTTCCCCTCCCCTCTCCCTGCTCCTCACCTCACCCTTACCCATGGGGGTCTCCCCTCTTTTTTGGGGGGCCCTTTCCATGGGTAACTCCTATCCCATCCTAGGGTTCAGCTTCAAGGCCACTTGCTCATTCCCTGGGTGAGGACCCCCCCACTGCTGTGTGCACTGCAGTCACCCATGGGGGGCTTGTCCCAGTGTTAATGTGTCTCCCCAGTGTGACTGGAGCTGAGACCTATCCATTCCTTCGTGGAGTGTCTTGCATGGAGACTGGCCACAATGAGTGCCGGGGTAGCATTCACGGAATGAGGTCATGCGTGCATGAATGAAATTTCTTGACTTCCTGAAGGCAAATGACTTTTGTGTCAGCTTCATTTCAGCCTGTGATTCTTCTTTCTTTCTTTCTTTCTTTCTTTCTTTCTTTCTTTCTTTCTTTCTTTCTTTCTTTCTTTCTTTCTTTTTTTTTTTTTAGATTTATTTGAAAGGCAGAAGGAGTGGGAAGAGAGAGAGGTCTTCCATCTGCTGGTTCATCCCCCAGGTGGCCGCAACAGCAGAAGCTGCGCTGATCCGAAGCCAGGAGCCAGGAGCTTCTTCCAGGTCCCCGACGTGGGTGCAGGGGCCCAAGGACTTGGCCATTTTCTGCTGCTTTCCCAGGTCACAGCAGAGAGCTGGATCAGAAGTGGAGCAGCCGGGACTTGAACCAGTGCCCATATGGGATGCCAGCACTGCAGGCATTGGCTTTACCCGCTATGCCACAGCGCCGGCCCCTTATTTTCTTTTAAATTATCTGTTTGACAGGCACAGAGGCAGAGATGGAGAGAGCTCTCATCTACTGGTTCACTCCCCAAATGCCTGCAACAGCTGAGGCTGAGTGGGCCAAGGCCAGGAGCCAGGTCTCCCACGTGGGTGGCAGGAACCCAATCGCTGCTTCCCAGCATCTGCACAGCAGGAAGCTGGAGTCAGGACCTGGAGGCGGGCTGTGTGGGATGCAGGCGTCTTATCTGGAACCTTAACAGCTGGGCCGCGCGCCTGCCCCTGGTCTGTGAGTCTCACAGCCTTATACCCACTCTCATCTGAGACTGAGCCCTCTGCCCCCTCCAGGTGAGACACCCCAACTCTGGGCCTCGGGTGCTTCCCATGTGCCCTCAGTTCTTGTCCAATCCTTTGCTCCTCCCCTTCTCCTCCTCCCGCTCCGGCAGCCTCACTGCACCTTTCCAGGAAAGCCCTTTGAGCTTGCTCTTGGCCGTGCCCCTCCCCTAAGAGCCCCCCCCCCCAAGCTCCACTTTTTCCTGCACACCTCCCCCGCCCCATCTGCTCAGCTGCTGGAACTGCTGCTCTGACGGCCCGCTCCCCGGCCTCATCAGGGGTGGCGACTCTGCTCAGCGACCCTCCCATCATCCCCAGTTGCCGCCCCCACACTTCATCCTCCCCCCTCCGTCAAGTGCCCTGCTCACTCTGGCAGCCCCCCCCCTTGGAGAGCCTGGCAACCAGACTTCCTGTATCCTTTCTCCCCAGCCACAAATGCACCTGCAGCCCTCAACAGCGGCCCCTGGGTGTTGGAGAGGAGGTGGCTCTTCTCTGCATCCAAGTCTGAAGGGGAGGGCGACCCTTGTTCCTTGGCTTCCTAGGAGTGACTGGCGCCCTCTAGAGGCCGTTGCCAGGCTCACCTGTGGCTCTTGTTCCTGGGACCCTCCAGGCCAAACACAGAGCAATGCAGAGTATGGTTTTGGAGTCCAGGGTACAGTCCCTCGCCATGGCACTGAGCTCTGGTTCTGCCTGCCCCTCCGCTCCCCGGGCCCTCGCCCTACCACGGCACTAAGCTGCTGGCCACCTCCTGCTCCTCCCACTGCACAGCCAGTCCCCCTATGCTCCACACAGGCCAGGCATTTGTAGTTCCCCGGAATGAGCTTTGGAGGTTCTGTGTGCAGGGCTTGGAACGCTCTCTTCCCTGTCTCTGTTTTAAGACTGCTCAAGCGCAACACCTCTAGGAAGCCTGCCGTGATTTCCTCCCTGGCAGGGTGAGGGCTAGCTGCAAGGAGAACTCAGGCTCGAGCAAGGCCAGGGGCTAGCTGTGGCCTCTGCTTCCTCCATGGCCCGCCTCCCACCCTGTGAAGGGAATGACGGGGTGTGGCTGTGGGGGCGCCCTTTCCCCTGCCTGGAGGCTATGCCCCTGTACCCCAGGGGTACTTCTCCCCCTCCTTCCCCACACACAAGGAGTGGGCTGGAGTGCAGACCCTCAGCACTCCCTCCCTGGCCCAATTCCTGTCTCTTGCCAGCTCCTGCTAAGACAAGCCAACGTATTTTGTTTGTTTTTTAAAGATTTATTTATTTGAAAGGCACAGTTACAGAGAAGCAGAGGCAAAGAGAGAGAGAGAGGTCTTCCATCCGCTGGTCCACTCCCCAATTGGCCACAATGGCTGGAGCTGCGCCGATCTGAAGCCAGGAGCCAGGAGCTTCCTTCAGGTCTCCCACGTGGGTGCAGGGGCCCAAGGACTTGGGTCATCTTCTACTGCTATCCCAGGCCAGAGCAGAGAGCTGGATCAGAAGTGGAGCAATTGGGACTCGAACCGGCGCCCATGTAGGATGCCAGCACTGCAGATGGTGGCTTCACCCTCTGTGCCACAGCGCCAGCTCCAAGCCAACATGTTTTGAATACTGTTGTGTGTACAGTTGCTTCAGTTCTGTGACCACTGAAGCCCCATGTATAAGAGGGGCTGTTAACGACAGCTTCCTGTGTGTTAGCAGTCAGCATGCTTCCAAGTCAGAAAACTGAGTGTCAGATGCCACCCCCCCAATACCCACACCCATACACACACACAGCCGGGCGGCGGGACTGGGCGGGCATAGGACAGGCTGTGGCAGCACCTGCACCCCTGCTCCAGGCCCTGGGGGGCCCAAGAGCATTCAGTGCGGCCACAGCTCTTGTCCCCAGCTAGCCTGCTGGATGGAGCAGGGCCTCCGTGCGCCCCGCCTGGCCTGGGACAAGGTCCTTCACCCTCCAGGCCTGTCTTCTCCACCTACACTGCCAACGTCTGCCTCTCCTCCATCTCCCCATCACTGTCCCCAGTGGCAATCATGGGGGAGAGGCAGACAGGAGGTGTGGGGGGGGGGCGCCTCTGGGGTTCCGTCTGCAGGTGGAGCTCAGACTCAACTACGGGACTGTCCCGTGTGCCTCCTTGAGCACGTGTGGGGCCAGGCACGGATGCATCACAGATGGCCCGTGCGCTCGCTAGACCTGAAGGTCGTTGCGCAGCTCGGAGACCCGGAGACCAGCAGGGTCGGGGTGTGCTGGCGTGCACTGGGCTCCGCGCTCGCAGCCCCATGGCTCAGGGAGCTCAGATACTAAGGCCGCAGCGCCCCCTGCTGGCCACGTGTCCGCCCACAGCTCGGCTGCACCTTCGCCTAATGGGCCAGCAGGGTTCATTGGCAGGAAGCAGGGTCTGTGGCCCGTGAGCCCGCTGTTCACCCTCAGGGGCTTGGGCACGCTTCCCCTGGGGGCCGTCAGAGAAAAGGAAGCGAGGCCAACCTCCCGGTCCTCTGTATCCGGGTCTTACAGAACCTGAGGGGGAAAGGCTCCCCTGTCTTCCGCACCCCAACTAGGCTGCACCCTGCTGGCCCCAGGGCACCTGAGTCTGAAGCGCTCACTCCCCGTGCTCTCCCTCCCGGTCCCCCTTCCCACTAGAGCGCTCCAAGACCCGCGCGGGGAGGCGCCGCGGTGTGGATTCGGTGGCCGAGGGCCCCCTCTGCTGGCCAGCGCTGGCCCTTGCAGCCAGCTCTCCATCCCGGGGCAGCCTAGGGGGCCTTGGGCGGGTGAGGTGGGCACGATAGGGGAGGGGGGCTGCTGCCCCCTACCGTTCGGCGTAAGCTGTAAGAACACGATGCGGCCCGGGTAGATGGGGGAGGGGCTGCCACATGAAGCTAAAGTGCAGGCGGAGGTGACAGAGCAGCAGCGGCTCAGGTCTCTGGGCAGGTGTGTGTCCATGGGCGTCCTTGTGCACCGCTCTACTGAGTCCTCACTCTCAGTGCCTGGCTGTGATTGCACAGTGTTTATGCCACCCCCCCAACCTACACACACACACACCGGGGCCATTCTCATTTTCTCCCAACAACCCGCGAGGCAGATTGAAAGTACTCTCACTGTGCAGACAAGATCGTGAAAGCTCAGAGCGCTCATATTACACAAAGGGCAGTGTGTGAAGCCCCTGCACCCACATGGGAGACCCGGATGAAGCTCCTGGCTCCTGGCTTGGGCTTGGCTCAGCCCTGGCCATTGCAGCCATTTGGGGGAGTGAACCAGCAGGTGGAAGATCTCTCTCTCACTCTCAACTACCTTGCAAATAGATAGATCTTCAAATCTATGGACTCCAAGCAGCTTCCTTAACCATGACGCTTAGGCTGTGTGCTGAACTGCTTGCGTGTGTGACTTCTGCCCTTTCTCAGGTACACCTGGCCCGTCCATCCGGGCACCTCAGACCCTCATCCCAGCTGCCCTTCACAGTCACCCTGGGAGAGCATTATTTAGCCACGTCTCGCAGATCAGGCAATGGAGGCTCGCCCAGGTTAAGGACACGGCAGGCAGAGGCAGGAGAGGGGAACCCTGGGAAAGGCCAGGGCCGGGCTGGGCTGGGGGCTGGGGCTTCTGCCTCTGCCCGAGGCTCCCAGCCGGGTGTCTCTGCAACTCTGAGGTGTAAAGACGTGCGCCCAGGTTTTGCACACTGTCTCCGTGATGGCAGCCAGCTGGTCACCTCCTTGGCATCTCAAGGGGCTGTGGCTCGTTCTCATCTCCACCCTGCCTGGCACACCCTGGCTCTGGGGCCAGGCCCTCCTCAGGTGGCAGGGCCCTGCCACAGCCGAGGGGAAGGGTGGTTCAGGGTGGGGCTCCCCCACCCCTACCCGCACCCCGATCTCTAGTTCCACTTCTGTATTCCGTCTTCTCTCGCTTCTCCCTCTCTCCTCCCGTGACCTCTCTGGTTCTCTAGGTCTCTCCTGCCTCATCTTCCTTTCTTCCCATTCAGGACTTGTCCTGCAGCTCCCTGGAGGAGCCTGGGGGTAGGCTGGGGGGATGATGGGGAGAGGGTGGGGTGACCCAGAGCAGAGGTGATGGCCGCAAGCCCCCGAGAAGAGGCTGCTGGGGAGAGGTGACATGGAACGTGAACATCAGTGGTTTATTGGGAAGCCCCCAACCCCACCCCCAGCAGCCCCACCCCATGCGTCTCCAACCAGAAATAAATAAGGTGGTACCAGCAGTGGATGAGGGTGCGCCTTGGCCACCTAGGGCTCTGGCTCTTATGGGGAGGTGGGGGCGCACACTGCAGGCTGCCCCTTCCCGGCCCAGCCTTGAGCCACCTGCAAGCTTGGCACGGCGTTCGCATCTCTAAGGTCTGACCTCATGACAGGCGCCCTGTCCCCCGGAGAAACCCCTCCCCACCAAGCCCTAGCCCCCTGGCCCCAGCCCCAGAGTCCCTCCACGGTTTCCTGCTCCCTTGGCTCACTGTGCAGCCTGGGGAGGAGCCAGCACCTCCTTCTCAGCTGAGAGGAGCAGCTGGGGGAGGGGGAGCCTTGCTGTCCTGGTTGTGTTCTTTCTTCGCCTCCGCGGTTCCAGGCTAGAGGGGCCCAACGCTGCGCTGCTCAGCGGCTGGTCAGCTCCAGGGTCTTCTCCCTGTGCTCTTCCCAATCCTCCTCCGGCTCATAGGAGCCCTTGACGACGGCCACGCGCTCGCTGAGGCTCAGGGAAGTGGGGAAGAGCAGGTAGAAGTAGAGGATGGCGGCCAGGATGGCCCCCACGATGGGACCCACCCAGAAGACCTAGTGGAGACAGGGTGGTGGTCCCAGGCTTCAGAGAGCTGCCCCCCAAGAGGGACAGGCAGGCTGGCGCCCACTCCCCACCGACAGACATGTGGATACCCCCCCAGGCCCGGGCCCTCAAGGGGCAGGCACCCGGGGCAGGCACCCTCCCACCCCACTAAGAGAGACAAGTGGACCTGCCCAGGCCACAGATGACGTTTGGACACTCTGAGAGACAGACGGACAGAATTCCTCCCCCCTCCCCGCACAGACAGAGAGACTCAGACCCTGCAGGGAGTGATCAGCTCTCTCCCAGAGGTGACAGACCCCAGAGACGCTCTCCCAACCCCTCCGCAGGGTGCACCATGAAGCATCAGCACAGACAGACACCCAGACACCCCGAGAAAGAGACTGTGTACACATGTACGCATGGGGGTGCTCACAGCAAGTCAGCTCGGATGCCCCCTAGGTATGCATGGGGGAAACACAGCTCCCCGTCCCAGTGCCCAGCCCTGCCCCTGCTGGCTGCCTCCTGTCCCCTGGGGCCCACCCCCAAGCTCTAGGCCATGGGACCCAGAGAGCCTGGCTGCCAGGGGCGGGCAGGACTCACCCAGTGCGAGGGGCTGAAGCGCTTCATCACTACAGCCGGGCCGAATGAGCGGGCTGGGTTCATGGAGCAGCCGGTGAAGTAGATCTGAATGGGGAGAGGCAGCGGTGAGCAGGTGGTAGCCAGGGTTGGGCTCGGGCCCCAACCCCCAGCTCTCCTCTCTTCTCTCTGTCCTGGATATGGCCTTGAGCCCCCTGGCCCTCCCCTCCACACTTACGCCCACCTTTCCTCAGCCCAGCAAAGGGCCTGGGGATCTCAACCTTGGACTTGGCAGTCTGGAGGGGACGCCATTCCCGGGTCTCCCGGAACCCCAGCCGCCTGTCATCACCACTCACCCCCACAAGGTGGCCCAGGGTGACAGAGAGGCCGATGGACAGGGCCGGGGAGCCCACAGGGCTGGTGCGGCGTGAGTCGGTGGAAGAGAAAATGCATAGCGCCAGCTGGAAGGTGAGGATCAACTCCACCACCACGGCCTGGCCCGGTGTCGTGTTGTTGTTGAGCTGCAACGGGAAGGCGTGTTAGGGCCCCTGCCGCCTTCTGCTCCCAGGGTCGGTGCTTGGGAAGCGGGGCTTTTGGCCTGCGAGGACACCAAAGGCTTGGGCACCCGGGAGCCAAGTCCTGCGCATGTCCTGGAAAAGTCGTTTGCTGGAGACACAAGGCACTTTACAGATTGCATGAGCTGGAAGCCTGGGCCTGTGTCCAGGGGGCCGTGTCAGGGGAGCTGTTCCTGCATACGGTCTTGTCAATGGCTCTGCCGTCCCCAACCCCAACACCCAGGCATTTACCCTCCCTCCCGTGGGCAGCTGCCCAGTTTGCCTACTGCAGACTGCCCCCAGCCTCCTGCCCGTGCCAACTTCAAACCCGTCTCTCCAGTGTGGCTGACTCACGGCCTGACAATGGCCACAAAAATCCTCCTCTGTGTTTGATTAATGAACCCAGTTTGCATGGGACTTGGAGGGGACTGAAATCCAGGGCTGCTGGGTGAGGGGGCAAGGCAGTGGGGGCAGGGGGAGGGGCAGGGAAAGGGGGAGCCATGACTCAATAGGCATCACATTAGGGGCTCCCATCCCAGGTCCCATGACACCTGCTGTGGCAGGTGTGTAACCATCCCTGAAGACCGGCTGAGAAAAATGAAACACAGTCATGATCACACAGAGCCCGGACCGCAACCCACTAGCTGGGGGCACAGCCGGTTGGGGGGGGGGGGTCTCGCCAGCCTTACTCTGGAGAGGCCTCGAACTTTCCAAAGGAGTGTGTGTGCCCCAGGTGGGCCTCCCCGCTACAGCCCGTCCACTCCCCAGATGGGACACGGAGGCCCCTGTCCCTCGGCGCCCGGCACTCACCGCGTTGACAGCCAGGTTGCCCCGGGCATTGAGCGGCGCCAGTCCGTAGAGGATGCCAGCACCAGCGATGGCGCCCACCAGCTGGGCGGCCACGTAGAAGACGGCCCGCAGCAGCGAGATCTGGTTGCCCACGAGCAGGGCCAGGGTGATGGCCGGGTTGATGTGGCCGCCGCTCACCGGCCCCAGAGCCTGCGCCAAGGTGCCGATGGCCAGGCCGAATGCCAGCGCGATTTGCAGAATGGAGGGCAGCGCCGACGGCCACTTGAGCGCCGAGCCCAGGCCGAAGAAGACAAAGATGAGGGTGGCCAGGAACTCGGCAAACACGGCCTTGAGGAAGGCCACGGAGCACACCTCCTTCTTCATGGTGGCCGCGGGCCCCTGGTGGCGGCGGCGGCGGCGGCGGTGGCGGGGGGCGGCGGCCGTCGGGGCGGCGGGGGGCGTCCGGCTGCGCGGCGGCGCGCGCTCTGGGGCGCCCTCTCCGCGGCAGGCGGCCTGGCGCGGGCCGGGCGGGGGCGCGCTATATAGGGGGCGGGCGGCCGGAGGCGGCGGCAGCGGCGCGGGCGCGGGGGGGCAGGGGGCGGCCCCGGCGCCCGGGGGCCACCGCAGAGCGCAGGGAGGGGCGCGCGCGGCCGCCGCGAGCTCGCAGCTGCCCCCAGCCCCGCGCGTCCCCGCGCCGGGGCAGCGGGCCACCCGCCCGGGCCACGTGACCCAGACAGGAGCGGTGTAGACCGGCCCCGCGCCCGGGGTCCCGCGCATGGCGCGCTGGGGGTGCCTTCCGTGCTGGCTCCCGCGCCGTGCGCGATGCGCTCCGCGGGAGACTGGGCGCCGTCTGCGCTGCTGTCCGGCGGCTACCTCGGCTGGTGCTGGACCTCCGTCCGTGGTCTTCGCCTTTTCTTTTCTTTGCGCCCGTGTTCCAACTCCTCCTTTTCCTCCTGCGACCCGAGCATCCTGACCTGGCCTCACCCCCGGCTGGGCCGGAGTGATGCAGCTCCCTGAGGCCCGCGCCACTCAACTCGAGGGCGGCCGGCGGCGGGGGCGGCGGGGCGGTCCAGTCGTCGCGGACTCGGCCCGGCCCGGCCCGGCCCGGAGCGGCGCGGCCAACGCGGAGGCGTTTTTGCAGAGTGGGACGTGTGCCAGCCTGGCCCGGCGCTGAGCAATCCTCGACGCCCAGGAGCCCGGCAGTACCCGGGGGCGCCTGGCCCGGGGTGGGGGTCCTCCCAGCACGGCCAAGGGGTGCGCGCTGGGGCGGGGAGCTGGAGACCGAGGATTTCCCTTGCCCGCAGGACGGGCTGGGGCTGGGATCGGGGAACAGACCTGGGGACCTGCGGGCGGGAGCGATTTGGGGAGGGCAGAGGCCGGCAGCCCCCACTCTGAATCTCAGGTTTCCTCCTAGTCTCGATTTCTCTCGGCTCCTCTTCCTTGCAGCCCTCACACGGGCTGCCAGTCTCTGTAAGTTCTCTGTGTCTTGCTCGCTCGTTTTCTCTGCCTTTTCCTTTTTTTTTTTTTTTTTTAAGATTTTATTTTATTTTATTTGAAAGGCACACGGCAGAGAGAGAGAGGAGGGGGTTGGATCTTCCATCCACTGGGTCACTCCCCCTGATAGCCACAACCGTGGGAGCTGCGCGCCATCTTCTGGGTCTCCTATGTGGGTGCAGGGGCCCAAGGACTTGGGTTATCTACTGCTTTTCCCAGGCCATAGCAGGGAGCTGGATAGGAAGAGGAGCAGCCGGGACTCGAACCCTGCGCCCATATGGGAGGCCGGCAGTGCAGGTGGCAGCTTTAACCACTATACCACATTGCTGGCCCCAGCCCTAGTCTGTTTTTATCTTTCTTCATCTCTCAGTTGCTATCTGTTCTCTCACTGTTCCTCTGTCTCTTTTAGTTGCTGTTCCTTGTCAGTTTCTCTGTCTCTGCCTCATCTTCCATGCCTGTCTTGTGGTCTTTTTCAGTCCACCCCCCCCCCCCAGTCAGATCCTCCCACCGGTGGGCTGGGTGATGCTCTCTCCCAGTTCCCCAGCCCCCTCCCTCTGAGCACCCAGCCCCTCTCTAGCCCGCCTGGCTCCTCTGCTCTCCAGTTTGGCATGTAGGGAATGAGGCTGGAGGGCTCTCCAGGGCTTACAGGGAAGGGCCAGGACCCACCCTGCCTCTCCTGCGATGGGGGCCGCACCCACGGCTTGCCCCGTGTGTGTGTGTGTGTGTGTGTGTGTGAGAAGCACTCAGCCTGGCACAGCACTCAGCCGAGCCCTCTCCTGTTGTGACAGTATGTGACAAAGCCCCCCTGAGGGTTGGAGCCAGAGGGTGCAGCAGAGAGACAGCAGGTGCCTCTGCCTGATACGGAAAGGAAAGCCAGGGACCTGGGGAATTGGGCTCTGGGCTCAGCTCCGTGGCAGCTAAGTGGCCAAAGAAAACAGGTGGCCAGAGAAACCCCACTATTGTTCCCCATTTCCTGCTAGGCTGGCTCCTCCCCCTGGCCTCTCCGCCTTAGGGCCTTAGGTCTGTCCTTTCTTCCTCCGGTCCAGAGCCCTGCCCCTAGCACAGTACCACGGCTGTACACAGGATTCTCTCGGAGGCTTGGGGCTCAGGCTGGACATGACCTTGATGGGCTTAGGGGCCCTCAGAGAGACAGGCTTCTTCACAGCTGAACCTGCCTCCAGCCCGCACCCTTCCACTTTCTTTCTCATCGTGTTGCCCTCAAGGAGCACTCTCCGTGAATTCACGGCTCTGGGACTCCATCATTTGGGGTCGAAAGGACCCAGAGGTGCTCACAGCAGGTGGGGCCAACCAGGGGAAGCTTTGACCTGAGGATTTGTCCCTTGCAGCTTCAAGGCCTGGTGCTTGCTTGCCGCTTTATACATTCCCAATATACTCCATAAAAGGTATCAACTGTACTAGGCCTGCCTGTGAGATTTAATTGCAAGGAGACATAGACTCAGAGGGTACTTGCCCAGGATTGCACAGTGACCTGACCAGAGATTTGTGCATTGCCAGGCAGACCGGGAGGGAGTAAGCCTGAGGAGGCCAGAGGAGCACCCACAAGAGCACCCGTCAAGAGCACCCACAGGGGCAGCTGATTCGGTTTCCCAGACTGCACACGCAGGCCCTTGCAGCTCTGCCAGTCATCAGGGCCACTCTGTGCCCAGGTTATCGCAGGAAAATGCTGGAGCTCTTGTGTCCTGGAAGTGTCTCCCCACCCCCAGCCCCCCAGGCACTCAGGCTGTGGCCTGCCAGCTCCAGGGGAACACTAGCCTGCGGCCGTTCTCCTAGGGGCTAGGAGCTGCTGGGGAGAGCCCCTTCCGTTCCTGTCCTGAACGAGGGCTCTCGGGATCTTCCGGGAGAAGTTGTGGAAGGAAACAGCACTGGTTGGCAAATGAGCATTTATTGAGTGCTTACTATATGCAGAGCACTGTGATAGGAAAGATCCAGGCAAAAGCTACCCCCCCCCCCAACCAAAGGGCTTACACTGTGGCTGGGAGGGAGGCATCGTATATACACACATCACAGCTTAAAGACACAAACCAGCATGTAACATTTGCAGGTGCAAAGTCATTTGGCACAAACTGGGGATGTGGGCGTGGATGCTGTCAGAACCTTGCGGTCAGTCACCTCCCCCTCTCAGCGTGGGGACTCCTCTGTCCCCAGCTTGGGGACCCGGAGGCCTGTCCACCTGCCTTCTGCCTGGTTTGGGGTGTGGCTGGGGCCTCCACCTTCCTGAGTGCTCTTCAAGAGCAGAAACCAGTCCTGGGTTTCGTTTTTTTTTCTCCTTTTTTTGTTTGCTTGTCATGTTCTCCCTGCTCTTCTGCCACCCTCTGTGTCCCCCACAAGATACTGGCTGGGGTGGGCTGGACAGGCCTAACCTTGTGTTCTGTTTCTGCCAGGTGCTCCCAGGAGAAGCCCACGACTTGCCTTCGTGGCAAGATCATGGGATTTTTGCAGAAGGAGACTTGGGTTTAAGTCTTGGCTCTGGTATACAGCAGCTATGTGATGCCGGGTCCTCTTAGTCTAGTTTCTATCAAATACAAAGGACAATATTTGCTCTGCTGGCCTCCCAGAGTGAGTAGTTAATCACGGGATGATAAGGGAGTGCTTTGGAAATAGCAAAACCCTTGACCTTCCCCCACTTCGAGAATTAGTTGAGCTAATTCGTGGAAGGCACCTGCCAAGTGTGACCCTGACTCTCCATTTTTCCCCACTCCCGTCATTTAGCATTTTCCTTTAACCTTGACCACACCTGGGCTACAAGGGTTGGAAGTGGTGGGACTCTCACATTTAGTTTGTGGGGAGGTGCAGCCCAGGAAGTGGAACAGAAATAGCCACACATTTCTTGGAACCTCTTGGATCTTTGTTGGTGCCAGGGGGTGGCAGTGAGGTGCCCCGAGACACATAGAGACGGGCTGAAAGACACTTGGCTACTGAGAGGACAGCCCCAGAGGTCACCGAGGCCTCTGGCTCCACCCCCCTGCAGCTGTCACTGGCCGCGGAGGGTGGGACAGAGTGGCTGGGCCTGGGTGGTAGCAGGAGTCAGTGCGGGCTCAGGCCAAGGAGAGGCCCAGAGGTGTCTGCCTGGACCTTGGGACATCCAAGGTTCACCTTTGCTTTGACCTCCAAAGAAAGATTAAGGAGGTGGAGGGTCAGGCTCCTTCTACATCCTCCCCCGCGCCCCAGGAAGCAGAAATAATGAAAATGAGCCTAATAATGCGTGATAATGGCATTAGGAATTAGAGTTCACACAGCCTCTTTACGTGCATCATCTCACCTAATCCCAGATAATCGCATTTGAGAACCACTGCGCTGCCCAGAAACTCGCAAGCCTGGGTTCTAGACGCAGCCCTGCCACTGTGTGACAAGGCTCTGATCCTGTCCACAGTAGCTGTTCAGTGCTGGGAGCCAGAGCGGGTCTGGCGGAGGAGGACCTGCCGGCTGTGGGGGGAGGGGGCGAGAGTGACCCGGAGATGGGCAGGTGTTGCCTGGTGCCCATGGCTGCATGCCTGAGTGCCTTGCCCAGCCAGCCATAGGTGTGTGCTGGACGAAAGGGTTCACTTGCGAAACCGCGTGTCTGCTTTCAAGAAGTGTCTAGTTGCAAATCTCCCCTCTCCGAAGACAAAAGGCCAGGGGCCCATGAAGGGCGTTCCTTTTTCTCTGCCAAAACGGGAAGCTAATCTCTGAGTCTGGGGCTGGGCTGAGGCGGGGGTCCCGGGCATGCGCAGGCCTGCTGCTCTTTCTGGAAAGACCTCCCTCTGGGTAGCAGGGAAATCCATGGCCGCTCCGAGGCCTGTTTTCTGCTTGACACCTCTCTGCCTCCATCCAGTGTCCTTGCTAGTCTTGGTGGTGGTGTGGTGGAGGGGTGTTGGCCCAGGGCTGCAGCTTGGGGAACTTTTTGATGCGGGCAGGGTAGGAGTTGGAAGCAGACCCCTCTCCAGGTCTGAGGGCTGCATGGCGCAGAGCACCCCCCCAACTCCCGCAGAGGGAGTGGATTTATTGCAGGTGTATGTTGAGGGGCAGGGAAACAGAAGGGTGAGTGAGAAGTCTGCTAGTGACACCTGCTTGAGGTCGGAGGCGTGGGGGAGAACACGCAGACACGTGCACACACACACATGTGCACACCAGCAAAATCCAGCGCCCCTCCCTCCCACGGGGGGGTTCTGTGTATTCCTCGCCAGCGCCTGGGTGCAGGCCTGCCTACCTTCCCTCTGTCTCTCCCTAGCTCAGCCCCCTGTCCTCCGCCAGCAGTCAAGGGTAGCCAATGGGCCGCCCCAGCCTCAGGGCAGGGGCTCTGCGGGAGTGTGGGGGGGGGGCTCCCCGCTACCCTTGAGACCCTGAGACCCCCGAGGCCAGGGCTGTGGCGCATGTTGCAAGCGACTGCTCTGCGCTGGGGTCAACTTCGGACTGGGAGGGCTGGGCTGGCGGAGGGGCGCGCTCAGGCCTTGCTGCCCCGCGGCGGGCTCTGCGGCGAGTGCAGCTCCACCGACTGCCGCCGCCGCACCTCGCGCTCCTCCCAGTCGGCGTCCGGCTCCAGCCCCTTGAGCACCGCCAGACGCTCCGACAGGCTCTTGGCTGAGGGGAAGAGTACGTAGTTGTAGATCAGCGAGCCCAGGATGGCGCCAACCAGGGGTCCGACCCAGAAGACCTGCGGGCGAGCAGAGAGGGGACTGGCAGCGCGCGGGGAGCAAAGGGGACCCCCTCCCGCCGCCCCGCCTGCCGCCGCCGCCACGCACCGGGTGGTGAGGGTGCGGGGTCCTGGATGCGCTGCCTGCGTCGAACTGTGATGCCAGCCCTTTACTTGGCCTCTCTGAGCCTGTTTGCTTTCACTGAAACAGTGCCTGCCTCCTAGGATGGTCGTGAAATGGCTCAACAGCAGCAAAGTGCTTAGAAGAAGGCGCCGCACAAGCTCAGAACCGCGTGCGTGCTCATCAGTCTAAGAGCCGCTGTCTGCTGAGCTCCTGGCGCCGGGCACCCTGTTACCCAGGCAGCCTAACTCAATTTCCCCAAGAGCTGGTGAGGTGCCCACTTGTCACGCTGTGGAAACGGCGTCTGAAAGGCCGACCCCAGGAGGAGGAGGAGGAGGAGGGTTGGGGCACTGCAGCAGCTGAACCCCTCCCCCCACCCCTTCCAGCCCTTATTCCCCTCTGAAATGGGTTTCTGGGGAAGGGGCAAGGGAGGTGGTTTCTGGCATTACCCAGTGGTCATCAAACTTGCCGGTGATGACAGCGGGGGCCAGGGAGCGGGCAGGGTTCATGGAGCAGCCGGTGTAGTAGATCTGTCATGGGAAGAGGGGGTGTCAAGGAGAGTGAGGTGAGATGGGCCCAGGGGGGTGCCTCCCTTTCCAAAGTCTTTAGGGTATATGGGAGTCAAGCCCTCCAGGCCATCTGTCCCTCTGGGGTTCTGTGTAGGGCTGTGACCTACCCCGAGGAGGTGGCCCAGGGTCACCGAGAGGCCAATGGAAAGGGCAGGGGTGCCCACGTTGTCGCTGCGGCGATCGTCGGTGGAGGCAAAGATGCAGAGCACCAGCTGCAGCGTCAGGAAGAGCTCCACGGTCACAGCCTGCCCAGCTGTGGCATTGTTGCTGAGCTGGGGACAGAGGGGGGGGCAGGCTGAGCACGCTCCCCCTCCACCTCTCGCCCCCACCTTGCTGCCCACCTGCAGCAGAGGCTCCAGGGAGGCCTCTGGGCTGGGAGCCAGAACACCTGGGCTGGCCTCCCGATGCCTTCTTCCTGGGCCCCTGCCTTTGGTGAGACGCCAGGGCTGCCTGTGGTCCCCAGGCCAGAGGTGGGAAAACTGACTGCCCGGCCCCTTAGGTCTGGGCGCGGACCCTGTGCCTGCGTCTGCAGCATGAGCGCAGAAGCGTGCTCAGATGTGGTTTTGCTTTCTGAAGAACAAGAAGGGAAGAGGTTTCCATGGCTGCAGGGGGCTTTGGACAGGGACAGGAGGGCCCTCCTTGCTCCCTAGTTGGAAGACACTGGGGCAGCCAGAGGCCTGGAGTCTTTTTTTTTTTCCTGTGGCCAAAGGGCTCCCAGGAAGGCGGTCCAGGAACTTGGGAACACTCCTCACCATGGCACTGTCCCCTAATCTTCACCTGCTGCACCCTGTGGGCTTGGTCCTGTGCAGGTCAGGGTGAGGCCACTGGAGCTGTCTATCGCGGTGTTGGTGCACCACGTAGGGGGGCCCGCAGTCCCAGCAGACCCCGCTGTGGGTAAGGTGAGAACTTGCGGCTGAGCGAAGGGAGGCAGTTTCACAACCCAGCCACACCCTTCACAGGATTTCTCCCGGGTTCTCCTCCTGGCCTCTGCGCCTTGCCCTCAGGGGCTAGGCCCTGTGTGAGGGGAGCTGCATGGCTCTCAGCTCCCACGTTCCTTCCCCTGGCCCGAGCCCCTCCCCCCCAACACCCAGGTCCTCATGGGCAGGCTGGTTCTATAGCCTCAAGCTTCCTGCTGATATCCACCGTCACAGCCTCTAGGGGACAGAGAGAAGAGCTTTGGAGGCCTCTGGTCCATCTAGTTATGTTGGGGACAATGAAGCAGATTTGGGAGGCCTCTGAGGACTGGCAGTGACAAGGGCAGCGCCCTAGCTGTCCTGCTGCTGGCAGGTGGCGGCTCTGCGGGAGACAGCCTGGACATGGCTATGGGGTCAGACAACTCTGGGTCCATCGCCGGTTGCTGCCACCTGCCACAGCGGTCCTGTCATTTGGGCCGTTTGAATGCTGAGCCTCTGTCACGTGGGGAGACCACAGAATTTACCTTACGGTGTTGGACGAGGCTGAGACGGCACAGGGCAGATGCACATCAATAGCAACTTCCTGGTGGCCAGGCTGCCTCTCCCAGAGGACAACAGGGACAGGCTGAGGGCGAGTCAGCCCCACCGCTGCCCCCCAGCGGGTTCTCCTGGGGGTGGGCCCACTGAGGAATAGCTGGCAGGAGAGCCTCCCAGACCTTCCCTGCTGAGGCCCCCACTCAGCTGCAGAGAGAGGAGCAGGGCTGGGGGCTCCAGGGCGCCCCTGCAGAGAGGGGCTTGCTGGGGTGTTGCTCTCAGGAAGCCCCTCTTTCTGTCCCACTGGGGCTCCGCTTGCTGCTAATGGCGCTAACTTCGCACTCAGTGGAAATCGGCACCTGCTCGGTCGGCCAGCTGCCTTGGCTGCTCTGGTGTTTTCTAAGCCCTGGATCCCCAGCCTCACCATACTTCCCACTCTGAAGGGGAGAGAAACCCCCGGGGTGCAGAAAGACCACTTGTGCAGGGCAGGGCGTGGCCATGGAGGCTGGGCTGTTTGCTAGAAGCCCAGGGATGCAGCCAGCGAAGAAATGCGGGGAACTGAGGCACAGAAGAGGTGATTGCTGTTCTGGCTTGGGGCAGGGGTGCAGAGGGCATATTGCATGGAGGGGAGCGCATTCAGCCCTCCCCACCCATACCTCGCAGATTGGGGGCGGGGGAGTGAACCGCGCTACCCTCAGCTTCCTAAGAGCCCAGGCTGCCCACAGCCTCAGCAGCTGCCTCCCACAAACTTCTCCAGCATCCAGAGGGAGAGACCCTACCCCTGAAGCGTTCCTGCACCTGCTAGAAGCTGAAAGAGCGTTCCATCTCTCCCCTCTGGGGAAGACTGCACGGCTGCTGTGCTCTGGGGACCCTGCCCCTGCTGAGCCCCAGCCCACGTGGGCATGGAGTCCAGCAGAACCCTCGACGCTGCTCTTCCTCCGCGGGCCCCCGGACAGAAGGTACCAGCAGCCCTGTTTTCTCCGCCGTTTCTGCTCTCACACAATTGCCCCTTCTGCTGGGCTCCTGTCTAGAGCCTCATCTTGGTCTCTGTCTCTGTCTCTGTCTCTCTCTCTCTCTCTCCACCCAGAGCCACCTGCATCTCATCATTCGCCAGGGGTGGCCCAAGGTCCACCCGCCGTGGACGAGGGCGAGGGTCCAGCTGTACTCACGGCATTGACAGCCAGGTCGCCACGGACCTCGGCCGGCGTGATCTCGTGGAGCAGAGCGGCCCCGGCCACGGCCCCCAGCAGCTGGGCAGCCACGTAGAAGGCAGCTCGGAGGAAGGAGACGTGGCAGCCCACCAGGCAGGCCACGGTCACGGCAGGGTTGATGTGGGCCCCGCTGACGTGGCCCAGAGCCTGCACCAGGGTGCCGATGCCCAGGCCAAAAGCCATGGCGATCTGCAATGTGGAAGGCAGCGCCGATGGCCAGTTGAGGGCTGAGCCCAGGCCGAAGAAGACAAAGAGGAGCGTGGCCAGGAACTCGGCAAACACCGCCCTGGAGAAGGCGATGGACCGAAGCTCCCACATGCTGCGGGCCCTCCACGGGTCTCCCGCCTCTGCTCCCTCTCGCTCGCTCCCTCTCGCTCGCTCCCTCTCGCTCGTTCGGGGCCTCGGGGGAGGCTGGGCCTATATAGAGTCCCTCGGCCCAGGCCTGGGCACGTGCGATGGAGGCGGAGTTTAGGCCAGCGCCTCCACTGTCCCTGCCACCCCTGCCCCACTCCCACCCCTGCCCACTGCACGCCTATCACCCCATCTTGGCCTTCACAGCTGACTAAAGTTCCCCATTAATGAACTCCAGATAAGGCTTGACGTCCCCTGATTTTCCGTGTTTGTTCCCTCAGTTACCCCAGGCCTGTCGCCGTGGGGCCTCCCCTCCCCCACGCCAAGCTGCGGATGGGAACCCCCGAAGGGGAGGTGGCTGGGGGGAGGACCCCTCTTTCTAACTCAAAGTGGTGGCTAAGGTGCAGGGCACCCCCCAACACACCCACCCCAAATTATGCGCGAGAAATGCCAGAGTCGCCCGTCTTGGGGGTGGATGCCCACCCTCCCCCCACCCTTCTGGAAGGAGATGGAAAACAACTGGTCGGCTTGGGCCAAATTTCCAAGGCAAAAATGCTTGGTGTCTGTTCTGTGCCTGCTTGCTTGTAGTTAATCGCCCGTAAGCCATTAAGCTCTCCCTCCTCCTGGAAGCCCATTCAAGGAGCAGCTCCGGCAGCCTGGAGCCAGCGGTGGCTTCGGGGGGCCTTGGGGACCCTGGCCCTGGCTGAAAGAGTCAGCGGAGGAGTGGGGGGGGGTCAGCTCAGAGCTTCTGTCCCAGCACCACCTTGCTCCGTCTCTGGACTTTGTAAAATGGAGGTGACGCCTGCCTTGGGGCCTTGGGACTCGGCGACATGAAATCCCCTATGACACGAGCACAGAGTGGCTGCGCCTGGCCACGGGTGGAGGCCAAACCCTTGTAGCAGTCGCTCAGAGTGCTGCTTACGTTCTTACGTGTTGGGTTCCCCAGACTCACATATCTGGGGCGGGGGGAGGGTGTCCCAGGAGCACTGGGGGCATCCCCCAGCCCCCAGAGCCACCCATGTCGCCGGAGGAAGACATTTCTCTGGGGTAGTGAGCTGTGGCGATCCAGGGAGGCCAGGCCGCCCAATAGGCAGCTCTCTGGCATGGGTGCCCACCCCTCCCAGGGATACCGCCTCGTACTGGGGGCCCTGCACACCACCAGGGCCTTGGAGGCCCCTCTTCCCTAATCCTTCCAGGCTCGTTCCCTCTCCTGGGGATCCAGAGGCAGCAGTGGGCTTGGGGTGGGATCCGGACAGGCTCTGGATAGTGCTGTAGCTCCTGGCCTATGCACCTCTTTACGAAGTAGAATACCTTGTCTTGTGTCCCAGCCTGAGGCCTGAGGAGTGTGAGTGACTTGGGGACGGTGGTCCAGCAAGTTAGAGGCTGAACTGGAACTGGAACTGGGTCTCGAGAGTTTCCACCACACCCTTGGACTGCTGAATCACACTCAGCCTCAGTCTTCCTATCTGGACAATGGGACTAAAGATGCCTTTCCCACAGAGTTGTTTCTGAGAATGCAAGATGCGAGCATGCACACGTGAACTTGTAACTTCTTTCCAGGAGGAAGAGGAGGAGGAGGGTGAGGAAGAAGAAAACGAGGCCCAACCGAAGGAGAGTCCTGAAAGGGCAGGAGCTCTTGTGGGCGTGTTCTCGGCTGTGTTTCCAGTACCTGAAACAGCAGTGCCACATGGGGACCTGGCCCTGGTCCCAGAGGCTCGGGGAGAGAGACTCAGAACAAGTGTGTGTGTGTGCAGCTGGGGGGCAAAATCCTGTCATGTGAAAGGCATCCGAGGGTCTGGCGCTGTGGTGTAGCGGGTAAAGCCGCCGCCTGCAGTCCTGGCATCCCATATGGGCACTGGTTCAAGTCCTGGCTGCTCCACTTCTAATCCAGCTCTCTGCTATGGCCTGGGAAAGCAGTGGAAGATGGCCCAAGTCCTTGGGCCCCTGAACCCATGTGGGAGACCTGGAGGAAGCTCCTGGCTCCTGGCTCCGGATCGGTGCAGCTCCAGCCATTGTAGCTATTTCGGGAGTGAACCAGCAGATGGAAGACCTCTCTCCCTCTCTCCCTCTCTGTGTCTCCCTCTCTCCCTCTCTCCCTCTCTGTGTCTCCCTCTCTGTAACTCTGCCTTTCAAGTAAATAAATCATTTTAAAAATGCTTTCTTGAAGTTGGAGGCAGAGTCATGTGGATGCACTGAGTTCCATTGAACCATACATTCAAAAATGGTTATGGGAGTGGGGAATAGGGTGCTGTGGCTTAGTAGGCTAAGCCTCTGCCTGCGGTGCTGGCATCCCATATGGGTGCCTGTTCATGTCCCAGATGCTCCTCTTCCAGTCCAGCTCTCTGCTATGGCCTGGGAAAGCAGTAGAAGATGGCCCAGGTGTTTGGGCCCCTGCACCCACATCCACATGAGGGATCCAGAAGAGGCTCATGGCTCCTGGCTTCGGATTGGCTCAGCTCTGGCTGGTGCGGCCACTTGGGAAGTGAACCAGCAGAGGGAAGATCTTTCTGTTTCTCCCTCTCTCTGTCTATAGCTCTGCCTCTCAAATAAATAAATAAATAAAATCTTTTAAAAAATGGTTACAGGGGAGGGGAGTGGCATCGTGGTGCAGCAGATTAAACCGCTGCCTGTGACTGTAACATCCTATATGGGAGCACAGGTTTGAGTCCCAGCTGCTCCACTTCTGATGCAGCTTCCTGCTGATATGCCCAGGAAAGCAGTGGAGGATGGCTCAAGCATTTGGGCCCTTCCTATTTTCAATATGTCTTTCAAATAAATAAAATAAATTTAAAAAACCAGTTACAGGGTACAGGTTTGGCCTGGCAGTTAAGATACTGGTTAAGATGCTCGTGTCCCACTTGGATTCGTTTGCCAGCTCTGACTGCTGACTCTGGCTTCCTGCTCAAGCAGCCGGTCCCTGCTCCCCACATGGGAGACATGGATGGGGTTCCTGGCTCCTGGCTGCAGCCCAGCCCAGCTCTGGTCATATCTGGGGAGTGAACGAGCAGATTGCAACTTTCTCTTTGTCTCTCTCTGTCTCTGAGTGTCGCTCTGCTTCTCATACAAATGAATTTAAAAAAAATTAAAGTGGGGCCGGCGCCACGGCACACCGGGTTCTAGTCCCGGTTGGGGCGCCGGATTCTGTCCCGGTTGCCCCTCTTCCAGGCCAGCTCTCTGCTGTGGCCAGGGAGTGCAGTGGAGGATGGCCCAGGTGCTTGGGCCCTGCACCCCATGGGAGACCAGGAAAAGCACCTGGCTCCTGGCTCCTGCCATCGGATCAGCGCGGTGCGCCGGCCACAGTGCGCTGGCTGCGGCGGCCATTGGAGGGTGAACCAACAGCAAAGGAAGACCTTTCTCTCTGTCTCTCTCTCTCACTGTCCACTCTGCCTGTCAAAAAAAAAAAAATTAAAGTGGTTAAGATGGCATGTTTTATGGTGTGTGTATTTTACCATAATTAAAATATGTAATGTTTTAAAAATTAAGAAAAGGAAAAGGGAAACAGCATAGGTGTGTGGCAGGTAAAGCTGTCACCTGTGACCCTGGCATCCCATATGAGTGCCGGTTCACGTCCCAGCTGCTCCACTTCCTATCCAGCTCCCTGATAATGGCCTGGGAAAAGCAGCAGAAGATGACCCAATGGGGGCTGGAGCTGTGGTGTAGCAGGTAAAGCCGGCGCCTGCAGTGCCGGCATCCCATGTGGATGCCGGTTCGAGTCCCGGCTGCTCCACTTCTGATCCAGCTCTCTGCTATGGCCTGGGAAAGCAGTGGAAGATGGCCCAAGTCCTTGGGCCTCTGCCCCAGTGTGGAAGACCCAGAAGAAGCTCCTGGCTCTTGGCTTCGGGTCAACTCAGCTCCGGCCATTGCGGCTATTTGGGGAGTGAACCAGCGGATGGAAGACCTCTCTCTCTCTCTCTCTGCTTCTCTCTGTCTGTAACTCTGCCTTTCAAATAAATAAATCTTTAAAAAAAATAGAAGAACAAGATGGCCCAAGTCCTTGGGCTCCTCCTTCCCATGTGAGAGACCCGGATGAAGCTCCTGGCTCTCGGCTTCAACCTGGCCCAGCCCCCCCTTTGCAGCCATCTGGTGATCGTGAACCAGAAGATGGACAGACTCTCCCTGTCTTCCCTTTCTCTCTGTATCTCTGACTTTCAAGTAAATAAATAATGAAAAAAAAAAAAAAGAAAGGGAAAACTACCATAAAATACCTTTGTTATCATTTGGGCAAGAAGTCTTTTAGATTTACTTGGATGTCAGCTTCGAAAGTCAAGATCACTCTGTGCACGCAGACGCAAGGAACTCACAGAGGAACAAACGGGCAGTGAGCGCTTGGGCCCGGATCTCCTCACATTGGCGAGCCCAGCTCTCCCGAGCCCTCTGCAACGCGGAGGTGGCGGGGGGGGGGGGGGGCTTCTTCCGTCTTTGCAAGCTGGCTTGCTCCTTGCAGGTTTCTCTCCGAGCCTCAGATGCCCGCTGGGTGAGCTTTCTGGCAGGTGCTCTCTTGCTCCACAGGGCGACGGCACTCGTCTTGCCCTTTTCTGTAATAAAACGACACGGTGCCCACTCTTCTTCGGGTCTCATCAAAACATCGGGCAGCTGTTTTGCAAGAATATATACGAACTGTCATTGCTTAATGCTAGCTGCTTCCCCAAGCCCGATTCCTGCTCTGCACCTTTGCAGACACGCAGCCTTGTGTAAATGCCAAACCGCAGTGTAGCCTTTTTGAGGACATTTTAAACAGCAATTAAACTGAACACACGCCGGAAAGAGAGGGCAGGGAACTCCCTTGACAAAGTTTAGGTAGGCACAGGCTTTGGAGGCCTCCCCCAGCTGCCGTAGGAAATGAAACAAGGAGAAAATCTCAAGCGCACCTTAGAATGGCTGAAATACAGCAGTTAGACCATGAAACAGGTATTCAGCGTCTGCTCCGCCACGCGGCGTTTTGGCCGCACTCGCCTGTGTTAGCTCTCGAATCCTCGCAGCTAAATGGCATCATCCAGGATTTTCCAGATGAGGAGACAGGGAGCTCAGAGAGGTTGAGTTACTTTCCCGAGGCCACATAGCTAGGAGTGGGATTGTGAGAGGGAATCCCTACCTCGCTGAGAAAAAAGTGGGAAAGAGAGCTCTGAACAATACATGGATTGGGGGCGTTGTTTGCAGTGGCTTGGTGGGGAGGGGCTGGACCCTAGAAAGCGGAGGAGTGGGGGAGGAGGTGTGGGGGGGCTGGGCCCCACTGGCGACTGACAGCTTCCTGCATGGTCCCTGGGGGGTCGGGAACAGTGGGTCACGTGTCCCAGGAGATGCTGGGATTGGGGACTGAGGGAGCAAACACAGGGCACACCCACAGTGGGGACACAGTGGGCCGGAGTGGAGAGCAGGCCCAGGCCCAGGCTGGCTAGAGAGGGGAGATGTGCTCACTGCCCACCCCCACCGCCCACCCCACCCACCAAGGAGTCTGGGACGCATGTGGGCTTGTGGGGTCCACACAGGGCTTGCGGATAAAATGCAGTTTGTCCACGCAAGTTTGCATTTCAGATAAACAACAGGAGATTGTTTAAATAAATTCTTTCTTTCATCAGAAAGCCAGAGAGACAGAGGGAGAGGTCTCCCATCTAATGGATCCCTCCTCAAATGCTGCAGCAATCGGGGTGGAGCCAGACCAAAGCCAGCAGCCTGCAACTCCATCCAGGTGTCTCCCAGTGGGGACAGGGACCCAACTGCTGCCTCCCAAGGTGCGTATTAGCAGGAAGCTGGAATCAGGAGCGGAGCCGGGACTCGAACCCAACCTCACCAAGGAGGGATGCGCGCGCCCCCTGCAGCATTTTAACCCCTGAGCCAAATACCTCCCACAAACATTTAAGGTCCAAGTATATGCCAAGAAATAATCGGGATATACTTGTGCTAAAAACGCGACTTGTTTTTAAAGATTTATTTTATTTATTTGAAAGACAGAGTTAGAGAGAGAGAGAGAGAGGCAGAGGCAGAGAGAGAGGTCTTCCATCCGCTGGTTCACTCCCCAATTGGCCGCAATGGCCGGAGCTGCACCAAGCCGAAGCCAGGAGCTTCCTCCTGGTCTCCCACGTGGATGCAGGGGCCCAAGGACTTGGGCCATCTTCTACTGCTTTCCCAGGCCATAGCAGAGAGCTGGATTGGAAGAGGAGCAGCCGGGACTAGAACCAGCTCCCATATCGGATGCCGGCGCTTCAGGCCAGGGCTTTAACCCACTGTGCCACAACGCCAGCCCCCACAATTTGTTTTACTGAAGGCCTGGGGCCAGGCATGTGACAAACTAAATTCAAAGACTTTTGGAGATGACCCTTATGAGCCCTATTTTATACAGGAAGAGGGAGAATGCAAAAGCTGCCCAGGCAGTGAAACAGCATGGAGGAGCCGTGAACCCAGAATTACAGGCTTCACCAGACGGTAAGTTCACTTCCCCATCCAAGCCCCACCTCCAAGGCCAGATGACGCTCACAGCTGGGTCCCCGGCAGGGCAGGGATGGTGGCAAGGCCAGGCTCCTGGGGAGATGCCAAGGTCCCCCTCCTGCCCTAGGGTGGGGCTCAGGGATGAAGGTGGGGTCTCACCTAAGCGCCATGGCTCCGCACTGCCCACAGGACAAGACAGATCCTTGGGTTTGGTGTGTTGCCCGTCAGCTCCGACATGGCTACACGTTTCCTCTGTCTGCGACAAACCTTTGTGCTTGAGGACCTGCAGTAAGAGATGCATTTCAGCGGCCAGCGTGGTGGCACAATGGGTAAATCACCATCTGCAGGGTCGACATCCCACATGGGCATGGGTTTGAGTTCTGACTGCTCCACTTCTGATCTAGCTCCCTGCCAAGGCACCTGGGAAAGCAGCAGAAATGGCCCAAGTATGTGGGCCCCTGCGGCCATGTGGAAGACCTGGAAGAGGCTCCTGGTTCCTGGCTTTGGACCAGCCCAACTCTGGCTGTTGCAGCCATTTGGGCAGTGAACCAACAGATGGAAAATCTCTTTCTCTCTCTTTGACTTTCAAATAAGTAAATAAATCTAAAAAAAAAAAAAAAAAGAAACACATTTACTATCCTAACCTATAAGCATTATCTTTTAGATAAATAGACAGGCAGGAAGATAGGTAGATAAACAGACAGGGACAGACAGATAGATAGGTAGAGAGAGACAGACAGGAAGGTAGACAGGTAGGTAACAGAAACTCCCATTCGCAATACAATATTTCTGAAGTGTGCTGTTGTAAATCATATTCTATTATACATAAAAGTAACACAAGGGGCTGGCACTATGGCAAAGTGGATAAAGCCCCCCCCCCCCCCCCCCGCCTGCAGTGCCAGGATCCCATATGGAAGCCAGTTCGAGTCCCGGCTGCTCCACTTCTGATCCAGTTCTCTGCTACAGCCTGGGAAAGCAGTAGAAGATGGCCCAAGTGCTTAGGCTCCTGCACCCACGTAGGAGACCCAGAAGAAGCTTCTGGCTCCTGGCTTCGGATTGGCACAGCTTCGGCCATTGCGGCCATTTGGGGACTAAACCAGAGGATGGAAGACCTCTCTCTCTCTCTCTCTGCCTCTCTTTCTCTCTGTGCGTAACTCTTTCGAATAAATAAATAAATCTTAAAAAAAAAAAAAAGTAACTCAAGGCACAAAAACTAAATAGATTCCATGACCCACACATGGGCTGCCACTCACGGTTTAAAAACACTGCTTGAGGGGCCGGCCGTGTGGCTCACTTGGTTAATCCTGCGGCAGCAGCATCCCACATGGGCTCTGGGTTGCTCCTTTTCCAGTCCAGCTCTCTGCTGTGGCCCGGGAGTGCAGTGGAGGATGGCCCAAGTGCTTGGGCCCTGCACCCGCATGGGAGACCGGGAGGAAGCACCTGGCTCCTGGCTTTGGATCAGTGCAGTGCCGGCCATGGTGGCCATTTGGGGAGTGAACCAATGGAAGGAAGACCTTTCTTTCTGTCTCTCTCTCTCTCTCACTGTCTATAACTCTACCTGTCAAATTAAAAAAAAAAAAAAAAAAAAAAAAAACACTGCTTGAGATGCTGCAGAAAAGTCACTGTCTCCCTAGAACGGGTTTCCTGTCACCCCAGGAACACATACTCCTGCTTGTCCACTACTCTGCCCCACCCTATTTTCATTTGGGAGACACACACACACACACACACAGAGTGTGTTCCCACCCACTGATTCACTCCCACTACAGCTGGGGTCAGACCAAGCTGAAGCCAGGAGTCAGAAACTCCATCCAGCTCTCCCAGGTGTGTGGCAGGGGCCAAGCATGTGAGCCATCACCACTGCTTCCCAGGGTGTGCACCGGTAGGAAGCTGGAACTGGAGCCGCAGCCAGGGCTTGAACCCAGGTGCTCTGGTGGGGATGTGGGCGTCCCTGCCAGACTGTACTCCCAGAGGACAGGGACTCTTCCTGGGTGTGCTGGTCACTGCACCCTGGCGACCACCATGGCACCAGCTCACAGATTGCCAGCCCTCATCCACCCAGTGCAGCCTCGCCCCAACCCATACCCTCCGTGTGACGGCCACTCAGGAGTGGACCTGATTCAGGGAGAAGCTGATTCTTGGCGCTTGGGCAGGGAACGGAAGTGTGCATTTGGGCTTTGGTGGGGCAAGGAGGGGCCGGGAACAAGTTGGCCCATGTCTGATGTGGCTTAGGGGTGAGCCAGGAACGGGGGTCGAGGTAATGCATTCCTGGTTCTGGGAGGGGTCTGAGCAGGTGGAGGTGAGGGCAGGAGTCCAGGTACCAGGGGAGGAGCTAATAGGGTCCCGGGCAACTCTGCAGGAAGAGGCTGCTCGCTAGAAAAGCCCCCTACAGGGCAGCAGCTGGGAGCCGCTGTGGGCGCTGGCGGGAGGGGTGGCCAGCCAGAGGAGCAGGGACAGGGGACACATCTCCTGGCACGACCCCGGCCCCTCCTTTTCCTGCTCTGAACGCCTCGTTCCTGGCTTCTTCGCCACCGACACATGTAGGGGGAGGGAGCCGAGGATCCAAGGGAAGTCCACCCCGGGTTGGGGGGGGGGGCGGGGGCGGGGGATGCTCGCCCCTCTGCTGAAGGCGGGAGGAAGGGGTTTGCCAGCTGGCTCAGAACAGCCAGGAATGTGGATGCCTGAGTCAGGCCGCACTGGGGTCATTAGCAGAGATGGGCGCTGGCCATAGGCAACGCCCCTTGACCTAGCGCAGAGAGGTCACCGCAACCTGTTCACCTCCGCACTCAGAACAGCCAGGCCTGCCTCCCGCATCCATGCAGGCCCCTGCAGGACCCCGTCCCGGGCCTTTCACCTCCACCCATGCCTCTTCCTCCCCCCCTCCCCCCCCTGCCCCGCACCACGGCCCCCACCCTCGCCCGCCCTGGCCCCTGAGCAAAGCGTGCTCAGCGTGGTTCGGCTTCCGGGAGGCCCCTGCCGTCCTGCCCCACGGCGCCGGCGCACTCTGCCTCCACCGCAGCCAGGATCCCGATGTCCCCACGATGTGTCTGGGCGCTGACCACGCGAGCCATATCTAATTCATCTTTGTGCTCCCATTAGGTCACCTGTGATTGGTGTGGAGCACACGCTCAAAAATAAAAAAAAGTTTGCCAAATGAACTAAGATGTTTGCCCGATGTCAGACAGCAAGGAAGCAGCCATCCTTCAAGCCCATGTCTTCCTGGATCCCAACCCAGCCCCACACCCTTCGCCGTCCTCCAGGAAGCCTTCCTTGACTTACTGGTCAAAGCAGTTTACTCTCCTTCGCCCCCCTCCCCCCGGAGAATCCTGGGCATTTGGGTGTGTTCCTGTCCCCCGTCCCTGTCCCTTTGTGCTTCCTCAACCTGGCTATGGTCCGTCCTCCCCAGCTCTGTGAACGAATGCAGGTGTGCACACTGAGGGTGCAGGGCCCTGGGAAGGAACCTCAGCTGACTTTGTCTGCTCACGGGCCCTTCCACCCCGCCCCTCGCTGCTGCTCATCCAGCCATGGTTCCGCCTGACACTGGGTGCCAGCCCAGGCTGCAGCGTTCTCCCCGGGCAGGTCCAGGTGGGGTGTCTAATCCTCTGCCCAGTTTTGCTGCAATTCAATATCGGCTTGTGGCTTGCCAGCTACTCTGCTGTGGGGGCAGGGTGAAGCGCTCCTGAGGGCTTCCGGGGTGCCCCTCGGGCTGGCTGCACTCCCCAGTGGCCTTGGGAGGGGAGGGACCCGTTGCCTCGCCAACGGGACAAGTCCTGGATGTCCAGTGTCCTGGGCGTGGATCCAGCTCCACTCCCGCAGCAGCCTGGCCGTGGAATACAGAGCCGCTGAGGCTCTCCACGCTGCCGTGGGAGTCTATGTGGAAGTACCAGGTTCAATAACCATGGGTGGAGGCTTCCCGGAGGACTGGGGGTCCTGGGGGCCCATGTCTGACCGCCTGCCCTCTGGCTGCTCCACTGGCCCGTCTCTCTGGTTCTGCTTTCTTGGGGTGAGACTGCTCGTGGTCTTTAACCACACAACACACAGTTACTGAGCGCCAACTGCATGCCAAGCACTGCCTGGGCTTTTGAGACCCCTCCGGGGACACAGCTATCCAGGATCCCCGGCCCAGGACCGCTTACGGGAAGGAGGGGCTTGTTCAGCTGAGCTGAGAGGCCCCTCTTGGTGCGTTCCCCACCTGAAACCACCCGAGTGGAAAGAGACCAAAAGGAATTGTCAACCGTGGAGAAAGCGTCATGCTTGTTCTCACGTGCCACCTGCACCCGCGCCCCACCCCCGCGGCTAGAGGTGTGTGCCCTGCCTCCAGATGGTAAGCACAGACCCAACACATGACCCCACGAGTCCGCTTCTTGGTGCACGTCCAAAAGAATCAAAGCCAGATGTGCAAACAAGGCCCTGCACACAGAGTTCAGAGCCTCACAGCCAATGGGTGAATAAGCGGAGCGAGCTACGTGAGCACTGGGGAACATGGCTCTGCGGTCAGGGGGCAAGGAGGTAGGGATCCAGGACCCCCTGCCCAGAGCAGCCTGGGGCAGGGGGAGGAAGGAGTGCCTCCTGGACATAGAACTTCCTTTGGGAGTGACGAAATGCTCTAACCCAGGTAGCAGCAGCTACACAACTTGTGAATCTGCTAAATCCCACTAAGTTGCATGGTGTGCGTTGGTTGACATGGTGGTTTTTGTGTTATGTTACTTTGCAGTTCCTCAAAGTGTGTGCTGTGCCATCCTTGGCCACAGTGAGTCCCTGGTCCTGCCTCTGGTTCCCCCAGGGCCTTTGCACGCCAGCCGCCTCCTTGGGCTGCTCATCCCTGTTCTCTTCTCTTAATTTACACCTTGTCATCCTTCCAATCTCGGCTTGACCATCACGTCATCAGGGACGGTCAACTCCCTCCATCAGATGCTCAGAGCCCCATGCACCACCCAGAGGGGCCCTTGGTTCGGTCGTGGTTGTGACGTTCATGTGATGAATCCCTCCCTCCCCCCACTACACTGGATGCTCCAGGAGGAACCTGCATCTTCCTCCTCCTCCTTCTTTTTTTAAGATTTATTTATTTATTTGAAAGTCAGAATTACACAGAGAAAGGTCTTCCATCTGCTGATTCACTCCCCAATTGGCCACAATGGCCAGAGCTGTGCCGATATGAAGCCAGGAGCCAGGAGATCCTTCCAGGTCTCCCACACAGGTTCAGGAGCCCAAGCACTTGGGCCATCTTCTACTGCTTTTCCAGGCCATAGCAGAGAGCTGGATCAGAAGTGGAGCAGCCAGGACTTGAACCAGTGTCCATATGGGATGCTTGCACTTCAGGCTACAGCTTTATGCACTGCGGCACAGCGCTGACCCCACCTGCATCTTTCTGCTCCCCAGCAGATCCCTGGGGTCCAGTTCAGTGCTTGGCACGTGGTGGACACTCAATGAACACTCAGAGTGCACAAATCAATGATAGTGCCTAATGGATTTTTTTTTTAGAATTTATTTATGCATTTGAAAGGCAGAGTTATGGGGCAGAGTTGGGAGAGACAGAGAGGTCTTCCATTTGCTGGTTCACTCCCCAGTTGGCCCAGCTGGCTGAAGCCAGGAGCTTGGAACTCATCCGAGTCTTCCATATGGGTGCAGGGGCCCAAGCACTTGGGCCACTCTCCACTGCTTTCCCAGGCGGGTTAGCAGAGAGATCAGAAGTGGAGCAGCCGGGACTCAAACCGGCGCCCATATGGGATGCCGGTGTCACAGGCAGTGGCTTTACTCACTACAGCACAGTGCCAGCTTCCTCTTAGGGGGTTCTAACCCAGCTCACACAGCCTCAGCTCAAATATCTTTCCTAAAACGACCTTGGTCCCTAATCACAGCTGCACTGCCGGAGCCCACTGACAGGTGGGGACGAGGCCAATGGCGGCTTGAGACAGCAGCGGGAGAAGCAACCAGGTGCAGGTAGCCTAGCCATGGGGATGGTGCTCAGGCAGTCTTGGCTCATGGCTGGCGTGAGGACGAGAAGCAACAAGTGGAGAATGGTCTGGGCAGGAACAGCTGGAGCCCCAAGGAGTGCCTGCCGTGAGCACACGGGCCAGGCACACACCAAGGCTTGCAGGTGCATGTCAGGCCCACGGTGGGAGCACAGGGATGGATCCTAGGGACATTAAAGAGGGGCAGGGGCCAGTGCTGTGGCATAATAGGTTAAGCCTCTGCCTGCAGAGCCGGCATCCCATATGGGCACTGGTTCAAGTCCTATCCACTCCCTGCTAATGTACCTGGGAAAGCAGCAGAAAATGGCCCAAGTGCTTGGGCTCCTGCACCCATGTGGGAGACCTAGAAGAAGCTCCTGGTTCTTGGCTTTGGATCAGCTTAGCTCCCGCCATTGCGGCCCTTAGGGGAGTGAACCAGTAGATGGAAGACCTCTCTCTCTCTCTCTCTCTCTCTTTCTGTCTGTAACTCTACTTCTCAAATAAATAAAATAAATCTTTTAAAAAGAAACAAGAAAGAGGGGTCTGGAGGGGCTTGGTAGCAGGGCTGGGTTTGGCTCCAGGGAGAGGGAGGAGGGACAGAATGTGTTTGGGTGTGTGCTTGGGCCCTGCCCCGCTAGGCTGCAGTAGGGATGGGGGGGTGGTGGTGGTAATAGATGACTTGAGCTCTGGTGTCCTGATGTTGACATGTTGCTGGCCAGGGAGAGAAGGCGTGGGCAAGGGTGGGTGGCAAGCAGATGGTGGGGGAGGGGAGGTGGGGGGGACGGGGACACTGGGCTTTTAATGATTATGGAGGAGCCAGTGACCAGTGGGTGGTTAGAGAGAGAGAGGTGGGAGGGAGTAACGGATGAAGATCCCTGCCCTGAGAAAGGAAAGGGTGGGCTCCAGATGGCGGAGCATCCCAGCCAGGAGGGAGCTGGAAAAGTGGGGTGCAGAGTGGAAGGGAGGTGGGAGCAGGTGGTGGGAACTGCTGGCTTGGAGCTGCTGCTGGCTCGCCGTGAGGATGGAGCAGGGCAAAACAGGGCCTGGGAGGGTTGGGAACTCACTGCCCACCACCAAGAACTGAAAGGACCTGCGGGAGTTCAAGGCCATGGCCAGCTGGGCCCCGCATGGGGGCTCCCTGCTCTCCAGCCGGGCTCAGCACCTGGGGGAGGAACAGAAGCAGCCCAGAGGTGGAAGGGGAGGTTGAGGCCATGCAGAGCAAGTAGCAAGGCTTGTCACAGGTGGGAAGATGGCCGGGGAGAGGGGTGCTGTGCACAAGTGAGCAGATCCTGGAGCAGGGGGGTGTGGCCTCTCCAGGGGTCGGCCCCCAGCACAAAGGTGATTTAGAGTCCAGCCTGTGCCTCTGGCCCCGTGGGCGCCTCACATTCAGGTCTCTGCATGTCTTGCCCCTGACCACAGAGACCTGTCTCTGCGGGGGCCCGTCAGCCCCCACCCCTGCTGCCAGAGGGAACACAGGACCCCTGCCCCCAGCTCCCCCTCAGGTAATCTGTTCCTGTTCCATCCCTGTGGGCAACTCCAGCCCTGGCCTCCTCTCCCGTGCGGCCCACCCTGGTGTTTCCTGCATGTTCAAGCTCTGCCATATCCCCAGACTGTGTAAGTGGCTGCGTCTTCTGGGAAGGTCTCCACCCTCCTGGCTGGCTCCTTGCTCCCACCTACCCTTCCTCCAGGAAGCCTTCCTTGATGTACCAAGACTGCCCCTCCTGGGTGTTCCTCTCAGCTCTCAGTTTCCACAGCTGTCGCACACTCTGACCACCTCTGCTCCTCCTGGCCTTACCCTCTGTGGGGACACAGGCCTGGGGCTGGGTCTCCAATGCCTGGCCCCCTGTGGACCCTCAGTCCTGGCGTGCTGTGTTGGAGGGGGCTGGGCTGAGCTGCAGATGGTCTTGTGTACTTTGGAGGAACCATGGCTTGCTCCTTTTTCTCAGTGACTTCTTGGGTCAGATATTCTGGGGGGGGGGGGGGAGAGAGAGAGAGAGAGATGGAGATGCCACAGATACCCACAGCAGTAGGGGCTGGACCCTGGCCAGGGCAAGGAGCTGGGACCTCAGTCCAGGTCTCCCATGTGGGTGGCAGGGACCCAGTCACTTGAGCCATCACCACTGCCTCCCAGGGCGCACACTAGCAGGAAGCTGGCATTGGGACTCTAAGCTGGACACTCTGATATGGCACACGGGTGTCCATTGTCTTAATTTCTGGACCAAACACCTGTCCCTTGGAGGGCTTGCAACACTGCAGTGGTCCCTTGCCATGGAGGCCTTTCTGTCCGAAGCAAGGGTGGCTGAGGGTGGGCCCCTAGAAGCTGAGAAAGTTCCTTGGGTGACGCTGGGCCAGGTCCCAAGCAAGTACTCTCCTAGGCTGAGTTGCTGGCCACTCAGAAGTGATAGCAACCAGTCCTGGGATTCTAGCCGCGGTATGCTGGACCCTGAAGGTGCTGGCCCCTCCTCCACCGTGCCCGCCACTGCCACCCGCCACCACTACCCACCATCCCACCACCCCTGCGGCCACACATTCTCAGCCCAGCTCTATCACAAGGAACCTGTGCCTGCAGATAGGAGCTCCCAGCGCTGCCGGCCGTCCTGCCGCCACGCACAAGAGTCGTGCTTTTGCATCCAGACCCCTGCAGGGGCCCTGGTCCTGGGGAGTCTTCTCAGCCTCAGAGGTCAAGGTCTGTGGTCACACCCATGCTCTCAATGACCCCAGGGGCTTCTCTGGAGCTCCACTCAAAGGCCTTGGGGTGTGTGTTTCTGAGGGGGTGATCCATACAGGAGCTTGGGGCTCTCAGCATGTGCCCAAGTCGCCCCTTGGGGAGCTCCTGTTTGTCCACTAAAACACAATGCAGTTGGATCTGGTGTTGTGGCATAGCGGGTAAAGTTGCCGCTTGGGACACTGGCATCTCATATGGCCGCTGGTTCAAGTCCTGGCTGTTCCATTTCTGATCCAGCCCCCTGCTAACATGCCTGGGAAAGCAGGGAGGATGGCCCAAGTGCTTGGAACCCTGTCACTCACGTGAAAGACCTGGATGGAGTTCTAGGCTCCTGGCCTTGAACTGGTCCAACCTTGGCTGTTGGGGCCATTTGGAGAGTGAACCAACAGATAGAAGATCTCTCTCTCTCTCTCTCTCTCTCTCTCTCTGTGTGTGTGTGTGTGTGTGTGTGTGTGTTCCTCTCTCTGTAACTCTGCATTTCAAATAAATAAATCTTAAAGAAAAGGACAAAACCCACCAAAATGCTGGAGTGGCATTTGGCTTAGCAGTTAAGACACTGGCTGTGATGCCTGTGTCTCACGTGGGAGCACCTGAGTCTGTCTTGAGGCTGCTGACTCCAGTTTCTTGCTAGTGCGAATCCTAGGAGGCAGCAAGTGATGGCTCAGGTCCTCGGGTCCCTGCCACCCATGTGGGAGACCCGGATGGAGCTCCTGGCTCCTGGCTTTGATCCAGCCCAGCCCTGATTGTTTCTGACATTTGGGGAGTAAACCAGTGGATGGGAGTGCTGTCCTCTGCCTGTTTCTCTGTTTCTCAAATTGGAAAACAAACAGTGAGGCCCATAACTCAGCCTCCCAACACTCCCCTCCCCGCCACACACAGCTTCAACCAGGTGAGTTTTCCATTGTCCCCAGAATCAGCCCCCAGGGACCAGGGTCCCAACGACTCACTTTGCTTCTGAGAGTGGCACAGCCTGCAACACACATTCAGAAACAGGGTTCTAAACCCAGAGCGCCCTGTGCTGGTGTTCCAGAAACTGCTCCTCTCCCAAGACTCCTATCCAGACTTCTCCATCCAAGGCCACCCATACCTGCCTCACCCTTCACCCCTCACAGTGCAAGGCCACAGAGACAGAGCCTGTGCTGGATGGGTGAACCCCAGGGGAGGTTCTCTGTGCCTTGACACTAAGTCCCACATTCTCAGCAAGCCCAGGGGAGGGGGGCAGTGCAGGGGAGCGAGCCTCAAGCCTAAGCTGGGGCAGCCAGGTCTGCAGCAGGGGCGGGCCCCAGAGCAGGGATCACATTCCTGAAGAGCCCCAAGGGTTCTCTCCCTAGACTGCTGGGAGCTGCCCTGCACCCAGGGAGCAATTAGCAGTCTCCACCAGCAGCTTCCTTCTAGCAGGGGCCGGGCAATGGGGGCTGAGGTCAGGGGAGGGGCACACCGCACCCAGCTCTGCAGCCAGTTCCAGGGAGCGCTGGGCAATCCCGGACTCAGAGCTGGTTCCCCGGGCCCAGGGCTGCACGAGGGCCCGGATGCGGGTCCTCAGACTAGGGACCGCACTTCACCGCGAGGCCCTGGCTCCTCCCAGGTCCCCCCTGCAGTCAAGCGGCTCAGCTCTTGCCTCTGCTTTTGGACGGAATGCGATCATCCCCCCGCGGCTTCGCTTGCTATCTGCTGCAGATCTGAGTCCGCGCTGTCTGTCTGGCGGCTGAGGAGAAACGGGGGTGGGGGCTGGGGAAGGAATCCGCACATGGCGGCGGGGACCTCGGTTCAACGTAGGCAAGTGTTGGCCACTCCAGCCCTGCAGAGGATGGAGCCGCGCTCCCGAGAGGGAGATTTTCCCAAGGCTACACAGGAGACCGCGGATGGACATCGAATTTGATCGCAACTCCTCTGAGCTCTCCACCAGGCTACCTGCACACTGCTAGGTACCACAGAGAGCTTGATACACTGCATTTTGCTCGCGTGGGTCTCTATCTTCCAAATACGCTCTTGAAGGGCAGGCATTTAGCCTAGCATTTAGGGTACTGGTTAAGATACCGCGTCCCACGTCTGCAGGGTTTGAATCCTGGCTCCAATCCTGATTCTAGCTCCCTGCTACTGCAGACGCTAGATGCAGGGGGAATGATTGACATCCTAAGATAGGTCCCTCCCACCCACGTGGACCACCAGGATTGAGTTTCTGGCTCCTGGCTTCAGCCCTGGCCCAGCCTGGCCATGGTGGGCATTTGGAGAGTGAACCAGCTCCCATCTGGGAGCTTGCTCTTTTTTTTTCTCTCTCTCTTTTTTGTCTGTCTTGCAAATAAAAAATAAGTGGGGCTGGCGCTGTGGCACAGCAGGTTATGCCCTGGCCTGAAGCACCGGCATTGCATATGGGTGCTGGTTTGGGTCCCAGGTGCTCCTCTTCTGATCCAGCTCTCTGCTATGGCCTGGGGTAGTAGTAGAAGATGGCCCAAGTCCTTGGGTCCCTGCACGCATGTGGGAGACCCAAAAGAAGCTCCTGGCTCCTGGCTTTGGATCAGCGCAGCTCCAGCCACTGTGGCCAATTGGGGAGTGAACCAGTGGATGGAAGACCTCTCTCTCTGTCTCTACCTCTCTCTGTAACTCTTTCAAATAAATCTTTAAAAAAATAAGTAAAAATCCAACACTCAGTGTCTGCTAAGAGAGTCCGAACTCCTTGATTCCACTCACATAAAATGCACAAGCAGATGAAAGGCATCATGTCACAGGCAGGGATCCCCCAGGGAAGGTGGTGACTGGAAGGAGGATGAGAGGCTGC
Source organism: Oryctolagus cuniculus (assembly GCF_964237555.1). Taxonomy (NCBI): domain Eukaryota; kingdom Metazoa; phylum Chordata; class Mammalia; order Lagomorpha; family Leporidae; genus Oryctolagus; species Oryctolagus cuniculus. Next base: position 53,278,857 of record NC_091442.1, on the reverse strand, counting down.
GGCGCTGGCCACGTCCTGTCTCTCCATATGGGTTCTGCTTATACAGGTGTGTTCAGTGGGTGACAATGCACCAGGCTGTCCACTGACACCGTGGTCATTGTAATGTATGTCTGTATAAGACAACTAAAGGTTTTTAAATTTTCTACTGAAGTAATCAGTAAATACTCATCTTGATGGATGGAAAAAAGCACACTGGGACTACTTAATGCCCTAATGGTCAGAGTCACACCTGCCCACCCTGCCCCGCAGCTTGGCCAGTCAGCCACAGGGCCCAACAGGTGCAGGTAGAAAATTCTGCATTTAGGGGCCAGCGCTGTGGCGTAGTGGGTAAAAGGCACTGCTTGCAGTGCCAGCATCTCATATGGGTGCTGGTGCTAGTCCCAACTGCTCCACTTCTGATCCAGCTCTCTGCTATGGCCAGGGAAAGCAGTGGAAGATGGCCCAAGTGCTTGGACCCCTGCACTCATGTGGGAGATCCAGAAGAAGCTCCTGGCTCCCGACTTTGGATTGGCACAACTCCGGCCATTGCGGCCAATTAGGGAGTGAACCAGCAGATGGAAGACCTCTCCTCTCTCTCTCTCCCTCTCTCTCTTTTTTTTTTTTTTTTTTTTTTTTTTTTTTTTTGACAGGCAGAGTGGACAGTGAGAGAGAGAGATGGAGAGAAAGGTCTTCCTTTTGTCGTTGGTTCACCCTCCAATGGCTGCCGCAGCCGGTGCGCTGCGGACGGCGCACCACGCTGATCCGAAGGCAGGAGCCAGGTGCTTCTCCTGGTCTCCCACGGGGTACAGGGCCCAAGCACTTGGGCCATCCTCCACTGGACTCCCTGGCCACAGCAGAGAGCTGGCCTGGAAGAGGGGCAACCGGGACAGAATCCGGCGCCCTGACCGGGACTAGAACCCGGTGTGCTGGCGCCGCAGGCGGAGGATTAGCCTATTGAGCCACAGCGCCGGCCACTCTGTCTCTCTTTCTCTCTCTGTGTAACTCTGACTTTCAAGTAAATAAATAAATCTTAAAAAAAAAAAAGAAAGAAAATTCAGCATTTAGCAATAGGCAAGCTGCACTGGGACCATAGGTTCTGGATCAGTTCCCAGGGGGCCTCCTGCTACCCTGGCCACAGTCTGCAATGACTAAGGATCCTCGGGAGATACCCAGCCTGGTGACAGAGAGAGGGCCTGTGTCCCCTGAGGAAATGCAGGTCTAGGGCCTGTGGGACCTGTGGGTGGACTCATGGGGACATAATCACATCTCTCAGATAGTTTCTGATCCGCCCTGTTCTTGGAAGAAGAATGTCCCTGAGCACTTGAGTGGATGGGTATGAGAATGTGCCTGCGGCGGCCGGCGTTGTAGCACAACGGGTTAACCTGCCTGGGATGCCAGCACCCCAATTGAATGCTGGTTCAAATTGCAACTGCTCCACTTCCCATCCAGCTCTCTGCTAATGCACCAGGGAAAGCAGCAGAAGTTGGTCTAAGAATTGCAACCCAGATAGAGTTCCAGGCTCCTGGCTTCAACCTGGCCCAGACTGGCTGTTGCAGGCATTTAGAGAGTGAACCAGTGGGGGCCGGTGCTGTGGCGTAGCAGGTGAAGCCACTGCCTGCAGTGCTGGCATCCCATAGGGGCACCGGTTCGAGTCCAGGGTACTCCACTTCCAATCAAGCTCCCTGCTAATGCACCTGGGAAAACAGTAGAGTATAGGCCAAGTCCTTGGGCCCCTGCACCCACGTGGGAGACCTGGATGAAGCTCTTGGCTCCTGGCTTCGAATCAGCACAGCCCCAGTTATTGTGGCCATGGGGGAAGTGAACCAGCGAATAGAAGACCTCTCTCTCTCTCTCTCTCTCTCTCTCTCTCTCTCTGCCTCTTTGTGCCTTTCAAATAAATAAATAAATAAATCTTTTTAAAAAAGAGAGAGAGAGAGGGAGAGAGAGAGTGAACCAGCAGATATAAGCTCTCTCTCTCTGCTTCTCCCTCTCTCTGTAATCCCACCTTTCAAACAAACAAATCTTTTTTTTTTTTTTTAAGAATGCGAACACACCTTTGCATGGCTCTTCTGCCTGGAACACCTTGCCTACCTGCCTGAAACCTTTCAGTCCCTGGCAGAATTCTAGGCATGACTCGGTTCAAAGGCCTGGTGGGGCCCGACACTCCCCTGTCCCCGGGCAGAACAAATGCCTGGCTCCACTTCTGGGCCCACCAGGGTCCTGGCAGCAGCCCCACTGACTCAAGAGCACCATGGCTGGCTGCAGTTTGGGCACTTTCAGTGTGAGAGGCTGTGGGATGCCAGCTCCCTGCCAGGGATTGTTTAAGGAATGGATAATGCGCCCGCCCATGGCTCTGGGAGCATGCGTTAGAATTGATTTGAACTAATCTCTCTAAACAAAAATCATTAGCAGATTAATTGAGACTCCTGTTTGGAGTGCTAATTTGAAGTGGAATAATCTTTTCAATTCAGCAAGATCCAATGCTCTGATAAAGCCTGCCACTGGATACAGTATCGATTGAGGCCAGGCCTGGCTGCGGAGTGCCTGCGTAGGCAATTCATCCCTAATTCCTCAAGCAATTTAGACACATTTTTCTTTCATTGACAAGCATTCTAATGACTGTAATAAGGCAAGGAAACCTCCGGTGAAACAATATATGATTACTCTTGTCAATAGGTGTAGCCGTGAATTTAATGAATGTATTTCCTAAGCCTTTCTTTGTTAAGGGTGTTTGCCCAGGTTCTGATCTGAACATGCGCCTCACCAATGACTCAGTGGTACTCCGTGTCAACCAGGCTCTGTGCCAGGGTTCGTGGAAAATACCTCGCAGTGAAGAAGAAACGATACCTTCCCTCGGCAAGTTCATTGTTGGGTGAATTTGGTGAGCCCAGGAACCTCACTTGAACACGAGACACCGGAAGAGAGTACTCAGAAAATGTCCCAAGGAAGGCAAATCCTGGGGAAACTCTCTGGAAATGAGAAAGATTATTTCGGCTGGAACAAGTTGAATATATTGTGATTTTGTCAAAGGAATATGTAAAGGTGGGCATTTGACCTTAGCCATGAAGATGCCACTTGGGACAGCCACAGTCCCATATCAGAGGGCCCAGGTTCAAGTCTAAGCTCTGATCTCAACTCCAGCTTGTTGCTGATGTGCACCCTGGCAGGCAGCAGGTATGGGTCCATGCCACCCACATGGGAAACCTGGATGGAATTCTAGGCGCCTACCTCAGCTCTGGCTTTTGCAGGCACTTGGGGGAGTGAACCAGCAGCTGGGTGCTCTGCTTTGTCTGTCTCTCACAAACTTTTTTTTTTTTTAAAGATTTACTTATTTATTGAAAGGCAGAGTTACACACAGAGAAAAGGAGGGGCAGAGAGAGAGAGAGAGAGAGAGAGAGAGAGGTCTTCCATCCACTGGTTCACTCCCCAGTTGGCTGCAACAGCCGGAGCTTCACTGATCTGAAGCCAGGAGCCAGGAGCTTCTTTCAGGTCTCCCACATGGGTGCAAGGTTCCAAGGACTTGGGCCATCCTCCACTACTTTCCCAGGCCATAGCAGAGAGCTAGATCAGAAGTGGAGCAGCCGGGATTCGAACCGGTGCCCATATGGGATGCTGGCACTGCAGGCAGTGGCTTTACCCACTATGCCACAGCGCCAGCCCCTCGAATACATTTTTAAGAAGTAAAACATTTTAGAAATAGTCCCATGTATTTTTCCTTCTATGAAAGTAACTTGTGCTTCAGATTAGTTGAAAACAATCTTGAAAAAGAAGAACCAAGTTGTAGAAGTCACACTTCCTGATTTTAAAACTTCTCGCGTGTGCATGGTTGTACTCTCCATCATGTATCCAGACTGTGCTGCTGGCATAAGGAGAGATGGAACTCACTGTCCGGAAACATACCCACGGATTTATGCACAATCAGCCTTCCACAACTGGAGAAGTAAATCTTTTCAACCGATGATGCTGAGATAACTGGGTATCTACAGGCAAAAGAATGAATCTAGACCCTAAACAAACAAACAAAAAAAACTAAAATTATCAAAAGGGGTTGGTGTTATGGCACAGCTAAGCCACCACCTGCAGCACTGGCATTTCATATGGGCGCTGGTTCATGTCCTGGCTACGCCACTTCCAATCCAGTTCCCTGCTAATGGCTTGGGAAAGCAAGAGAGGATGCACCCACGTGGGAGACCCAGATGAAGCTCCTGGCTCCTGGCTTCAGTCTGGCCCAGTTATGGCCATTGACACCATCTGGGGAGTGAACTAGCATATGGAAGATCTTTCTCTCCCTCTCTCTCTCTAACTCTTTTTTTTTTTTTTTTTGACAGGCAGAGTGGACAGTGAGAGAGAGAGACAGAGAGAAAGGTCTTCCTTTGCCGTTGGTTCACCCTCCAATGGCCGCTGCTGCCGGCGCACCGCGCCTATCCGAAGGCAGGAGCCAGGTGCTTCTCCTGGTCTCCCACGGGGTGCAGGGCCCAAGCACTTGGGCCATCCTCCACTGCACTCCCTGGCCACAGCAGAGAGCTGGCCTGGAAGAGGGGCAACCGGGACAGAATCTGACGCCCCGACCAGGACTAGAACCCGGTGTGCCGGCGCCACAAGGCGGAGGATTAGCCTAGTGAGCCGCGGCGCCAGCCTCAAATAAATAATCTTAAAAAAAAAAAAAAAAGGAGGCAATTCTGACTTAAGGTACAAGAGAGATGAATCTTGAAAACCTTGCTAATGTGAAACACCCCGGGTGGGCAAATTCACGGAGAGAGTAAGCCAATGAGCGGGTGCCAGGAGGAGAGGGAGGGGCTGCTGGCGGGCGGGGCTCCTTTTGGAGGAGAGGAAAACTGCTGCAGGCTGTGCAACCTCAGGCCTGTGCTCCAGTGCACTGGGCCTTCGCCATGGTGACTTCCAGATTCTGTGAGTTTCTAATTATTGATTCTGAAAGACTTATCTTTATTTGAAAGGCAGAGTGACGGGGGCAGGGCAGGGGGGAGAGGTCTTCCATCTGCTGGTTCACTCCTTCAGTGGCTGCAACAGCTGGGGCTGAGCCAGGCTGAAGCCAGGAGTCTGGAACTCCATCTGGGTCTCCCATGTGCGTGGCGGGGTCCAGGCATTTGGGCCATTGTCTGCTGCTTTCCCAGGTGCATTAGCAGGAAGCTGGATCGGAAGCAGAGCAGCCGGTGTTCAAGCCAGTGCTGGGATTATGGGATGCTGGTGTTGCAAGCAGTGGCTTAACCAGCTCCGAAACAGTAAAGGAGTATGTGTGTGTGCGTGTGTGTGTGTTGTTTTAAAGAGAAAGCCTCTTGCTCTCCCCTGGAGGATATCACGGGTGGGAAGGAGCCATGGACAAAAGAGAGCAGGGTGCATGCAGCCAGGGTCCGCTCCAGGGGAATGGGGGTGGGGAGACTCAATTCCAGCACAGTGCACATGAGGGCAAGGCAGGGGCACACCAAGTTCTGGGGCAATCAGGCTGCCCGGCACGAGGAGTCCATAACTAAGGTTGTGGGCAAGCCCCAGTCCTGCCCTCTGGGAGTTGATTTATCATAAATCTGTCATCTGAAAGCTGCTTGCCTAGGAGAGTAACAGCATTTGCAAAATGCTCTCCAGGTGTGTGCCGTGTGGCAGGTGCTCTGTGTCGGGCACTGGGCACAGCCCTCTGAGCTGGTGACCTGTGTTGTGTTCCCCTAGCTTAGCGGGTTTGCCCAGGCATCCTGGCTGCAGAGTGGAGGGGCTGCCGGCCCCCCGGCGAGGGGAAAGACCTTGGAGCTCACATTCTTTGGCTACCATCCCCACCGAGCAGACCACGGCTGCCTTCCGCAGCATGGCCTTGTGGGGCCAGCCATGGGGCTGGGCACTGGGGCCATGGTGGTGACTAAGGCAAGGCCTGCCCTAGGGTAGCAAACAGCACAGAGACAGGAAATGAGCTTGGATGTCATTGGCACTGCACAAAAAACCAAAGACCAAAGCTTTGAGAGAGATTTCAGAATTGCACACATGACGAAGCCCGTTCAGGGTGTGGGCTGGCGCCTGCCTGGGAGCAAAGCCCGCGGTCGCACGCTGTTGTTATGTCCAAGGCCACGCAGCAGCCTAGCAACACTGGGATGCACACCCAGCTGTTGGAGAGCATGCAATTCAGTGCTCCTTCCAGGCGAGCGCCGGGCAGAGAAAAACCTTTCCAGGTTAGCGGACACTCTGCGTGGAACTCCTTAGGAAAAAGAGTGGGGCTGGCACTGTGGCACAGTGGGTAAAGCTGCCGCCTGCAGTGCCGGCATCCCATATGGGCACTGGTTTGAATCCCGGCTGCTCCACTTCCAATCCAGCTCTCTGCTATGGCCTGGGAAAGCAGTAGAGGATGACCCAAATCCTTGTCCCCTGCACCCACGTGGAAGACCCAGAAGAAGCTCCTGGCTCCTGACTTTAGATCTGCTCAGCTCTGGCCATGGCGGTCATCTGGGGTGTGAACCAGCAGATGGAAGACCTCTGTCTCTCTCTCTACCTCGGCCTCTCGGTAACTCTGCCTTTCAAATAAATAAATAAATCTTTTTTTAAAAAAAGAATGAAATGTACAAACACCTCTGGGCATGGGAGCACACTGTTGGGGTCTCTCCCATGCAAGCCTCCAGACCAGAGGGACTTCTGTGCTGGCCCGGTGCTGTGGAGGGCCCGGCCAGGTCCTATACAGCCACAAGCCGGCTCGGGACCTGCGGTGCTGTGCTCCTCCAGGAGCTGGGTCCTGGCCAGCTGCTCTCGTGACCAAGGCTGGTCCTTCTCCACGTCTCTCACCCCATACCCTCCAAGCACACCCTGTGGTGTGTGTGCTGCTACTGCACATGGGGCTCGCACACCTCCGTCGGGGGAAGCACAGGAGGCAGCAGCGACAGCCCACACCTTTCCCAGATCGCACAAATGTCACAGACGCCATCCCAGCAAAGAGCCCTTTCCTAGGAAGGCCACGTGTTCCATCTCGTGGTCCTGGACACAGACATGAATTAGTGCAGTGTTCACAGCAGTGGCCTGCGGCAGTGAAGGCGTGTGAAGCAGACAGATGCCTGTTTTCCACACAGAAGCAGCTCCAGGCCAGCACCGTGGCTCACTAGGCTAATCCTCCACCTGCGGCGCCAGCACACCGGGTTCTAGTCCCGGTCGGGGTGCCGGATTCTGTCCCAGTTGCCCCTCTTCCAGGCCAGCTCTCTGCTGTGGCCAGGGAGTGCAGTGGAGGATGGCTCAAGTCCTTGGGCCCTGCACCCCATGGGAGACCAGGAGAAGCACCTGGCTCCTGCCTTCGGATCAGTGCGATGCGGCAGCCATTGGAGGGTGAACCAGCGGCAAAGGAAGACCTTTCTCTCTGTCTCTCTCTCTCTCTCACTGTCCACTCTGCCTGTCAGAAAAAAAAAAAAAAAAAAAAAAAAAAGCAGCAGCTCCAGGCAGATGGCTGTGGCCAACTGGAGAGTGAACCAGTGGATGGAAGACCTCTCTCTCTGTCTCTACCTCTCTCTGTAACTCTTTCAAATAAATCTTTAAAAAAAATAAGTAAAAATCCAACACTCAGTGTCTGTTAAGAGTCTAACACTCAGTGTCTGCTAAGAGAGTCTGAACTCCTTGATTCCACTCACATAAAATGCACAAGCAGATGAAAGGCATCATGTCACAGGCAGGGATCCCCCAGGGAAGGTGGTGACTGGAAGGAGGATGAGAGGCTGTGGCGCTGGCCACGTCCTGTCTCTCCATATGGGTTCTGCTTATACAGGTGTGTTCAGTGGGTGACAATGCAGAAACTCCACATGAGGCCAGGGCTCTTTGCTCTGCTTTGCAACTTCTCATTCTTTCCTTCCTGATCACAAGATGGTTGCAGCAGCTCCAGGCATCTTTCCTTGCTCTGTTCATTCTAAGAGGGCCAGTCAGTTCTTTGGTTCTGCAGGCTGGAGCCCCAGGGTTGAGGGGCCGTGTGTAGTGCAGGGCCTCTTGCTGGTGGGGACTGCATGGGGCATCGCTTGGTGCACAGACAGGTCCAGACCTCCCACTACGGAAGCGCCACGCCGAGGGCTTGCACTCTGTAGGGCTGCAGCTGGGGCTCCTGCGGTCCCAGCCTCCTCCTCCTCACACTCAGGCACTCCTTGCCCTTCCACTCACATCCTCTCGGAAGTGTGCAGTGGAGTTTTCCAGAAACTCCCTGGTGTGCGATGACATCACTGCTTGATGACTACTACAGCGCGTGCTTGTGTTTTCAAAGCAGAACAAGGGGCCCGCGCTGTGGCTTAGGGGCTAAGCCCTGCCCGCGCACTGGCATCCCATACGGGCACTGGATCATGTTCTGGCTGCTCCTCTTCCAATCCAGCTCTCTGCTATGGCCTGGGAAAGCAGTGGAAGATGGTCCAAGTCCTTAGGCCCCTGTACCCGCATGGGAGACCTGGAAGAAGCTCCTGTTCCTGGCTTCAGATTGGTTCAGCTCCAGCCATTGTGGCCAATTGGGGAGTGAACCAGCAGATGGAAGACACCCCCCCCCCCCGCCTCTGCCTCTGTAACTCTGCCTTTCGAGTAAAATAAATAAATCTATTGAAAAAATACTCACAGTTAGAGTTTACATTAACACAAGCTCTTCGGGGGTCCTCAGTAACTGTTAAGAATGAAATTGAGAGGCCGGCACTGTGGCTCACTTGGTTAATCCTCTGACTGTGGTGCCGACATCCCATATGGGCGCCGGTTCTGTCCCGGTTGCTCCTCTTCCAGTCCAGCTCTCTGCTGTGGCCCGGGAGTGCAGTGGAGGATGGCCCAAGTCCTTGGGTCCTGCACCCCATGGGAGACCAGGAGGAAGCACCTGGCTCCTGGCTTCAGATCTGTGCAGCACCAGCCGTAGCAGCCATTTGGGGGGTGAACCAACAGAAAAGGAAGACCTTTCTCTCTGTCTCTGTCTCTGTCTCTCTCACTCTCTCACCATCTGTAACTCTACCTGTCAAATAAATTTTTAAAAAAATTTTTTTTAATAAAATTGAGTCTTTCTTTCTTCTTTTAAAGAGATTTATTTAGTTGAAAAGCAGAGAGAGAGAAAGGAGAGATGGAGAGAGAAAGGAGATATTTCTATCTGCTGGTTCACTCCCCCAGTGGTCTCAATGGCCAGGCCTGGGCCAGGCCAAAGCCAGGAGCCAGGAGCTTCTTCTGGGTCTCCCACATGGGTGCAGGGGCCCAAGGACTTGGGCCATCTTCTGCTCTCACAGGTGCATTAGCAGGGAGCTGGATCAGAAGTGGAGCAGCCAGGACTTGAACCAAATGCTTGAGAGCTGTCGGTCTGTAGATCTTAATACCACTTTAAGAAATTTCCAGGATGTAAGGGGTGGCAGTTTACGCAAGGAAATAAAAATATTCTTGTAATTTTGGGGGAACAGCAACAATTTATCCTATGTCATATTTGTACATGATACATACAGACTGGTTCTCCACTCAGGAATTGCTTCAAGAATTATATCAATTCTTGGTGAGTTGAAGCTTCTCCAAATTGAAATTAATAAAAAGCTAAGTGCCATGATAACTCAAGAGAGGTTTTCTAGGTTCAGTGCTGTTGTGTATGGGTAAAGCTGCCGCCTGCAGCGCCGGCATCCCATATGGACGCCAGTTTGAGGCCTAGCTGCTCCACTTCCAATCCAGCTCCCTGCTAATGTGCCTGGGGAAGCAGCAAAAAGATGGCCTAAGTCCTTGGGTCCCTGTACCCACATGGGAGACCTGGAAAAAGCTCCTGACTTCAGATCAGCCCAGCTCCAGCCATTGCAGCCATTTGGGGAGTGAACCAGTGGATGGACCTCTCTCTCTCTCTCTCTCTCTGTGTCCTTCCCTCTCTCTGTAACTCTGCTTTTCAAGTATATAAAAATAAATGTTTTTTAAAAAAGAGTGTCTAATTTGGCATGACTATAATTTACATTAAGATCTTTATTATAATCTTTATTATAAATGTATAATTGGTGACTTTGCTATGACAAAAGCAAGAAAAATAAGCTTTATTGAATAAAAGCACAATAATTACATATATATTTGTCACTCAGCCAAGTAGGCAGATAGAAAGCACTTTATGTAACATTTTGTCAGCTTGATTGCCTTTCAACATTGAGAAACATGAGAGCAGACATTCGGCTTAGCAGGTAAGAGGCTTGTTTCCTGCACTGGAGCACCTGCATTCCGTACCTGACCCCTAAGCTTCCTGCCGAAGTGCACCTTGGGAGGCAGCAGGTGAAGGCTCATCCACGAGGAAACCCGGGTGGAGCTGCCAGCTTCAGCCTGGCCCAGCCCTGGCTTGTCGTGTTTGGGAAGTGAACGACGATCTCTATCTCTGCCTGTCTCGCTGCCTCTCTAATAAACAGATAAATAAGCAAATAAATAAAATGCAGACACAGGGTATGAGAACTGCCTGGGGTCCTGCCAAGGTCCAGCGTGGGCGTGGCCCTGTCCACTGGGTCGTCACATCTCATGGAAACAGGCAGGTTTCTCCCTCCTCCTCCTCTTGGTCATCTCCTGGAGAGCAAGGTTACGTGCATTCCTCAGCCCAAGTCCTGGGGCTCCCTTCTCCCCCACAAGGTCCTGGCACTGCCTGGGCAGCGTGGAAGTCACCGTCCACACACGTGGGGAACTCACGCAGAGCCGGGAGGGCTGGGAGACCACCCCGGCCCCTTCTCCCACCCCACAGGGCTTGCCAGGAGAGTTGAGTCCCAGGGGAGAAGAGGGGGCGGATCCCCTCCCTGGGCAGGCTCGACCTTGGGAACAGGTGGCCCGGCTGCTCGCAGGGGGTGGGGGTGAAGGTCTCAGACTGCGACTGGGCTCAGAGGCGCTCCAGGCCAGGTGTGGCTAACGCAGCTCGGCTTGCCCAGGCGCAGTTTCTCCACCCAGGTGGCCCATCCGGCCAGGAAATCTGGGTCAGCAGGCCTTGCCCAGACCTCAGCTCTCTTGCCAGACAGCTGCTTTGGAGCCCAACAAGGTGGAGAATGAGGGGCAGAGGGAGCAGGGGCGGCAGCCCCAGGGGGAAGCCGGCTCAGCATCTGGTACCACACAGGGCGTCAGGACAAGGAAGTCCCAGCTGGCCCCTCTGCCCATGCGGGACCCTGGGATGCACCTGGGTTGTGGGTTTCGAGGACCAAGAGTCATGGCTATGAGCCCTCCTCCTCTTGGTCACCAACATCTCCACCCCCCACCCCACTCACCACCGAACGCCCACACAGGGTGCTGCACAGGGGTCAAAAGGGGATGCTGTTCCCTAACCTCCAGGCATCTCAGGGCTGGGACTCTGCGCAAGCCCCACCCGGGGGAAGCGCAAGGGCACCTGGGAACTCACGGGAGCAGACAGAAGGGTGCAGACAAAGGCAGATGGGTTGTCAAGCCTGAGACTCCCCTGGGGGACAGTGGCGCTGGGGCGTTGGCAGGGCGTGGCCAGAGGCCAAGGCTGTGGCCTGTTGCTAATTCAGTTCTCACCAGCTGCCTGCCAGCCGCTGCTCCAGGCACAGGGTGCCTTTCCCAGGTTTCTAGCCCACATAGGCTTATAGCAGGTGCTGGCTCCGAGCTGGCCAGGTGGGCCTCGGGTGGACTCCTAAGGAGTGTGAGAGCCACGTGTGGGTTAAATGCTAATTGTCTGCTTTATCCTACTTGCTTGCCAGCAATTTTGAGATAGTTTAAAGGGGGGGGGGGGGCGGCGCCATGGCTCACTTGGTTAATTCTCTGCCTGCGGTGCCAGCATCCCATATGGGCACCAGGTTCTAGTCCTGGTTGTTCCTCTTCCAGTCCAGCTCTCTGCTGTGGCCCAGGAAGGCAGTGGAGGATGGCCCAAGTGCTTGGACCCTGGACCCGCATGGGAGACCAGGAAGAGGCACCTGGCTCCTGGCTTCGGATCGGCGTAGCTCCGGCTGTGGTGGCCATTTGGGGGGTGAACCAACGGAAGGAAGATGTCTCTCTCTCTTACTGTCTAACTCTGCCTGTCAAAAAAAAAAAAAAAAAAAAAAAAAAAACCTGACACATTTGCAACAAAATTTTGGGAAACTAAAAAAGCAACCAGAATAAGAAACCAATCACCTCTCTGTGCTAAAAATGAAACATATTGGAGCTTCAGGAGAGAGAAGTAATTTTTTTCCTGATAGTAAATACTAATTTACTGTGTGGTCCTTCCTTATGTAAGTGACTTTGATACTATAGTAGACAATGCCTTTAGTGGTAAGTTTTCCCAGGAAAAAAAAATGTAGTGTTTTTTCCTGTGGTCATTTCTTTTGCCAACCATCAATAGATAACAAGGGTGTAACATCAAAATGGAACTTGGCCAAAGAATTTTTGCCTGAACAGCTAAGCTAATGTGGCTCAAATGTCAAATTTTCCGGTGACATGAACCTGTGCTATGGCAGAACTCAGAACATACAGATGTTGGGGCCGGTGCTGTGGTTGCAGTGGGTTAATCTTCTGCCTGCAGTGCCGGCATCCCTTATGGGCTTCAATTCTGGTCCCGGCTGCTCCACTTCCCATCCAGCTCTCTGCTGTGGCCTGGGAAAGCAGTAGAAGATGGCCCAAGTCCTTGGGCCTCTGCACCCACGTGGGAGACCTGGAAGAAGCTCCCAGCTCTTGGCTTCGGATGGGCGCAGCTTCGGCTGTTGTGGCCAACTGGGGAGTGAACCAGCAGATGGAAGACTTCTCTTTCTCTCTGCCTCTCCTCTCTCTGTGTAACTCTGACTTTCAAATAAATAAATATAAAAAATTATAATTCTGTTTTGCATTTCTTGAATTATGATATCAAACAGCTTTGTTTCTGATGGCCATTGATACCCCTTTTTCCACAAACTACTTCTATATATTCCCTTGCCTATCTGTTGAAAATCGCTTCAGTGTTTTTCATAAAATGGAGATTAGAGGAGCACTCACCTTATCAGGTTGCTTACCGTGTGCTTACTTATCCAGCACATCACAATGATCATTAAGTAGTAGCGGTTGCAACTACTCGACTTTTTTCTCCTCTTCATTAAAATGAGTTTCTGTGTGAATTAAGGCAAAATTCTTTCATCATTTGTCTTCTCCATTATTGGAAAAGTGTTTTAAACTTTATTTATTGGAGAGGCAGAGAAAGAGAGAGCTCTCCCATCCATCTCTCCCCCAATGCTAGCCACAGTCGGGGAACCTGCAGGGCTGAGACCAGGAGCTGGGAACTCAATCTGGCTCTCCTTGTGGGGACAGGAACACAGCCACACATGTGAGCTATCCCTGCAGCTTCTGCATTAGTGGAAAGATGCATCAGCCAGAAGTCAGAGGCAGGAACTGAACCCAGGTTCTCTGAGAGGGGACTCCGGCGACTTACCTGCTCGTCCAAATGCCCACCCTGGAAACAGCTTTCTTTTCTTTTCTTTTTTTTTTTTTTTAAGATGTATTTATTTGAAAGAGTTACAGAGAGGCAGAGGCAGAGAGAGAGAGAGAGAGAGAGAGAGAGAGAGAGAGGTCTTCTATCTGCTGATTTACTCCCCAGATGGCTGCAATGGCCAGAGCTGCACCAATCCGAAGCCAGGAGCCAGGAGTTTCTTCCAGGTCTCCCACGCGGGTGCAGAGGCCCAAGGACTTGGGCCATCTTCCACTGCTTTCCCAGGCCATAGCAGAGAGCTGGATCGGAAGTGGAGCAGCCAAGACTTGAACCAGCGCCCATATGGGAATGCCGGCAGTGCAGGCGGTGGCTTTACCCACTATGCTACAGTACCGGCCCTGGAAAAACCTTGTGTATGGTAGTTTTCCACACTGAGATTTTTCTGCAAGTTGTTAAGTAATCATGTGTATCCGTTTTTTCCTTTATGACTTCTGGGTTTTCTCTCTTGCTCAGAAAAAGCTTTCCCATTTCAAAATGAACAACCGATTGGCCCACATTTCCTTGTGGAACTGACAGGGTCTTAGTATATGCAGATCTTTGACCTAAACCCCACAGTCTCCCCAGTAACCCCGGGCACTGCCACCGCCACTCACTGAGTTCTCCCTTGCCCTCCTGAGCGGTGTGGCAATGGCTGGTCTTGCCCTGTGGTTCCCCAGCATGCCCCTAACTTAAGGCTCTTTTGGCTGTGGGGATGGCTGTGAACCTGCTGGCACAGGCAGGTGTGGGGGTGGAGGGGTGGAAAGAGCGCCCAGACTGGAAGAGACATTGGCGCCCTCCCTGCCAACCTGCCCTTCCCACTGTCCGAACATCCTCCCAAGGTGCCCTGGGCCGGGCAGGGCAGGGCAGGGCAGGGCTCAAAAGGAGCTGCTAGCTGAGGTGCAATGGGCAGCCAACGCAGGGCTCTGAGAAAGCCAGCCCCAGACAGGTGCACCCCTGGAGCCTGCCTGTCTCCAAGGCCACCCCAGAGACTAGGCGAGGCCTGTGTGGGACTGGAAAACTGTGCTCTTGAAGGTGCATGCAACTGTGAACACAAACACACAGACACACACACTACAGGATGCAAGTGTGAGAACACACACACACACACACTACAGACACACAACAGAGGAAAACAGACCTGGCCCACTGCTTCTCCTAGGTGACCCTGGCAATCACGCAGTGACTGGGACACAGTGGAGGCCACTCCAGGATGCCCATGGCCACTCCCACTCCATTCCTTGCTCACCTGGGCTGCTTGAGACTTTGCACCAACCATTGCCTGGGGTAATGGGAAGAGATCTTGGCTCTGGGGTTCAGACCCCTCCAGCGTTTGAATCCCAGCCACGCAGCTGTCGGCACCGGGCCGTGGTGGGCACACAAGTGGTGCAAACATTGCCACTCCCATGGCCTCAGTGGGCCTGGGAGCTCACCGGGGGCAGCGGGCAGGCAGGCCCTGGCAGGAGGAAGTCCTGTGTCAGAGTGACAAAGAAGGCCTCACTTCCCATGCTGTTCTCTGCTGTGCGAGGGTGGCTGAGGGGAGGGCCCGGGGCTGAGAGGGTGGGGTGGGTGGGAGCCCCCAGTCTGCGATGTCATTGTTAATCAGCCCATTTAACACACAAGGAAACGGAAGTGCAGTCGCTCAGCAGACACAGCGAGTATCCATGCTTTTCCAGGCCTGAGAAAACAAGATAATCCATTTGCACAGGGTCCGCCAGTGTAGACCGCTCCACGGTGCCCACCTGAAGGATCCCAGCCACACACCAAATGTGCCTCTGAGTTTGCCGTGGGTTTTTTCTCCTCCCCTAAGGGACAAGGGCTGTCTCCCCCAACCTGGGGATTCCCAGTGAGCAGCTCAGCATGGGGGGCCCAAACTTCAAGGGGGTGGTTATTGACAGGGTCCCCTCTTTCCTGGTGCCGTGACTTCCCTGGGACAATGGGGATGACCCTGGTCACCTGTTCCCTCTCCTTCCAGGTCATGAGTTCCTGGGGCCCCTGCAAGGCAGCAGGAAGGGAAGGGCAGCTATTTGGGTGGGACAGAGGCTAGGAGAGGCTGAAGATGCTCAGGATTAAGGAGGTAAAAATGCATGCTTATACAAGTCACATAGTTTTGGTATCAGTGGTTCTGACCTTAACTGTGATGGGTGGGTCCCTAAGCTTGAAGTTGGGGAGAGGTCTGGGCAGGGAGGGGTTCAGGTTCAAGATCAGGGTCAAGACACTCACGGCAGCACCAAGTTCCCACTCCAGCTCATAGGAACAGTGTTCTAGGGCTGACCCCTTCTGTCTCCACCCAATGCTGGGCTGCCTGGCTCCAGGCACAGCAGCCACCTTGCAAGCAGACCTGCCCACTCAGGGCCTTTGCTCTTGCTCTTGCCTGCCCAGATAGGCACTCAGCTCCCGGCCTCCTTCAAGTCCCCTTTGTGCTGTGCACCACTGACTCCTGCACCAACCCCATCTCTGCACCTGTCATGGCTCAGGGCAGCAGCAGCTCTCGGGCCAGCAGCTCTGCCAAACTCACTGAGTGCCCAGAGCAGTGAGCGTTCCATAATGGGCGCCGGGTGGGACTCATACAGCTGACCCCAGAAGGGCCCTGATGAGCTGGGTATGTCTGGGCAGCTGTGACGTCAACCCAGATCTCCTGTGGCAGCTTGAGAAGCTCCCCGAGACTTCCGGCATGGAAAAAAAAAAAAAAAGCCTCCACGACTGAGTGTCCTCACCCTGTCCAAGGTCACAGCCAAGGTGGGGGGTGGGCTTAGCCAGCAGCCCCTTGGGTCTCTCCAGCTGGAGCCCTGCTAGCTCTGCAGACTGATCTGGGGCAGCTGCTGGCTGAGGGGACCCTGAGCCTGGGATACGATCATTAAGGAGAGTGCCCGGTGCTGCTAGCCCAAGGTGGGAGCCCAGGTACCTACTGCATCCTTGTTATTTACTGTCGTGTTTTGGGTGCACAAGATGCTTGGAGCCTGGGCCAATTGGTCTTTTTTATCTCCAGCAAGGCTGAGCAGGAGCGGGGCTGGGGAAATCAGGACCCAAGAGTGCCTGGTCTGTTTCACTCTGCTGGATGTTGGCTACGGCGCTGAGCTTGGGGCTGGTTATTGAGCCCTGTGTGGCTGGTCCCATAACCATTCAGGGGTTGTTTCTTAATTTTTTTTTTTTTTTTTTTGACAGGCAGAGTGGACAGTGAGAGAGAGAGACAGAGAGAAAGGTCTTCCTTTGCCGTTGGTTCACCCTCCAATGGCCGCCGCGGCCGGCGCGCTGCGGCCGGCGCACCGCGCTGATCCGATGGCAGGAGTCAGGTGTTTCTCCTGGTCTCCCATGGGGTGCAGGGCCCAAGCACCTGGGCCATCCTCCACTGCACTCCTGGGCCACAGCAGAGGGCTGGCCTGGAAGAGGGGCAACCGGGACAGAATCCGGCGCCCCGACCGGGACTAGAACCCGGTGTGCCAGCGCCGCAAGGCGGAGGATTAGCCTAGTGAGCCGCGGCGCTGGCCAGGGGTTGTTTCTTAATCTCGAAAATGGACCAACTCCCAGCGTGAGCAGGAGGATTGCACAGAGAACGCATCTCTGGAAGCTCAGCCTGGACACTCAAGTAGCCTTTGTCATTAGCCCACAGGCTCGATGCCTCCCTGGGACCCCCTACCCAGGGACCACATTCCAGATCCTTGGCCTGGAACCCACGTTTCTTGCACCTTGGGCCCGGCCCTTGGCGCATCTCTTCCCCTTCTGTCTACAGCCCCAGAGGCAGTGGCCACCTGCACACACCACCCCGCCTTTGCACAAATCGTGCTTTCTGCTAGAATGCCCCTCCCCTTTGCTACTGGGAGAATTCCAGTCCCGCCTTGCGCCCTGGGCAGCCCCAGTTATATTCCTGGCTCTGTCCCCTGCAGGCTGAGTGACCTTGGGCCAAGTTGCTTAACCCTTGAGCTTCAGTTTCCTGAGGGGATGATAACAAGGCCCACCTTGGGGCATTGGGAGAGTGACACAAGGTGGGGCCAGGAGGTGCTGGGAGATGACAGGGGTCACTGGGCTCTCTGTGTCCTTATCAACCCCACCCTCCCCTCCCAGCTGTACCCCAGACCTCTGCCCTCTAAGATGACCAGAAGCTGGCTCTGGGGAACCACAGGGACCCTTGATGCGACTGACCTGTAATGCTGCAAACAACTCACTGGGAAGAAACCATGTTGGGGCTGGCACTGTGGAGCAGCAGGTTAAGTTGCCACTTGACGCCAGCATTCCACTTGAGTGCCAGTTCGAGTCCCAGCTGCTCTACTTCCAGTCTGGCTCCCTACTAATGCACCTGTGAAAGCAGTGTCTGTGGGGTGAGCACTGTGGCACAGCGGGTTAAAACCTTGGTCTGCAGTGCCAGCATCGCATATGGGCGCCGGTTTGAGTCCCAGCTGCTCCACTTCCAATCCAGCTCTCTGCTATGGCCTGGGAAAGCAGTAGAAGATGGCCCAAGTCCTTGGGCCCCTGCACCTGCATGGGAGACCTGGAAGAAGCTCCTGGACCCTGACTTCGGATCAGCACAGCTCCGGCCATTGCAGCCAACTTGGGAGTGAACCAGCAGATGGAAGCCCCCCCCCCCACTGCCTTTCCTTCTTTCTCTGTAACTCTTCAAGTAAATAAATAAATCTTAAAAAGAAAGAGAGAAAGAGAGAAAGAAAGAGAGAGAGAAAGAAAGAGAGAGAGAGAGAAAGAGAGAAAGAGAGAAAGAGAAAGAGAGAAAGAGAGAGAGAAAGAAAGAAAGAGAGAAAGAGAGAGAGAAAGAGAGAGAGAAAGAGAGAGAGAAAGAGAGAGAGAAAGAGAGAGAAAGAAAGAAAGAAAGAAAGAAAGAAAGAAAGAAAGAAAGAAAGAAAGAAAGAAAGGAAGGAAGGAAGGAAGGAAGGAAGGAAGGAAGGAAGGAAGGAAGGAAGGAAGGAAGGGAAGGGAAGGGAAGGGAAGGGAAGGGAAGGGAAGGGAAGGGAAGGGAAGGGAAGGGAAGGGAAGGGAAGGGAAGGGAAGGGAAGGGAAGGGAAGGGAAGGCTGATGACCCAAGTGCTTGGGAGACCTGGACAGAGCTGCAGCCTGGCCCAGCCCTGGCCATTTTGGCTGTTTCAGAAGTGAACCAGCAGATGGAAGATCTCTCTGGAATTTTGCCTTTCAGATAAGTAGATCTTAAAAAAGAAGAAGAGGCCGGCGCCGCGGCTCACTAGGCTAATCCTCCGCCTAGCGGCGCCGGCACACCGGGTTCTAGTCCCGGTCGGGGTGCCGGATTCTGTCCCGGTTGCCCCTCTTCCAGGCCAGCCCTCTGCTGTGGCCAGGGAGTGCAGTGGAGGATGGCCCAGGTGCTTGGGCCCTGCACCCCATGGGAGACCAGGATAAGCACCTGGCTCCTGGCTCCTGCCATCGGATCAGCGCGGTGCGCCGGCCGCAGCGTGCCGGCCGCGGCGGCCATTGGAGGGTGAACCAACGGCAAAGGAAGACCTTTCTCTCTGTCTCTCTCTCTCACTGTCCACTCTGTCTGTCAAAAAAAAAAAAAAAAAAAAAAAAAAAAAAAGAAGAAGAAGAGACTGCAGCTGCATGGGGGTTTCGCCTCCGTGTGTCAGAGCTGACACAGCTCCATTCAGGAGGGGAAGTACAAGGACAGCCATGCAAGCTCGCTCGTGGGTCCCGTCCACTCGTCTCGTCACCCAGGGCTGCCTTTCCCCTGCTCCAGGCAGTGCTGCTATGTGCCAGGCACTGCTCTGAGCTTTGGATACATTTTTTTAAAAAAGATTTATTTATTTATTTGAGAGGTAGAGGTACAGACAGTGAGAGGGAGAGACAGAGAGAAAGGTCTTCCCTTTGCTGGTTCATTCCCCAAATGGCCGGAGCTGGGCTTATCCGAAACCAGGAGCCAGGAGCTTCTTCTAGGTCTCCCATGCGGGTGCAGAGGCCCAAGCACCTGGGTCATCTTTCACTACTTTCCCAGGCCACAGTAGAGAGCTGTGGAGCAGCCTGGACTCGAACCGGCACCCATATGGGATGCCGGTGCCACAGGCAGAGACTTAACCCACTACACCACAGCACCGCCCCTGGCTGCTTTCTGATGCCGAACCTCTGAACCAGCCAGTGGGCAGGGGATTTGGATTGTGCCCATTTCTGAGGTGAGGAAGCTGGTGAACTTGCCCACGGTCACACCCAGCAGGTGGAGGAGCTGAGGTTTGAACACAGACGTCCCAGCTCCAGGCTCCAGGCTCCAGGCCCTCGCCCCCGCCCACAGGAGCCGCGCCCGCTACTCCCGGTATGCACAGGCCCTCCCCGATCTGGCAGCTGCTGGCCTGGAAGAGGCCCACTGAGGGTGGGACTGTGGGAACTTGCGAGAGGCCCCCGCCTCGGCAGTCAGTGTGAAAGGAGGATGCTTCTGAGAGCCGCTGACCCATGAATTGGGCAAGGGTGTAGCCTGGGCTTCAAGTGGGGGCAGAGCCGTGCCAGGCGAGGTGAGCTGACATTTCCTCCTAGCCTGCCTTTGCCAGCCTGGCTGCAGCGGGGTGGGCGGGGAGGTGGGGGAGACCTGCCAAAATGCCTGCTTCCGATCCAGCTCCCTCCCTGCTAAGGCAACCTGGGAGGCAACAGATGACGGCTCAAATACCTGGGCCCCTGTCACCCATGTGGGAGACCTGGATGGAATTCCTGGCTCCTGGCTCCTGGCTCCTGGCTTTGGTCTGGCTTAGCCCTGGCTGTTGCAGGCAATTGGGAAATGAACCAGCAGATAGAAGATTTCTCTCTCTCTCTCTCTCTCTTTTCTTTTTAAAAATATTTATTTATTTATTCAAAAAGCAGGGAGAGAGAGAGAGATCTGCTAGTTCAATCCTCAAATGCCCACAACAGCCAGGGCTGGACCAGGCTGAAACCAGGAGCCAGGACCCCCACCCAGACCTCTGATTTGAGTTGCAAAGGCCGAGCATTTGGCCCATCCTCTGCTGCTTTCCCAGGTGCATTAGCAGGGAGCTGGATCAGAAGTGGAGCAGCCAGGACTTGAACCAGTGCTCCAATGTGGGATGCTGCACTACAAACGGCGGCTTAACCTGCTGCTCCACAACACCAGGCCCCTGCCTTATAGGTAGATGAAAAGAAACAAAAAAAAAAAAATTTTGACAGGTGAAGTTAGACAGTGAGAGAGAGAGAGACAGAGAGAAAGATCTTCCTTTTTCCGTTGGTTCACCCCCAAAGTGGCCGCTACGGCTGGTGCGTTGTGGCTGGAGCGCTGCGCCGATCCGAAGCAAGGAGCCAGGTGCTTCCTCCTGGTCTCCCATGTGGATGCAGGGACCAAGGACCTGGGCCATCCTCCACTGCACTCCCGGGCCACAGCAGAGAGCTGGACTGGAAGAGGAGCTGCCAGGACAGAATCCGGCGCCCCAACCAGGACTAGAACCCAGGGTGCCGGCACCGCAGGCAGAGGATTAGCCTAGTGAGCCGCGGCGCCAGCCACAAATATTTTTTAAAAAAATAAAGCACCAGGTAGGTACCCCAGATTGAGCACAGGAGCAGGGAGAATCCACCCCCTTAGAAGTGGGGCTCCTCAATGCCTGGTCTTTCAGCTCCCCGGGGCCAGTGCATGTGGGTACCACGCTGGGCCTCTCTGCTCCTGGGAGATTACAAATAAAGGATTTAAGGATTAAACTCTCCAAATACTCTGAGCCCTGGAGCCATCCAGGCAGGCTGGCACCCTCAGCGCAGCCCTGGGCTGTGGACTTCTCTCCCTGCCCAGTCCATATCTGATCATTGTGTGTGCACCTGCGACCACTCACTCTGCAGCAGGTGCTGTGCACGGAGGCTGGCTTATTTCTCACAGGCGCTCACTGCTAAGGAGGCAGACAATGGACAGGGATACTGAGGCTCCCATGCTCCCCTCCCTCTCAGGGACTTTGTCAGGCTTAGGGGGCAGCCTGGCATCCCCAGCCCCACCCCCAGCCTGGCCCAGACAGTCTTGCTCCAAGGCACCCCAGTCCCTTGCCGACTGAGTCACCCCAGAAAGTCCCCCTAGAAGAGGGGGGTTTAGGGAAGTGTTGAACCTAAATCAGCTCAGTAGAAAGAAACATCACATGGAAGTGAGCCTCAGATGGAATTTAAATCTTTATGTACTTATTTGCATCTCCTTGAAAGACATAGCAAGAGAGAGGGAAAGAGAAAGAGAGAGAGGGAGAGAGAGAAGGAAATATTTTATCCATCAGTTCACTCCCTAAAGTCTGCAACATTCAGAGCTGGGCCAAGTTCAAAGCCAGGAGCCAGGAACTCCATCCAGGTCTCCCACATGAGTGGCAGGGGCCCAGGTACTTGAAGCATCATCTGCTGCCTCCCAGGGTGCACAGTAGCAGGAAGTTTGGTTGGAAGCAGAGGTGCAGGGACTCAAACCGGCACCCTGATAGGGGATGCATGCATCCCAAATGACAATCCATGTCTCCTGCCCCTCAGGCAGAATTTAAACGGTTTTAACAGCCATGTGCAAAAAGTATAAACCACAAGTAAAACCAATTTTAGTAATTTTCCTAACCCAATATACCAAAAAATATGATCACTTCCACATGATAGCGATAGAAAATTATGAATATGATATTTTGCCTTCATTCTCACAGGATCTTGGAAACCCAAGATCTACCTTCATAGCACCAGTGGGTCTCAACTTGAACTTGCTGAATATTAAGAGCACAGTGGCCA
The DNA here is from genome assembly GCF_964237555.1 of Oryctolagus cuniculus. Taxonomy (NCBI): domain Eukaryota; kingdom Metazoa; phylum Chordata; class Mammalia; order Lagomorpha; family Leporidae; genus Oryctolagus; species Oryctolagus cuniculus. Next base: position 53,256,875 of record NC_091442.1, on the reverse strand, counting down.
CGCGTGGCTCGTGGCCACCACACCAGGACAGACCAGGTCCAAAGACCCTGGCGTTTGCTTTACGTAGCTTTGGAACTGGAAACTCATGTGCACTGCCCAAAAATATGGGCTTCATTCATCTCCGTGGAGTTGCTGGGAGAGAGGCGGCTGCAGCCCCGTGTTCCAGCCCGCAACCCCAGCCCAGGGGGCCAGGCCCCTCCGTTCTGAATGCCTTTCCCCTCCTTATTCAGCTGCACCTGCCAAAGCCCTACCCTACCAAGTGCCTATGCTACAAAACCCAATAAACAAAAGAAGGCAGCCTAACACCTCCCCATGTATTAACCATGGTTTTCACAACAAGGTATCCAACCCCCTTCTTTGCTTTTTCTCCATAATTCTTTATCATTTTTAAAATCACAAGCTGGTATGAATGACTTATATCAATGGGAAAAGAAATGTATCACAGGGCCAGCACTGTGGCATAACGGGAAAAGCCGCTGCCTGCAGTGCCAGCATCCCACATGGGCACCGGTTCAAGTCCCGGCTGCTCCACTTCTGATCCAGCTCTCTGCTATGGCCTGGGAAAGCAGTGGAAGATGGCCCAAGTCCTTGGGTCCCTACACCTGCATGGGAGACCTGGAAAAAACACCTGGCTGCTGGCTTCAGATGGGCTCAGCCTGTCGCGGCCATCTGGGGAGTAAACCAGCCGATGGAAGACCTCTCTCTCTCTCTCTCTCTCTGCCTCTCCTTCTCTCTTTGTGTAACTCTTTCAAATAAATAAATAAATCATATATATATATATATATATCAATAAACGTCTTTCACAAAGCCCACCTGGTCTTCAAAACCAGGGCACACCCCAGCCTCCCCAGGATGGCCGTCCTCCGCGTGGTCCCTACCCCAGCTCACCTGGGGCCAATCCTATCTTCTCATCTGGAGGATGGGACCTGGCATAGGCTCCGCCACCTGGTAGGGGCTCCCCTGAGTGGTGGGCTCAGAGCCGCTCCTCCTCTTGCCGACCCAGCCAGACTGCTCCCCTTCCCCACCATCCAAAACCATGAAGCCCTCAAGGCAGAGAGGTGGGCTGCAGACTCCCCCAGCCCTGCCAGCCCTGCCCTGGTGTGGGCTACAGCCTTGGTAGGCAGTGGGCGTGTTCAAAACTCCTGAGGTACAGACCCTGGGCAGCCCACCCCCAGTTCGGCTTTGGGCCCAGTCCTCAGGTCGGGTGTGAGGGCACAAGTGACGGAGCCAGGGGAAGGAAGCTGGGCCGTGGCCGCTGCCTTGGGGAAACAGGACACGGGGCCAGCTCACGCCCTGGCCTCTCTCCAAAGAGAGTCTGCAGATCCATTTGTGCTCACCGACCACCAGCTGCTGCAGGAGAGGTCTTGGGTGGAGCACGTGCTACCCCAAACCCTTGCCACGAGCTGGAGCAGTCCCTGGGATCTCAGCGTGGCGGGCCCTGCAGGGGCCAGGTGGCCTCTGCTACACCAAACGCCGCTGAAATATTCACGAGGCTCAGGGCTGAGAACCGGAGCTCACGGCTCAGGGGGAAGGGAAGCGCTCACACCGCCACCACCAAGCCACTTTAGCTGGCCGTGACACTGAGTCCCAGGGGCGGCACTGCCCGGTGGTTGGGGGCTGGGCTCGGGGGTCTGACTGCAGGGCTGGGGGCCCCACTCCAGGCCCTGAGATCTGTGCATGACCTTGGCTGGGCAAGCACTTAAACGCACAGAGCCTACTGTTGGGGGCGCTCATGCTGGAGACACGCCTCCTCCCTCACCTGCTGTGGCCAGGTCCTCTTTCACCTGTGTGGGCCATTTACCCCCTTAAAGAGCCCCCGAATCTGTGAATGGCCACCACCTTCACCACCAAGCCCCAGCGCACTTCCCCCTGGATGGCCCACACCACTCATCCCACCGCAGTGACCCAGGGCAGCCTCCCAGGGTCCAGCAGTGCTCAGGCAGCCACAGGTGACTTCCCAGCGAAGGGTGCGCAGGAGGGCTAGGTCCTCTGCCCTGCCAGGCTCTCCACGTGCCCAGGTCTCTTCCCCACCATTTCCCCCCTGGCCCAGAACCATCCTTCTTGGAATCTGAATGTTCATCCAAAGAAATGCATTTCTAATGGTGGAGTTGTGAGTCTGGTGCAGTCTTGCTCGGGGGTAGAGGGCTAGGAAGGGGGTCGTTCAAGTTCTACCTCTTGGGCAGTTGCCACCTGAACCTGTGAATATGTGAGAACTTCAAAAAGTTCATGGTGGGGCCGGCGCTGTGGCGTGGCCGCTGCCTGCAATACTGGCATCCCATAAGAGCGCTGGTTCAAGTCCCTGCAGCTCCACTTCCCATCCAGCTCTCTGCTATGGCCTGGGAAAGCAGATGGGGCCCCTGCACCTGCCTGGGAGACCTGGAGGAAGTTCCTGGATCCTGGCTTTGGATCAGTGCAGCTCTGGCCGTTGCAGCCATTTGAGGAGTGAACCAACAGATGGAAGACCTCTCTCTCTCTCTCTCTCTCTCTCTCTCTCTCTCTCTCTCCACATCTCTGTAACTCTGCCTTTCAAATAAATAAATAAATCTTTTATTTAAAAGTTCAGGTCGGCGCCGTGGCTCACTAGGCTAATCCTCCGCCTGTGGCGCCGGCACCCCGGGTTCTAGTCCCAGTTGGGGTGCCAGATTCTGTCCCAGTTGCTCCTCTTCCAGTCCAGCTCTCTGCTGTGGCCCAGGAAGGCAGTGGAGGATGGCCCAAGTGTTTGGGCCCTGTACCCGCATGGGAGACCAGGAGGAAGCACCTGGCTCCTGGCTTCGGATTGGCGCAGCACCAGCTGTGGTGGCCCATTTGGGGAGTGAACCAACGGAAGGAAGACTTTTCTCTCTGGCTCTCTCTCTCACTGTCTATAACTCTACCTGTCCAAAAAAAAAAAACAAAAAAACAAAAAAAAACACCTATTTTTCCTAAGATACATGAATTTTTCAGACACCCACCACACACCACACACCACACACACACACACTGGACAGCAGCCTGGCTCAGATCCAACCTCCTCCTGGGTCAAGCCTTCGTCATTGTCCTGGGATTAAGCGCGTCGCTGTCCCACATTTTCCCTCCTCCTTGCCTGTACTCGTGTGCACTGCTGGTCCCCTGCGGGGTCTGCCTCGGTCCCTCCCACCACCACCGCCACCACGGCCTATGCCCACTGACCCTGCAGCCCGAAGGCCACTTCTCCTGCCAGTCCCTTCTGATCCCCCAACCACATAGCATCGCCCCCCCCTTCTGAACCCCCTCAAAGCACAGTTCTGCACACCTGGGGCTTTATCTCAAGGACACTGAGGGATGACGTTCTAGAATTCCACAGTGCTTGCAAGCTGGTGCTGCTTGTGAGTTTCTGAGCGATGACGAAGTGGGTGCATGTGACACACAGCAGGTACATTCACCTGGGAGTTCCGTGAGGTCCACATCTGTGTCTCCCTAGCACCTGGCACATTGCCTGTGCACATAGTAAGTTCTCAATAAATGGTTCTACTCATCAGACCTTGTGCTGGGTGCCAGGCACGGACAGTGCTAAGCCCAAGTCCCTAAGCCACCCCATGGAGTTCCCACACTCACTCCCTGAGACAGGCATGAGGCGTCTCCTCCAAGAAGTGAACCCCTCAGTGCAGGGATTCTGTCTGAGCTCAGTGTTTGATCCCAGTAGGCCCCCAGCAGATATTGGCTGGATGAGTGACTTAGTAAGTGCACACCCATTTCACAGACAAGGAAACACGCTCACAGCTCAGCCGAAAGAGCTGGAATTCATACTAGACCCTCCCCTCCAATGTCTGTGCTCTTCACTACGGGAGTCCAGCAGGTGCACGGGGCAGAGCGGGCCCGCATGGATCAGCATACAGGGCCAGAACCTTGCAGGAGCTTTCCCCAGAGAGGTGTGTGCGCAGCAGCCCACGCGGTGTGAGTCGACCCCACAGCCAGTCCAGGAGCCAGGCAGGGCAGGCCCAGGACCAGAAGAAAGATGTGACTTCTCAGGGTCTTTCCTGCTGTTTATTTGTTGGTTTCCATTATTATGCTCTGAGGGGACTTCACCAGGGCCTCCTAAGGAATGAACTGACCCCGGTTAGGAGTGTGGGGGACTGCAGGCTGCTGTGGGGAGCCTGGAAACTGACTCTCATGCCCTCAGCCAGTGTCTGCTCCAGTCTCAGACACAGGCCACACCCCCTGCCCCAGATCCCTGGTTTGGGGAGGGGGGGAGTGAGAACTGGGAGGGGCGGGAATGTGGTTTTGCACCTTACCCAGAACTCCCTGCAGCTAGGAGAAGAGTGATTCAGGACGTTGAAGCTTGGCAACCCTTGGGCTTCTGCATCCTGTGTTTGCAGACCGTGTCTGTGAAGGTACAGTGTGTCCCAAGGGGCCTGCACGGAAGGGTGGGGCTCTCTGCCCTCCAGCTGTGGGGGGCAAGCAGCGAGGGGAGCAGGGACCAGGGACCCGCAGGCTCTGAGGCTTCAGGGCCAAGGCCCTGGCATACCCAGCAGGCCGTGGGCAGCAGTGAGGCAGCCCCCTTGCCAGCCCACTCCAGGAGACCTGGGTGTGGGGCTCTGCCCCGCCCACTTCCCTGTCACTGGCCTTGAAATTAGAGTTCTCTCTTCCCCTGGGGCTCAGAATGGGTGGGGGGAGGCTCTTCCAAGAGCTGCCTGGGTCGCTGCGATTCCCCCTCCCCCACCACCCACCTAGGAAGCCTGAGAACCGCCCCTCCTCTGCCCCGCCCCCGGCCCCGCCCCCAGCCGTGTCTCTTGGGGTCGGGCAAGTAAACCTCCTTGTGCTTCCGTCACAGGCAAAGGAAAGGCAGCCTCTGCCCTCTCCAACACCTGCCCAGAACGGAGCTGGCTGACACAAGAGCAGGAAGCAGGCTGGGTCGCCACGCCATGGACCTGAAAGGAGGCGAGGCAGTGGCTGGGGCCCCACCCTGTGGCCCCAAGAGCCCTGAGTGGGCCGTGCTGGCCTACCCCGGCCAGCCTTGGCGAAGTTGGCGCAGGGACTCCAGCGGCCAGGGGCAGGTAGAGGGAAGGGGGACAGAACTAAGGGCTCAACCTGTATCCACGTGGGAGTGAGCTGGGGAGCCTCAAGCCTGGCTTAGTAGGGACCCCACTGCTGTACTCCACGGGGCCAAGGTGGGAAGGGGAGCAGCTCTCCCCAGAAGCAGAACGTGATTCACACTGGGTGGCCCGCCGCACCTCTCTCCTGCACGCCAGGAGCCTCCAGTTGGTGCCCAGGGGACCTTCCTTACCCGGATGCCCTACAGTCATCACCACCCAGCCTGAGCCCACAGAGCACATAGCTCCGCTCCTTTCAAAAACAGCGTGGGGGCCAGTGGTCGGTGCAGTGGGTTCAGACGTGGCCTGAGACACTGGCATCCCATCTGAGTGCCGGTTCGAGTCCCGGCTGCTCCACTTCTGATCCAGTTCCCTGCTGATGTGCCTGGGAAAGCAGCAGAAGATGGCCCAAGTGCATGGGTCACTTGTACTATCTATATGGGAAATCTGGATGGAGTTCCTGGCTCCTAGCTTCAGCCTGGCCCTTGTCTTTCCCTCTGTCACTCTTTCAAATAAATAACATAAATCTTATTTTTAAGATTTTTAATAATGGCCGCAATGGCTGGAGCTGAGCCAATCCAAAGCCAGGAGCTTCTTCTGGGTCTCCCACATGGGTGCGGGGGCCCAAGGCCTTGGGCAATCTTCTACTGCTTTCCCAGGCCATAGCAGAGAGCTGGATCAGAAGTGGAGCGGCCGGGTCTCGAACCTGTATCATATGGGATGCCTGTGCTTCAGTCCATAAAAACCGCTTTCCTAACAAACATTGCTGCAGCCACCTGGTTTTGGCAAGCACGTCTTTGATGATGTCATCGCCCTGCTCACAAAACCTTGAAAAGGCGGCGGGTATACGGCCCAGCAATCGAGGGTCCTCTGTCCCACACCAGAGACCTGGGATGGATCCCTAGCTCTGGCTCCTGCCTCCAGCTTCCTGCTAAAGCAGACTGTGGAAAGCAGCAGGTGATGGCTCGAGTATTTGGATCCCTGCCACCCACACATGGGAGTCCCAAATTGAGTTCCTAGCTCCTGGCTTTTGCAAACACTTAGGGGGAGTGAATCAGGAGGTGAGAGCGTCTTCTCTCTCTCTCTGTCTCTCTCTTTCAGATTAGAAACAAGCCAACCAACTTGAGACTGTCTCCCCTACTTCCTCACCTCATGCAAACAGAATAAAACCCATCCAGGGCTGGGGATTCAAGGATGCGACACCGCCAGCCCTGGGGCACCCCCACAAGGAACGCACACCTCAGGCCCTCCTGCCCTGCCTCCCCCACCATTACCCCTACCCCTACCCCTACCCCTACCCCGTTCCTGCATGGGGTGAGTCTGCATGGATGCCATCCTTCTCGATGAATGACAGCCACCACCGTGTGTCACTCAGAGATGGGCACTACGGAGAAATCTACTGAGGAACTGTGGAGCCCAGTGAGCTGTGTCACCAGACACCTTCTGCATCTATGTCGGGCACTATTTCAACCCATGGGGATAAAACTAGGACAAAATACCCTAGACTTCTTCCACTTGTGTAGCTGATGTCTCAGTGGGAGAGAGAGAAAAACGAAGCAAAAAACAGATGTCGGAGGGGAGGCTTGCATTGGAGGAACGAAACACAGCTACAGCAGGATAAAAGGGACTGTCCAGGGTGGTGGGTGGGGGCTGTTGGTGGCACCTCCCCAACAGAGGATTTCTCGGGGCCAGCACTGTCGTGTAGCTGGTTAAGCTGCATCCCATACGGGTGCTGGTTCGAGTCCCGACTGCTCCACTTCCAATCCAGCTCCCTGCTAATGCGCCTGGGAAAGCAGTAGAAGATGATCCGAGTGCCTGAGCCCTTGTGGGACACCTAGAAGAAACTCCTGGCTCCTGGCTTCAGTCTGACTCAGCCCTGGCCATTGCAGCCATTTGAGGAGTGAACCAATGGATGGAAGACCTTTCTCTCTGTCTCTTCCTCTCTCTTTGTAACTCTTTCAGATAAATAATCTTTGAAAATAAAAGATGACTTCTGAGAAGAGCAACGAAGAAAGTGAGGGATTGAGCCATGCAGTGATGGAAGACCTAGCATGTGCAAAGGCCCTGGGCTCACAGCAGGCCTGGTCTAGCCAGGAGGCCTGTGAGCTTGTCGCGTCCCTCGACCAGCAAGGAAGACGCAACCCGAACTCTTCTTCAAGCAGTTTATTCAGGAACCTTGAACAAGCTTCTTCTTCTGCCTCCTTCCCTCTCCCATCCCTCTTATAGCCATCAGCACACCAATCAAAAGCAGCCAAGTGGCAAGCATTGATTGGTACAGCAATGCGGAAGCCGGAAGGGAGCTCAACCATCTCCTTATTAGGAGATGTTTGTTTCTCGCCAGTCCTTCCGGGGGAAAGGAGCCGGCGCCATCTTTAGGGTGCCGTGCAATGGCTCCCCACAGTTCCCCCTTTTTGTTTTAGAACCAGGCATCTAAGGATTACAGGAGAAGGTAGGGGTCTGTCCCCCACTGCCAGGCATCCACCTGGAACAGCATCCTTTTCGCGGGGGTGGGATCTGGGATGCCAACCCACATGCAGACAGACTTGCCTTCCAGAGAACGTAATGGCTCGTTCTCTCTGCAGTGCTTTGCCTCGCACCCTGCACCCATGCCTAGCATTCAAGGAAGGCCAGCCATGCTTGCGGCGATTGTCCAGCCTCAAGGGCATAAAAGGCTTGAGCTATCATGGCCAATTCCCGCCAATGAGCTGTCCTCATCCTGCACAAACACCACAGGCAAAATAACACAACAAGTAACAACAACCCGTCAAAGCTCCAAGTCCCGCCCACTCCTTCAGGTTGGAGACGGCTGTGCGGATCCAGAATGACAATCCAGATGCGAAGGAGACATCCACACATGTGGAGTTGATGGTGACCACAGCAAGGCACAGTTGCTTCAAGGTGTAGTCAAATTCTGCGGACCAATTCTGCAAGAGCATCTGAGACAACTGTTTAGAGTAATTTGCTGCCTGAGTCATGTTATCGTACTGAACAGAGGTCACACACAACCCTGAAAATTTCCACTCACATCCTAGCTGAGCAAGCTGCCAGAGAGTATCCACCTGCTCCTGTACCAAATCCACACGCCGATTAACAATCATCAAGCCTCCCTTTATATGTACATTTAAGGATGTCTGAGTATCCAAAGCAGCAGCCACGGAGGCCGTTAAGTTATTCAGGGTATTAGCAGTTTGAACTGTCCCTGTGAGCGCTATAGCAGCTGTTGTAGCGCCCACAGCTGCAATGGAAATGGCGGTTATAACGGCTGCAGTAACGATCCCAATCAGCAATGTTATAATGAAGATAGAGAGGCTGCTTTGTGACATTGTCTGTTTGCTGCACCAGTCGCTCAGGTAACCATCGAGAATATAGAAACATGTCCACGTCCCCATATTAAAACAGGGTCAGGTCCATACCATTGAGCAGTTAGAGGGTCTTTCCACTTCACATAGACTTGTTGTCTTTTGGTTTCAGGATGCCAGTGACGATGAGCTGCAGATTTCCCTTGATTATCCAGTATTAGAAAATTTAAAATGAAAAGAGCATGTGATAGCCATTTTTGTGGGGAATATGCCATGGTCCCGTATTCCCCCTTTTTTATTTTTTGTAAATAATTTTTTAATGTGGCATGTGCTCGTTCCACAATACCTTGTCCCTGGGGATTATAAGGAATCCCGGTGATGAGAGATGTGGAAGTTAGTACAGAAGTGCTTAAAAGAGTTGGAAGTATACGCTGGGCCATTATCAGTTTTTATCTGTATAGGGGTTCCTAGAACAGCAAAGGCCTGAAGACAATGAGAGATGTTTGGCAGCCTCGCCGGATTGCGGGGTGGCAAAAACAAAACCTGAACATGTATCTAAAGAGACATGCATGTATTTTAGTTTACCAAATTCAGGGAAATGGGTGACATCCATCTGCCAAAGCTGATTAGGCATAAAACCTCTAGGATTAACACCATAATGAGGGACCGGGAGAAATGTGACACAGGAAGGGCAGGATTTTACAATTTGCCTTGCCTGTTTCCAGGTGATTCCATATCTTAATCGTAAGGTTTGGGCATTGAGGTGATGCAAATCATGACCACGGGACGCTTTTTAGACTTTGTCAGTCCCTCTTTATAGGATCTGGCTACTGAGCCTGAGCCAGAGACTGGAGCAGCTAGAAAGAAACATGTTTATAGCTGAAGTTTAGCATCATTTCACATCTTGGCACCACTTTTAATCTAAACAGCCCGATTGGTTATTATCTCTGCAAGATGAGAGATATATCTTTTGACATCTCCAGGGGCCCTCTGGAGATACCAAAAGTCCAGAGAATTTAGAACTTTGATTTTCAGAAAATCTGTTAAAGGTGCCAAGAGAACTTAGAGTATCTGGTCAAAATAGAATTCCTTAACATTTAGTCAGGGTGATTTTAACACTTTTAGACCACATCTGATCATAATAATATTTAACATAACTTTTTAAGACTTAATACTTTTTATCAATCATAACTTAACAGACAGTAGAGTACACATTTACTTGGCAGAACATGAATTTTTAGGTAAACCAGAAATACAAAAACCTTGAACATAAGAGTTAGCACATGAAATTATCACATAACTCAGAACTATTTAACAGAGTTAAAAAGAGCTTACACGACCTAACTTTAGAAATGGCAGAGTAACTGATTAAGCAGACACTGTTAAAAAGAGACGTTACAGTTTTTGCAACAACAGATTTTAAGATTTACAATTGAGACCATTTCCAGATAATCAATAACATTAGTACACGTTTTAAAAAATCCCACTGTTATAACAGAAGATCAGACTTCAACTTTAGGTTAGTGTAATTTTGGCACCAACATTTAACTTATAGAAAACTCTGTAAACAATGTTTTAAAATCATAAACGTTTTACAACTTTTCATGACTTGCTCACACCCTCTGAAACTTTATACCTGTAGTTACTTTTACAGTCTTGAATTATCATGTATGGACAACCTATGAGAATACATGCTGGCAAACTTAAAAGTCTCTCTTATCAAATTTAAGATGTTAAAGGTACACATAATATGTTTTCCATATTTTACTTAGCACCGATGCCTGGATAACTTAAAACACTGAGCTATTAATGAATACCACACCATTATCTGAATTAAAAGTCAAAATTACATTTCCATGCTTTTAAGTAACATAAGGATAACACCACTTGGGCAGCAACAGTCACTAGTGCATATTTACAACTTTGAAAAGATCTTCATCCTTAAGAGAAACAAGTTTAAAGCATATCAAAGACATGTAAATGTACAACTGAGCAAGTGAACCAAAGGGCGTTTGCATTAACCCAATTTTCTGAACCAATCTGTATTGGCTTACTTGAGTTAACAACATAAAGACTTGCATACACAGAATTTACTCTCATTTTTATAAGACTACTTTAGCTGAAAAGCAAAAACATGAATACAACATAGATTTGACATCATTTACTACATTTTAATACACTTTGTATAATTTGAATTGACTCAAACAGCTGTTACTTTAACAAATTTAGAGTCCCACCCTTTGAGAGTTCCAGGGATCCGACTGGAAGCCCCAAAGTTGAAAGACTCGGTTTAGAATTTAAACTATCAGAGAGTCAAACCATTTTAGTCAAAAATTAGTACATTTAACCAAGGCTGTGGACTAGATATGATCAAAGTTAGGTACTCACTCAAACATTAAAGATATAACGTAAACAGCTTCATGGTGCAGTTTTTCCAATCAAGACTCATACTGGCAATAGAAAAATGCGAAACCTTCAAGACACACGAAAACTCTCATTAGATAAGTTAGCTACAGCAGCACAGAAAAGAATTGATTATCAGCGTATGAGCCCATTGCTTAAGTTTTTATTAACTGTAAAGAGAAAAACCCATCAAGTTGGAAAGGGTTATCAAATTAAGACTTTTCTCTAGGTCAAGATACCTGTGGAATTTTTCCTCTCTCTTTCTCCTGGCCTGTCACGTCCCCCTTTTTGTTTTAAAAGATATTCTTTCAGTGTGCGGTGTGCTCGCTCAATTATGCCCTGGCCCTGAGGATTGTACGGCAATCCATGGACAAGTTGAACCTCCATTTTTTTGGCAAAAGGTGGTAAAGGTTTGAGATGTATAGGCCAGGCCATTATCAGTTTTTAGCACCTGGGGTCTCCCCCAGGCGGCCCATGCATCCAGACAATGAGCAATCACCTGACATTAGGGATACAATTGGGCTAGAAGGTTTAATCAGTCCTGTGGTTTCCAATATCTTTAATGCGTTCACCACATATAAGGAATCTGACAACAACTGGTAATGGCTCAGCAGCTGTAATTTTTGGAAATCCTCATTTGCCGATTCAATTCCCGTACTTGCTTTATACCAGACTCTGTTATCGCCACACTCTTCAGACTCACTGCTGCTTTCTGAGCTACTTTCTGCACTAGAACTACTTACTAAGGAGGGGCTGCGCAACTCGGAAAGATTGGGGTACAGTTTTTTCCTAGTTCTTTTCTGACTCTCCTTCAAAGTTTTCCCTTTTTCACCGGCAGCTCTCTCGGAGCGCTCTTCCTGAAGCTCCTCCAAGGCAGCTTGACCGCTCAGAATAGCTTCACTATACCGCTCATCCTCGAGGCATGCTCGCACTAACTTCCATATTGGTCTCACTCCCCTTTCGAGATTACCCTGTTCAAATGCAAAATCCAAATCCCTGCCTAGTTTGTCCCATGAAGGGATAGTAAGGCTTCCCGAAACCCCATACCAGGGTGCAATGGTATCGCAGTTACGTAAAAACCTATGCAATGTACTAGGCTTAAGTTTCAAACCGTTTTCTCAAAGCAGCGCATTCAGCGCCAGAAAAATTGGATGGGACTGTGAATTACCCATCGTCTAATATTTTACTCTTTCCCTGGCCACGGGTCAGAGCTCCTTCTGCTTTTGTCACAGAACTTCCTCTGCTTTAATCGCAGAGCTATCCTCCCGCTATTGTCGCAGGACTGCCCGCTCTTATCGCGGATCCCCACCTTATTTTCCTGGGGGACTTACCAGCGCTGCCCTGACTGCAGGAAGTTCTGAGTTCGCGTTTGAGATGGTTCCCCGTACGGGCCACCAGTTGTCGCGTCCCTCGACCAGCAAGGAAGACGCAACCCGAACTCTTCTTCAAGCAGTTTATTCAGGAACCTTGAACAAGCTTCTTCTTCCGCCTCCTTCCCTCTCCCATCCCTCTTATAGCCATCAGCACACCAATCAAAAGCAGCCAAGTGGCAAGCATTGATTGGTACAGCAATGCAGAAGCCGGAAGGGAGCTCAACCATCTCCTTATTAGGAGATGTTTGTTTCTCGCCAGTCCTTCCGGGGGAAAGGAGCCGGCGCCATCTTTAGGGTGCCGTGCAATGGCTCCCCACATGAGCTGGAGCAGAGGGAGTGAGGGGAACAGGAACAGGGGAATTTGGAAGCATGAAGCGTAGAGACCTCCATCAAGCCAGGCTCTGGGTAAGGACACATGTCAGGAGAATACTGATTCCTGCAATGTATTGCCTGCATCTACATGTGTGGGACTGTGCTCAGCCCAGCCAACATAAGCATGCCACAGACAGGACCCTTGGAGTCCTTTTTTTTTTTTTTTTTTAAACTTATTTATTTGAAAGGCAGAATGATATGGAGAGAGAGAGAGAGAAATCTTCCATCTGCTGGTCCACTCCCTAAATGGCCACCATAGCCAGGGCTGGGCCAGGCCAAAGCCGGGAGCCTGGAACTCCATCCAGGTCTCCCATGTGGGTGGCAGGGACCCAAGCACTTGGATCATAGGCTCCTTGGAGTCTAACAGAGACAGACAAAGAAATTCCATGCCGCCACGAGCCGGGTGCTCCATCAGGTGCAAGGAAACCTCAGAAGGGGAGAATGCAACCCAACAGGAAGCTAGAGGCTCAGATTTGCAGGGCTCAGAGCTCCTGTGGTTACGGAGCAGGGAACAACGAGCCAAGAAGAGACGGCATGGAGACCAGCATTGCAACACAGCGGGTTCATCTGCTGCCTGTGCTACCAGCATCCCATAGGAGCACCGGTTCAAGTCCTAGCTACTCTACTTCCAACCCAGCACCCTGCTAATGCACCTGGGAAAGCAGCAGGTTCTGGCCCAAGTACCCCGGTCCCTGTCTCCCAAGTGCGAGACCTGGATGGAGTTCCTGGCTCCCGGCTTTGGCTTGGCCAAGCCCAGGCTGTTATGGGCATCTGAGGCTTGAACCAGCAGATAGAATCAATCTCAACCTCTCTCTCTCTCTCTCTCTCTCTCTCTCTCTCTCTCTGCCTTCCACCCAAATAAACGCAAAGAAGAGTTGGAATAAAGACTTGTGGGGTGCACCTGCCACCCAGGGCCCTGCCAGGATGCCAGGAGAATGGGAAGGAAGTGGCCACCTCCGCCCATCCCAGGCCTTGCTGTAGGCCCATCTCTAAGTGCTCACCTTAGAGAGGCCCCAGACACTGTGGCAGGAGAGACCTCTCTTACCAACAGCTCACACAGGCAGCAGGGCGTGGGCTGCTCAGACACGGGAGAAGTTACAGCTTGCCAAGGTCACACGGCCAGTGGGTGACTAAACTGGGAGTTGAGCCCAAGTCTTGAGATGGCAAATCCCACAGTGACACTGCGGCAATGGCAGAAAACAGGGCCCGGTGATGGCCTGGGTCTCAAGGACAAAGCTGGGCAGGAGGGTGGACCCGGCTCTGCCCAGGGAGGGCGAGATGGAGGCAGGAGGAAAGCACAGGAGGTGGCCAGCCCTGGAGACAGAAAAATGTGGTGAAATATCCCAGCAGGGATGAGCGACACAGAAGCCACATCCTCCCCTGCAGTACCCCTCAGACAAGGAAAGAGTTGCGGGGGTGGGGGCGGGGGGTGGGCATCGGACCCATTTCACAGGCGAGAAGAGAGGCCAGGAGCGGCAGCTGCACTGCTCCTCCAGGACCCTGTTAGAAGCGGGCGAGGGAGACAGACGCCTGGGGTCTGCGGAAACGGAGCCGCTGAGCCGGCTGGAGATGGGGGCAGAAATCAGGGCTGCAACCAAAGAGGGAGGGAGGGGGAAAGGCAGAGCCTGGGCGCGAGACGCGGAGCGGGGAGGCCTCGATGCCAGCCAGCGGCATCAGCCGCTCGGATGTCACGGTCCCCGCCGCCCCCGCACCCTCCCCCGCGGACTCATCCACCGGGCTGCTCCGCAGCGCCACGCGCCCCTGGCCGCCTAAGGGTGCAGGTGCGGCAGTGCACGGAGGCGGGGCTGGGGGGACGGGGGAGGCGCGCCCGCGCTGGTCCTGCTCCCGCATCGCCGAGCCGCAGCGGCTCCGCAGCATCCTTGGCCCGCCCCCGCGCCGCCCCTCCTCCCCGCGCCGATGGTACGCTCCGGTCCGCCTGGCCCGGCCGCAGTGGATGTTGCTAGAATCCACGCGCAGGAAGGAAGCGACGCAGGCAGGCTGCGCTGACCCCAGCGGCCACCCCTGCCTCAGGGACCCGTTCCCCGAGAGACGGCACCATGACCCAGGGCAAGGTACCGGCACCCCTACCTGCACATCCTCCATCCCTTGGGCTCCTGCCTCCCTGCCATCCGAGCGAGCACCCTTAAGCATCCTCTTTTTCGGTCAGGGCCGAAAGGTCCATTGCAAGACGTGGCTGTCCTCTCCTCGCGCCCCCCGCCCCTCCCAGGCACCTGCTTGCCAGGGCAGCCCTGAGGGACAGCGCCCGAGAAGCATCCCTTGTGGTCCGACCCTCCAGCCCCAAACCCAGCCACTTTGCGAGGGTCTTTGCCCCCTCTACAAGCACCCCCCAGCACCTCCCTCCTCATTAGCTAACATCTGGATGTCTGCGTGCCATCCCGTGTGGCTGGGGTTACTATGGCAACCCTGCATCAGGATGCTCTGATTTTTGTTTTGGTTTCCACGAGGTGTGGAGCTGGTGGGGACCGGACACAACATCTCTTTTCCCCCAGTTTCAGCCCTGAGTGGTGGGGGAAGGGCTGGGCAGGGACTTGGCTGGCCTCCTAGGGTTATGTAATGTCAACAGCCTGTGGAATTACACAAAGGCGGGGCCTAGGGGCACAGGGGGGTCCTCCATCGGTGGTTGGGGGTACTGGGGATAGGACAGGGAGACCGAGGAAAGGCCCCCCTGCACCCCCCCACTTCTTCTTTCCAAGAATAGCCTCGGAGCCAATGGCAGCCGTCCCTGGTTCCTCAGATACCTCCCCCTCCCCGTATCCTGTTTTTAAGCTCTTCGGGCCTCAAAGTGGTGTCACTGGGTGATGCCACCCCCCACCATTGGCCAGCCCTCATTTGGGAATACCATCGGGGCAGGGGGTGGGCAGGGCCCAGGAGGCTCTGGGGGCTGCATGGCAGGGCGGGCACTGCAGTGGGGGTTCTGGGTGTCCTCTCTGGTCTTGGGGGGCAGTGACAGGGCGTGGGGAACGGGAGGGAAGCGTTCTCACGGGCCTGGGCTCCAAGGACCCTCACCGAGGAGGCCTGGTGAGGATTGAGGGCTGTGAAAAGCAGGTGCATCCCCTCCACTGAGCCTCTCATTCCACCCCGGCCCCGCCCCCACCCACCTGCTCCTCGCCCCAGGAGTGGAGGGAGTGGAAAAGACTCCTCCAGGCCAGGGGTCCTGGAGGCCAGATGGGTACTCAAAGCCTCCTGGCCCTTTCCTGTCCTTGGGCCACCGCCAGCAGGTCTCCCTGCTAAGGAGCCCACAGCCTTCCTTCTGGTTGGGGGGGGCCTTTGCATTGAACGATTCCCCTTTGCCCAGGGCCTGGTGTCGCTGTGTTTTCCACACCCCACTCCCTCCACAGCAGCCTCTCCTCGTCTGGCTGCAGTGTTCCAGCCCTCACAGCTCGTATCCCCTCAGCACAGCTCAGTGTATGTTGTAAGGCAGAGGGCAGAGCAGCGCATAAGTGGACTTGGGAACACTTTGGCCCCTGGACCTCAGTTTCCCCATTTGTTGAGTGAAGGTAGGAGCTAAACTGTGAGCCTTCTGAGGGAAGTGTTCTGGGCTGGGGGAGATGCTGAGGTCCCAACAGGATGAGGCCAGAACGGGGCCCTTCGTGGGGACCCCTTGCCCTTTCTGCACACTGCAGCCACTTCTCTTCTCTTCACTCCCCACCCTCTTTCTTTCCCCTCCTCATGCTCCTGTGCCATTACTAGCCCAGCCCAAGGAAGCCAGTCCCAGGGGCCACTGCCCGGGCCCTGTAGCTAGGCAGGCCACATGCGGCCCTATGACCTTGGTCAAGTCACTTCCTCTCTGATCCCGAGGCAGCATACAGCCCACAAAGTGGCAGAGAGATTAGATGGGAGAACACTCCATCAGTGACACTACTGAGGGGCTCCTCTGTGCCACCCTTTCCTGGGCCCCAGGGAGTCCCGGTCCCTGCCCCGGGGACAGTGACCAGCAGTGGTGGGCTCTTCGGGGAAGCCCCTCCCTCCTCACTTCCGCTGGAGCAGAGTTCTTGGCTACCCAATAGGTAGGCTCGGTGCACACGCCTGCCTTCTGAGCATAGGTGAGAACCTGCCAGGAAGCCCCAAGGCACCAAGGGGCTGGGGACGCGGAGGTGGAAGCCCCCTCTCCCTGGTGACCACCTTTCCCCGCTCTGCTCCACAGCTCTCCGTGGCTAACAAGGCCCCCGGGACCGAAGGGCAGCAGCAGGCGCAGGGGGAGAAGAAGGAGACTCCGGCTGTGCCCTCGGCCCCGCCCTCCTACGAAGAGGCCACCTCTGGGGAGGGGCTGAAGGCAGGGGCCTTCCCCCCAACCTCCACAGCTGTGCCTCTCCACCCCAGCTGGGCCTACGTGGACCCCAGTAAGTCTCCCAGCTCCCAGAGGCTGGGACATCGCAGGGAGTGGCGGACCCAGGTGGGAAAGCCGGGTAGGAAGAAGTTAGTTACCCAGAAAGAGATGCACTGTGTGTGTGTTGCACGAGGCTGTTATCAAAGGCTGAGGGCTTCAGAGGACTGGTTGGAGGGCTCCGTGAGAAAGAAAAGGGGCAGTGTTCACCATCAGATAAGTGACTGGGGCGACACACCTGCAGCCGTTGGGGGTGTTTGGCTGGGTTGAGCCACTCACTTCAGGAGCCTTACCTGGCGGCCAGGAACACACAGTTTCCCATAGGCTGTAGGGAAGCCCCTCATCACTGATTGACCCCGCCCCCACTGCTCGCAGAATTCTAGAAGGAATCCCAAGGACAATGCCCCTGGACAGAGCTTCTGTTCACAGGGAGTGGCTGCCATGGGCCGACCCTCCCACTCCCCGTCCTCCGGGGCCAGAGCCCTGAAGACTCACCCCAATGTGACCTACTGGAAGGTTCATGAAGGTCTGGCTTGCATGGAGCCCCCTTGCCCCGCCCCCAGCCAACCCCCCAGGACAGCGTGCCTGCTCCCTCTCCCCCGCCTTGCTGGGTCCTGGCCATTTGGATCTTGGCCGGGATGTATTTAGAACATAAAGGAACAAGGAGAGACGAGTGGCTGAGGGTGCCCAGCCCCCAGGCTGGGTTTACAGTGGATCTACCTCTGTCCTCTGCCTCGCTTCCCATTTCTCAGTTCCGGAAGTGACTACCACGGGAGCCGTTTTCCAAGGAGCTGTGGAGGCAGGAAGGCAGGCCAGCATGTGACAAGACCAACACTTGGCTAAACTTGCACCAAAGCAGGGTCTGACACCCTGGGCTCCTTTGGGGAGACACACTGATCTGCAAGCCGTGCCAGAATCCCTGCCCTGACAAAGTTAGCTGCATGAGATGAATAAGTGGGATGACTATCACACAGTGATCCAGAGGCAGTGAGAGAGGCCTGGGCAGCACACCTAACCTGCCTGGCAGTCTGGGAAGGCTTCCTGGAGGAAGGGGTATCCATGCCGTATCCCCATCCCAGGCTCTGCCAGGGAGATGAGGGCTTAGGACCAAAAGAAAAGAATGTGCAGAGGCCCAGAGGCAAAGAGAGCGCGAGGCTGATGGGAAGAGTGGGAGGGAGGAATGTGCAGTGGAGTGGCAGTGGCCCCACTCACCAGGGCTGTGCAGGCTTTGATAGGGAACTTGAACTTGAATGAGGGCAGTGGGGAGTCACTGAAGAGCTCACCACAGGGCAGTAGAATGGCAGCTTTGAAAGACCAAGACGGGGGCCATGCTAGGGGACTAGCAGGGCGGGGAGGGGGTGACAGTGGAGGGGATCTAAGGGACCCCATGTGAGGACTTGGGAGTGTCCTCAACTTGGGGGGGGGGGTACTAGGGAGACGGTGGTGTCGTTGCCACCAGGCACAGAGCCACAGGCTTCTGTTGTTAGCTGGTTTGGTGTCCAGGAGGTGGATAGCATCATCTGGGCTCTGCCAGGGTGTAGGGCCAGGGAGGGAGATGACAGCTCATTCTAGAGAAAGCGAGACGTGACAGGGGAGAGGGAACAGGGGCGGGCAGGGGTGTGGTGCTGGGTGATGTGGCCAGAGGGAGGACTTCAGCAGATGCAGAGAGCCCATGGCATGGAATGGCGCCCCCTGGGCAGGGGGCCGCTGGCGGCATTAGCTCCGCGCGCACGGGGACCCTCACGGCCCTCTACCTGCCCACGCAGGCAGCAGCTCCAGCTATGACCGCGGATTCTCCACTGGACACCATGAACTCTTCACCACCTTCAGCTGGGACGACCAGAAAGTCCGCCGCGTCTTTATCAGAAAGGTTAGCTGCCTCTACCCGACTCTCTAGGACTGGGGGCCTCCTTGGGGGAGCCCCGAAGAGCCCAGCCCTTGGCCACAGAAGTTTTCCTCCCCCTTCCTGGGGGATCCCAGCCATCAGCACCCACAGGGCAGGGCCATCTTAGGGTTCACCCCAGCTCCCCACCACCCCTGCACGCGTCATCTCTTCCACCCCTTCTCCTGCGGGTCCGCTCTCGGCACTCTCCTTTCTCTGTGTCCCAGGCCCGTCCCAGTGACCCCAAGGAAGCAGGGTGAGCACCCAGGCCATGAGCTTGGAGAGTTTGTTGAGTCCCCTGGGGAAGGCGGGCTCTCCTGGGGCCTGGCTGGGGGCCTGAGTCCACCCAGCCCCACCCAGCACCCCCGCCCCCCAGCCCCAGGCTGAGTGTGAGCCTCCTCCCTCCCCCAGGTCTACACCATCCTGCTGATCCAGCTGCTGGTGACTTTGGGCGTCGTGGCTCTCTTTACCTTCTGGTGAGTTGACAACATGCATGGACGTGGGCCTGGGAGGGTCTCTCCCGGGATGTGGTTGGAGGCTCCTCCCCCATGCGGGGAGGAACCCAAAAGAGTGCCTGGGAGAGCCGTCCTCTGGTCGGGCATGGGCTGCACCTGGAGCCTTCTGGGCCATCGGCCACCCCAGGGCATCTGCCACACACCCAAGGGACCCACTGCTCCGTGCCCAGGGGGCTGTGCAGGGCAGCCACAGGGCAGGGGTACAAATGCAGACTTGGGGTCATCCTGACTCTCTCCACTTCTCTGCAGTGACCCTGTGAAGGATTATGTTCAAGCCAATCCGGGCTGGTACTGGGCGTCCTAGTGAGTACCCCCTGGCCCCCCCGGGGCCCCTTCCCAGAGATGCCCAGGAGTGGGAGGAGGGAGCCGCCGTGTCTGTGCAGACAAATCCAAACCCAGGCTTCCCCATGGCCCTATTGCATTCTGTAGGATCTTGCTGGGGGGAGGGGAGGGAGCTGAGATCTGGTGGGGCAGAGGAGAGATGGCGCGCGTGCTGGTTAGGTAGGGCTGGGGAGATGGAGACCATCGACCTTAAGGGGAGGGGGACTGGAACACCTCGACCCACAATAATGATACTGTTGCTGCTCTTATTAACGATGTTATTAGTGCTTGCACAATCATTAATCATAATAGCTCCCACTCAGAGAGTGTCTAATAAGGGCTGGGTGTCCCTCTGTGTACAATGTTGCATCCGATCCTCAAATCTGCTTAGTGCGATGACCTTAGAAAACGAAGGCTCAGAGAGGTTGAGTCATTTGCCCAAGGTCACCCAGCTTTGCCAGTGGTGGAGCCGGGACTCAAACCCAGGGTTCAGGCTGAGACTTGTGCTCCTAATACCTCTGCTTGGCAGCTTCCCCTCAACCCTAGAGCCACTTGGCTCCTGTGCGGATCCCTTGGAGAAGGGCTTTGAAGTGTAGCTGCTTTCACCTTTCTGTCCAGGTGACTCAGGCCACAGCAGCCCCAGGGGACGCCGAAAGCAGAAATACACTGGTCTTGGTCTCCCTCCACTCCCACTGTGAGCCCAGCCCTGTTCTGGGGCTGCTGGGGAAGATTGGGGTGACGCAAGGCAGCCGCAGAGAGGTGGGAAGAAGGGAGCCCTGCACATATCCCAAGGTGCACCTGCAAGGAGGGCGGAGACCACTGAGGCGCTGTATGGGAAGGAGTGGCATAGGCACGAGGGGACTCCACGCAGGGGAGCAGTGGGGCTGACCAAGGAGTTTGCCCCTCCCCCTCCCCGGCACACCTGTGCCCAGGTTGGGGTCTGGTGGGGCAGGGGGCTCAGCCCTCAGTGTTGGGCCTGGAGACTCATTCCAGCCCCGTGGTGGGACAGCCTGGCGCCGCCAGGGCAAGGAGACTGCCAGGCAGAGTCTTTCCTGCGGCACAGGGCAGAGCACTGTCTGCAGACCAGGCCAGGCAGCCTGGGCCCGGGGGAACTGGGAGGCCCTGGATGGGAGAACTAATGAGGCCCCAGCGACCGCCACCCGGGCCAGCCCACATGGCGGGTTGGCATGGCTCCCGGCACGTCAGCAGTGCTGGCAGCCGGGGGCCCCGAGGCCTGGACAGTGGAGCCCTGGGACCCCTCCCCCAGGGCCTTCTGCTGCCAGTGGGCTGGGAGGGGGATGCTCTGAGCAGATTGGTGGGGGTGGGGGGGCAGCTCAGGTGTAGGGGAAGGGAGCACTGGGTGGGGAAGGAGCACCTGGGAGCCTGCCCTTGGCATTTCCACGTCCTGGCTCAGGCAGAGACAGGCAGAGGTGGGCGTGAACCATATGTTCTTCACCGGGTGCCACAAAACCTCGAAGGTGTTGGGCTTCTCTCGGCACCATGATGTTTCCTCCAGGGAGCCTGCCTGGGTTCTGCCCTGCCTTTCCCCACATCCCATCTGGTGTCTGAGGGCTACAGGGTCCCGACTCCGCCACCACGCCTGAGAGCTGCTCCATCCTCTGCCTTTGAGAACAACCCAAACAGCACAAGGAATACAACATGGCTTTTTCTACGAGTGGGGCCCCATGTATAAACGTCTCACTTCATCCCGGCAGATGCTGTTGTTCACCCCCATTTTGCAGATGAGAACATTGAGGCTCAGAGAGCTGTTCTTGCTTCCTAAGCAGCACAGCCAGGCTGGAGAAGCAGGTGTTTCTGGTGGTGAAACCCAGGCCCTGCTGCCCCCGTAGAATGCAGGACTGCATCCTAAAACAGGCCAAGTTGGGGAGGTGCCGGGTTTGGTCTCGTCGCTCTGGGAGCAGACCGGCCCAGGCCCTGGGGCTCAGCGTCTGACGTGCGAGCCCGCCCTGCGTTCTCTCATTCTTCTATGACTCATCCTCTGCCCCCTGGGATGCCAGCTCCCCCACCCCAGCCCCCAGGCGTCTCCCCCGTGGGTTCTCGCCTTATTGTCTGATTGCTCCCGCTGAGCCACCAGTGTCTGTGCAGCGGGGCATCTGGGAGAAAGGCAGGCAGAACAGAAGAGAGCAGAGGTGGGGCGGAGGGAGCTGTCCATC
Organism: Oryctolagus cuniculus; assembly: GCF_964237555.1. Lineage (NCBI taxonomy): Eukaryota > Metazoa > Chordata > Mammalia > Lagomorpha > Leporidae > Oryctolagus > Oryctolagus cuniculus. Next base: position 53,235,143 of record NC_091442.1, on the reverse strand, counting down.
AGCCGGTGTCTAATTATAATAATGGCAACTCCCATCAGAGAGTCCTTGCCCTGTGTTCAGCCCTGCGCTGATGGGACTGCGTTCTCTCCTCCATCCTCCCCGCAGCCTGTGAGCTGGGCTCAGTGTTTCTGATCTGCAGAGGAGGAAGCCGGGCCTGGGCTGCTAAGGAACTTGTACAGGGCTGCGCGGGTGCAGGGGCAGAGCTGGGGCAGGCGGGCGGCGTGCATCAGGCTTCACAGCTGCGTCCTGATCCCTGGGGCTTTGGTCCCTCTGCCCGTCTTCCTTTCCCCTGTCCAGGGGTTGAGGAGCTGTGGGCTCTTGCCCTCAGGAAGCTTCCAGTCTGGCCTGGAAGACAGGGCCCACACCCAGGACACATGCAGATGGACTCTTCTTGCTGGCGCTGTTGTTAAGTGGCAGAGGAATGACTCAAAGGTGGCCAAGAGAGGACAGGTGTGGCTGTTTCCCAACTGGGACAGGATGGAGAAAGGGCACCCCCACACCACCTGACAGGGGGACCCCGTCACCCGGACAAGTTCTGTGCTATTTGAGAACCAGGGAAGAACAGGAAAGGGTTAAGGCAGAGGGAGGGGGTCTCACCCCCTATTCTATAGGCTTGCCGCAACCCCAGGTTTCTGGTTTCTTGGTTGTGTTTCTGTTTCACCCAGCAACATGTAAGGAGCACCCAGCAGGTGCCAAGCCCCCAGTCAACAATACAACACGAGTATACGGCAGGCCGCCCCCGGATGCTGCACCTGTGGATGGAGGTGTGGCTTCACTTGGGCAATGCAGGAAGGCTTCTTGGAAGAGGAAACCTCAGGTGTCCTGGCCAGCAGGAGCCAAGAGGGGCAGGCGCATTTCCAGGGTGCAGAGCAGGTTGTGATGAGAAGGGTGTGGAGGGGGCGGAATGTGATGAGAGACGGGTTGGAGAGGCCGGAGGGCGTGGATCGGATGGGGCACTGCCAGGTCTCTGGGGAGTCTCCACTGAGGAGTCACGTGATGGCCTGGATTGTGGAAGGCAGGAGGACCAAAGGGGCTGCAACAGCTTTGGCCAGACGCTGAGAGGGTGCTAGTGGGAAAGAGGGAAGACAGCAGGTTTGTGAACTGCCTGAGTAGGCAGATGCACAGATGCAGGCGATTAGCTGGGCGGGACCAGGTGAGAGCCAAGGATGATGCTGCCATCTCTGCTTGGAGACCAGAGCCTCCACCTGTGCGGCATCCTTTGCAGGAGTAGGAACGGGCAACGATGGAGGGCTGAGTGCCCACCTCTTCCCGGATGGCAGTGGAATATTTGAGTCTGGGTTTGAGAAGGGAAAAACCGAGGTGAAACGGGAGTGCGAGTCACGTGGACAGGTGCACCTGCCTCGGGAGAGCGTGGTGGGAGCAGAGCCTGTGTTGAAGGAACCGCAGGAGGCTGAGAAGGAGTGGCCAGGAATAGAGGATGCTGGGAAGTCAGGTAAGGTAAGGGCTGGCGCGTGTCAGTGGGACTCAGATCATTGCGATGTGGCAAAGCCAGCTGTCATTAACTGGGGTTGGGGCTGGGTTTGTTGGGTCGGGAGATGGAGAAGAGGATGCCAGGAGTGGAGGTCCCTTTCCAGAGGCTGCGAGGGTGGATGAAGGCAGAGAAGATGTCGGATTGGAGCTCAAGTGGCAGGGGGGTCCAGCGGAAAGGCTTACCTCTCAGACATTGCTTGGCAGTGGAGGGGGCGGGACCAGAGCTGGGAGGAGAGACAGCAGGAGGATGCAGTGTGATGGCAGCCAGGGAGCCCCACCTCGTTGTCAACGTCACAGCTCCTTCTGGGACACAACAGGGGATGACTCGTTGTCGCCGTCACAGCTCCTTCTGGGACACAACAGGGGTGAGGCAGCTGGGAGGCTTGTGCGTGTGTGCGTGCGTGCGTATGTGCAGAAGACAGCTGGGATACGGGAGGGAGCTCAGGGAGGAGATGGGGAGAGGACGACTGTGCCACGTTGAAGGTCCGTTAGGAGTTGGGGACCGTGCCTCGGTGGTGGCACTAACTTAGGTAGGCATGGGCAAGCCCTCCCTTGGGTCCCAAGTCCTCGTCTCCAGCCTGTTGGACTGGCCTCTTCCTCCACTGCTCTCCAGAGGATGCTGGACCCACCATTGCCACCTCTGCACTGCCCCGAGCACCTGCCCTTCCCCCACCACACATGGCCCCTGACCCAGGAACTCACTGAGTAAGTGCCAGGTGCAGGCTGGCAGGGCAGGGGCCCTGCTCATGTTGAACTTGCAGTCTAATGCGGGGACTGGTCGGTGGCGGTCTAGGGACCCACAAGGTTGTCACAGGTCACAAGGGGGCCGTGAAGGGCAGAATGAGGCAGTGTGGGGAGCAGGCGCATGTGGGCTCGAAGCCGGCTGTGGCAAGCAACATGCTGGCTGCTTGGCCCTGGTCCCCAGACAAGTCCCCTGACCTCACGCCGCCTACACTGTAAAGAACCTATTTCCTAGAGAAGGGGTGCACATTCGAGGACACCAGGCTGCGGCTGACCCACCCTTTCCCCTTCCTTCTGTCCACAGCGCTGTGTTCTTCGTCACCTATCTGACCCTGGCTTGCTGCTCTGGACCCAGGTATAATAATGACTCTCGGGGATCAGCTTATAGGAAAAGGGGTGTCCCCTCCCTCTCATGCGGGGGGAGGTAGACAGATGGGGGGCACAGGGAGATGTGGCTGAAGCAGGAGACCCCAAGGAGCGGGAAGGGGCTGGGCACAAACCCCTCTGAGCCTGGGTTTGCTTGCAGGAGGCACTTTCCATGGAACCTGATTCTTCTGACCGTGTTCGTAAGTGATCTGGGGCCAGGTGCTGCCTGGGGATGGAGGAGGAGGGGAAGCCTGGGTCGGGGGTCGGGGACGGGGCTTTCTCAGCCCACTTCTTCATGGAGCCCTTCTGCCGTCTCTTTCCAAGGAGCTGCTCTCCCCTTACCCCCACCCCTTTTCCTTGTGGCTTTGGTCTGAGAGGTTTGTTATGGGGGCACCCGGAGTTCTGGGCTATGTAGAAGTGTGGGGACCCTTGCAGGGAGGGAAGGATGAGGCTGCCAGGAACAAAACAGCAGGTGCACTGGCCTCTGGGACGTTCCTGCGCCGGCTGAGTCCGGATTGCAGACACAGGCAGGAGCATGCGTGGGGCAGAGGCCCAGGCTGACCTGGAGGGTGCCCGGGGCCCCCAAAGTCTGAGTGTTGCCACGAACATCCCTTCACCCTGCTTCTCCTTGCAGACCCTGTCCATGGCGTACCTCACTGGGATGCTGTCCAGGTAAAGGGAACAGAGCAGGGCCCTAGGGCAGGCTGGGCCACACCCTGATGGGGGCATTTGGAGCAGGTGGAATTCCTCCCCTCTGGCACTCCAAGGGCTCAGCAGGCCTGTGGGGTGGGGGTGGGGAGTGGTGGGGAGCAAGGGGGAGTCCTCTCAAGCAGCAGCTGAAAGACCCCAGACTCATGACTCTGCAGGCCCACCTCCCCCAAAAGCCACTGCCAGCACCCACAGAGACCCCTTCCCCCTTCCCGCACCCACCTGTCCCAGATTCTTCCAACATGACCCTGGGTCTAAGTATGGTTCAGTAGGAAAGTTGGGGAAGCTGAGGCAGGAGGGATCAGGGGAAGGGGCTGGGGGCGGGGCTGGGTCAGAGGTCACACAGGTCCTGGCAGAGGGGAGTGGACTGTGAGGAGTGGGGGAGCACAGAGGCCCCCTCCACCCTGCGCGCATGCACCAGAGGCTGACCCCCATGTGTCCTGACGCCCGCAGCTACTACAACACCACATCTGTGCTGCTGTGCCTGGGAATCACAGCCCTCGTCTGCCTCTCGGTCACCATCTTCAGCTTCCAGACCAAGGTCAGGTTCAGGGGGCCCAGTTTCAGGCGGAGCAGAGGGTGGACAGTCGGCTGGGATCCAGGGTTGAGGAGGAGGGGAGAGGGGGGAGGCGCTAGGTCAGGGGAGGCCTCCTGGGGGAAAGGGGAGAAGCCGCAGGTATAAGGGGGTAAGTGCCCCAGTGGCTGCTGGGGGGGAACCCCGGGAAGGCGGAGCTGGCCCGTGCAGGTGCCGGGTGGGTGCGCATGCGCAGGCTCTGACAGCTGTCCTGTCTCCACAGTTTGACTTCACCTCCTGCCAGGGCGTGATCTTCGTGCTGCTCATGACCCTTCTGTTCAGTGGACTCATCCTAGCCATCCTCCTGCCCTTCCAATATGTGAGTCTGCGGGCCCTGTATCTCCTGTGCCCTCCAGGGCTGGCCCGGAGCCCAAGCCCCACAGCCTGCCACCCTGTCCAGGCCCCTGGCACCTGCCCGGGCCCCGTGGCAGTGTAAGCAAACAAGGAGGCTTTTCTTGGCAGGCCTGGACACCTGCCCGGCTCCAGGAGCCACATCCGGCTTCACCTTTCTCCCCCCCACTTCCTGACACCCCCCTCTTCCCCATAGGGTAAGGTGAGACCCTGGGGACACCCAGAGCACTTAAACCCCAGGGCAGGGGAGGAAGGACTGGGGCTCCACGGGGCTGCAGAGGAAGTCCAAAGAGACTGAATCTGCCAGGCAGGTGGGGAGTGGGATTGTGGGGCTGGAGCAGAGCCCCCTCACCCCCGAGCACCCAGAAGCTGGCAGCCAAATTTCTGCTTTTCTAGAGCTGTCTGCCCAGAACTGTGTGGGTGCTGAGGCTCCAGCACATGGGGCAGGGGGCAGCTTGGGGACATCACAGGAGAGCCTTGAGGCCTGAACCCTGGGAACCGGGGAGATGAACCTGTTGGCGCCCCGTTGGGGGGGGCTCAGTGCTTGACCACCCCCTCAGCCACGCTGTCTGGTCCTGCTTCTGCCTGGGCTGGGAGCCGAACTGCTGCCCTCAGCCTTCTCCACCTCCTGTCCTGCCCAGCCCCAGCCTGGGGCATTTGGCTCCCGGTCCAGGATCGGTTCTGGCATTTCTTTGGCTCTTCCCAAGATCCTGTTGACGAAAGGAGGGACCGGAGTTGGCCCGGGGGCCCTCTGTGTATCCAGGATGGGGAGGGGGTTGCGGGAAGGGGCACCCTGGCGACTTCAAAGAGCCCTTTATGCAGAGGCCAGGCTGATAGGATGGCTTTGTTCCCAGGGACCTTCTGGGGGAGGGCCTCACAGAGGGCGCAGGCCAGGGTGACTCCTCTTGGGGGAGGGGGCTGGCTCACAGCTGAGTGACCTTGAGACCTGGGCGGGGCGAGCCCGGGGGGAGCGGAGGTTAGGGATCGCTGTAGCTGCCTCTGCACACAAGCCCATCTTGCAAAGCTGCCCCCCCCCCAATCCTTGTGTTCACGTCTTGGGCCGTTTCCGCGTAGGCCCCTCACCTCCAAGGCAGAGCCAGGAAGCTCCCAGCCAGAGAGACAGACAGACCCACACTCTGATCTGGGGGTGAGTGCTCCCTGGGAGGCAGCAGCAACCTGCAGCCAGACCTGGGAGGGAGGATGAACCTCCCTCCTCCTCCTCCATCCCTTCATCCTCCTCCCCCTCCAGCCTGAGCCTGGGCTGGGGGTGGGGGGTGTATGTGGGGAGAGGGCCAGGTCCTTAGAAGTCACCCCATGGGGGGCTCCTTCTGTGATCCACCTAGGATCCCTGGACCCACCGACCCCTCTCAGCCCTGGGGCACTTTGGGAGAACTGGGGTTGGTCTACACACGCCCTCCAGTATCGTGGCCACTTGTTCTGCTGCCCCTCCTGGCTGTCCCTAATCTCATTTTGTATCTGCCCACAGGTGCCCTGGCTCCATGCAATCTACGCAGTGCTGGGAGCGGGCGTGTTTACGTTGGTGAGTTTGGGCCCCCACGTGGCCTTTTCAGACTTTCCCCTGTGTCCCCAAGTCCCTCCCCCACCCCTGTATTCCTCCCTGAACCCATTGGGTGCACCTGTGGGCCGGGCTGTGCTCAGGGAGTTTTGAGCTGGGGGGCGGGGAGGAAGCTGTCCCAGGAGGATCCAGGCTGTAGGCAGAGGTATTAGGTATTAAGGTATTAGGCCTTCTCTCTGCTGCCGGTGGAGCTGGGAAAGTGGGGTATCCTGGCTCTGGGGGTCGAGTGAGTAGCTGTCGTTCTGGGTATAGGCTTCCTGGAAAGCTGGGAAGACATCGGGTTCTGTGTGGCCCGGTGAGGCTGGGCTTGCTGTCTACTGGGGCGTGGCGGGGGCTGGGACTGGTTAGGGGAACAATAGCACGGATACTGGCAAAACACCTGCTTCCCGCTAGCCTCACCGTCCGTCTGTGAGACCGATTTTACTGTTATTTGATTAAGATACAGAAACCGAGATCTCAAGGTCATATAGCATTCTGGCCAAGAGCAGCCGCCAGCAAATGGCCAGTAGACAAGAGGTGGCCAGGCACCAACACTAGTGCTCGGGTGGGCGGGCTTGCACTGGTCATTGTGCCTAGGAAGGCACCAATGTTCAGCCCAACCCAGTGGCCAGAGTTCCTGCCTCAGTCACGGGTTCAGAGGCTCATGGGTCACTGATAGCGGTCAGGGGTCATGACTATGAGCAGAGGTGTGGGGACAGCTGGACCTCAAGCCAGTGAGGTGGGCTCATTCTTAAAGCCTTAATTGAGCACCTACTGTGTGTGAGGTGCTGGGCGTGGCCCTCGGGCCCCCGAGGGGGAACACTGGGGATGAATACAGGGCTCAAGAGCCTGTAGAGATCTCACGAAACTCCAAGCCGTCCTCTTATAGGTGAGAACTCCGGATCGCATAGTAGTTAAGGGATGAGTCCCAGGTTTCCTGGCAAGGTCACGGCCAATCAGTAAGAGCAGCCTTGGCCAGGTCCAGGGTGCCTGGGGCTCTCCCATTCTCAGCCTGGAAAGTCCCACTTCCTGGAGAGTCCTGGGCCACCCCTACGTACAGTTTTCCTGGCTCCCAGACCCATGCTGTTCCCTCCAGGCAACACCTTGGAACGAGTCTTGTTTCCGAGGGCGAGGTCAGAAGTCGGGTCAGGAGGGCGGAATGAAGAGGGCCCCACGGCGGGCAGCAAGCTGGACACAGGCATGTGTGGGCCTTCGAGGGCCACCTCTGCCAGGGACACACAAGAGTCAGGCCAGGGCACGTGGGGCTGGTGCAGGCAGAGGACAGGGAACATCAGCCAGGGTACCTGGCTTCTCACACAGCCAGTGTGCGAGGCAGGTGCACACACACAAGCAGGGCTGGGCGAACGTTAATCCCCTAAACCTGCTTATTAATCTTCTGCTTTTTTAAGATAATAAAAATAATCCCTGCCATCTGTTCCACTGGTTACATTTAGCAAAAACACTTTCACACCTGTGACTTCATTGCTTCTCCAGCTCAGTCCAGGGAGGGAGGCGGCGACAGCGCGCTGCTCTTAGGGAGACGGTGTTCCACCTCTGGAGCCTTAGCAAGTCGTGGCCAGAGAGCGGGCAGACAGGGAACCAGGATCCGGGGCCCCTGGGGTCCCCATCAAAGAGGACAGCTCCTGCGGGCCGGGGCGGGGGCCTCCGCAGCAGCTTGCCCTTGGGGTCCCACATGGTTCCTATGGGCACACAAATGCACCCACTGTAAGAAACTCCTGCGAAACCCTGGACCCCTGACCTCACCCCATGCTCCCCACGGAGTGAAAGTCCCCCCGGTGGGATGTGCGCTCACTAGCCTACCCCTCTCTCCTCCCACCCACGCGTAACCCTCACAGAAGAATTCCATCCAGTTTGCCAACCTTCAGCTTGCTTGCCCCTTGGCACCCAGGCCACGCCCCCTCCGCATTTCTCTCCCGCCTTCCTCACCACACTGCCTGCTGTCATCTCCCCCTTTCTACCCTCAGACCTTGGAATGCCGTGTTTGATGCTGTGTTTGATTCTAAAATGCGCATCGCTGGCCCGCAACTCTCTTGGATTCCGGGTAGTCAGCGTCCCACTTAGAAGTCTGCCAGGCACAGCACAGAACTGACCTCCTGCTCTCTCCCCGGGTGCCTGCTTCTCCCATTGCATTCCCATCTCTGTCACCTTGGCAACACTCTCACAACGTCTCCCCTTCCCCCACACCTCTGGGGTCCTCCCTGCCGCCCAGAATTTGAGCTGCTTCCCGGATTCTCCCAGATCCAGGTCACCGTTGCCTCCTGCAGGCTGCCCCTGCTGGCCCCCACAGCCTGCAGCTGCTTTGAGTGAGGTCAGGACTTTGCTCTGCCTCGTGTCCCTTTTCTGATCTCTTCCCACCCACTCCGCTGCCGCCGCTGCCACGCTGGCCTCCTTGCCGCCCCTGGGAAGCTCACTCCCTGAGAGCTGCTCATGGCTTGTGCTTTCTTGTCAGTCCTGTGTGCCTGAGCACTGAGGCACGGCTCTCTGCTTCATTTCTCTCCGTAGCGCTTCTTGTCCTTGCCACGCAATCTTGTCTCCCTCGTCCAGCAGAACCTAAGATCCTTGGGAGTGGAGGTTTTTGTCTGACTTGGTCATTGCTGCGGCCCTGGTGCCTGGCACGCAGAAGTGTACTTCCGCAGGCTTGTACGGAATGGATGGATGCTTGGGAAGTGTGTTCCCGGGGGCGGGGCCGGGCCGCCGACATCCTGTCGGAGCTGCGGTTGCCCAGTGGAATTGAGCACTGGCTGTCAGTGTCTTGTGAGTCTCAAGGGAGGAGGAGGAGGAGCCAGTGCCCAGTTACCCATCAGTGTCTCATTAGGAGGACACCAACATGGTGGGGGCCTTTATTTATGTATTTGAAAGGCAATTATATATATATATATATATATAGAGAGAGAGAGAGGTCTTCAATCCACTGGTTCACTCCCCAAGTGGCCACAATGGCCAGGGCTGGGCCAGGCTGAAGCCAGGGGCCAGGATCTCCATCAGGGTCTCCCATGCGGGTGGCAGGGGCCCAAGCACTCGGACCATCTCCTGTTGCTTTCCCAGGCACATTAGCAGGGAGCTGGATTGGAAGTGGAGCAGCTGGGACTCAAACCAGCGCTCCTATGGCATACCAGGGCATCGCAGGCCACCTTGCTCTGACTGGCTTCCCAGAATTACCTCTGTCCTATGGAGCCTGGGGTCTCCCAGCTCCTGCCCAGAGTCCCTGGCCTCTCTGTTGGCTCCTCTATGATCCCCCACTCTGATCTGGGGGGGGTCCTCCGCACGGCCCAAGCGAAAGAGCAGGTGCACTCAGGGCTCCCCCAGTGCTGCCTCACTGGGGGCCTGCACACGAGGGGTGGGGGAGAGACCGGTGACAGGGCTCCCAGCCCCCTGGTGGGACCCTGTGAGAGTCCAGTGACTGTCTCTCCCCTGAGGGGCCCTGCTGTCTTGGAGGGCAGGGAGCAGGTGGGGGCCGTGGTCTCCCAGGCCTCACCCACACAGCCCTGGGGCAGTCTCAGGAAGCCTTGGGGTTTTGGTCTCCTCCCTCCCTACCCCATACTCCCCACTAGATACCAGGATCCAAATACAGGCGGAAGTGGGTGAGTCCGCTGAATGGCTTTGGGTGACCCTGTCTCCTCTCCCCTCCAGGGTCCTCTCCTTGGGTGCTTTTCTGCAGACACTCATGGGCTGGGCCGGTGACGGGGCAGGGTTGAGGGGCCGGGCCAGGACAGGAGAGCGGTGCGGCCCGGGCCTGGCCGCTGGCTTCTAGCTGGGCTGAGCCTCCAGGGCCTGTGCGATGCTGGGCAGGCTGCTGCATCCCAGAGTTGGTCCTTCCTTGGTCCTCCTTTGGGGAAGCTGATGCCTCCAAAACACCAAAATTGGAAAGCCAGTCCCAGAGACCTAGAGAAGAAAGCAGGCGTAAGATTTTAGAAATCAGGCAGCGGGTCCCATGGGAACAGCACTCTCCCCTTCCTGTCCTGTTTGGCCAGCTTGAGGATGCTGGGAGCCACTGCTGGTCATAGGAAGATTATGAGAGGCCCGAGTGGCCAGGCCAGAGGCTGGGAGACCGCTCAGGGGGCCCCCGCAGGGTCCCGGGGTCTGGACGGGGTGGCAGGGAGAAGGCGGTGGTCAGGGCTGGATGCCGCTGGGCCTGATGGCATTTGGGTAAGAAGAGCTCAGGCAGGAAGATGCCGCTCAGCCTCCGGTGCCAGGTGCTGCTGACCCCTGGCTGTGGTCACACACGGCCACCTGTCACGGCTGGCAGGGACCTCCCCGAGGAGCGTGTGCTGAGGCCTGGAGAGAGCACGGTTAGACCCACACACATGCACTCAGACATGCACGCAGGCACACAGCACACCGGACCAAAGCCCCGCTTTCCGGACGCTCGCTCAGCGGTCTTTCCATTCCGTCTCCCTGCCCACTTCACAGATGGGAAAGTAGAGGCCCAAAGACGTGCTCTAGTGGAAGCCCAGAGAGGCCGCCTCAGCCCCCGTCACTTGTAAGACCACAACTGCCTAGGTCAGCCCCACAGCATCTGAGGGAATTGAAGAGAAATACTCCAGCGCCCCTGCACTCCACCCCCACCCCGCCGGATATATGCCCTGCCTTCCTCTGTTAGGAAAACCCAGGGGAAGGCAGCGCGGATGCACACACCCCAGGCCAGGGTGTGATTTTACCCTGGACTCAGCTTAACTTCACTGCCTCTGGCTGCAAGCTTTAGCGTCCCCTACGTCTCCGTCTACATTTGCAACAAAAGCAGAAGCGCCTGCCTTCTTCCCTCTCCGGAGCCTAATCTGCCTCCGCCCCTGGTGCTCCGCCACTCCCCCCCCCCCCCCGTGTGCCACTCCCCCGGTGGAAGTTGAGTGGGTTCCTGTGAGGGCTCGGGGGCTCGGTGGTCTCACTGGTGATGGCTCCTGGGCGGAGTCTCCTTCCTGGCCACGCCTCGGGCGCACCTTGCGCTTGCTAAAGCCCTGCTCCCGCTTGATTCCCCCGCCCGCCACCAAGAAGCTGCCCAACCTGGGGGCGGGGACTGCAGAGGGGGCTGACTCAGAGGGGGCGGCCAGGGCAGGCGCCACTGTGCTCTCAGCCTCCCCACCCCGTGTGTGGAGAGGGAGGAAGCCCTCAGGCCGCCCCAGGGCACCCCCATCAAACTCCCACCTTGCTTGTCCCCTTAGCACACTGTGACCTTGGCCTAGCTATTTGACCTTTCTGTACCTCAGCCATCTCATCTTGCAAATGGGGCCGCTAGGAAGCGAGGCTGTTGCGGTGGTCGGATAAGAGAATGCGTGAAGGAAAGCAGCCCAGCACCTGGCACTCCGGGGCTTCTGCTTTTGTTGCAAATGTAGATGGTGACGTAGCAAGCACCAAAGCTTACAGCCGGGGGACCTGCGGCCGAACCCCTTCTCTGCGGCATCCCAGTTATGTCCCAAGTAAGATTCCGATAGAAACACTCGATTGATTTATGGGGGCGTAACTTACTCTATCAAGATGTATTAATATGCGCAACAGCAATTTTAATGGCAGGACATAGCTGGTTATTCTTGAACGTGGGAGGATGTGGAATTCCTGCCAGCGATGGGCTGTGGCTCTGCAGTTTCGGAAGCTCCTGGCTTCAGCCCTGATCCAGCCCTTGCTGATGAGAGAGAGAACTGGAGGATGGGAAGGGATCCCTCTCAATCTTGGGAAGCACCACACGTCGAGCATAGCCTCAGGGTGCAGCGGAAGCTGAGCCCCGGCCATCTCATCTCAGTAACTCCGGGAAGGGGTTCATTCTTCTTCTTTCATGGGGATCTCTGTAGCAGGTGCGTGAACGGATCGATTGTGTCATAGCTGTGTTTCCGCGTTGTGTGTACAAGGGGCGTTGTGATCGCTCCCACCTTGGGGTGGTTGTGAATTTCGAGTGAACAAATACACATAAAGCGCTCCGACAGCACGTGGCACATCCATGACCAGCAACGCTTACCTGTGGGTAGCAAAGAATTGCATTAGATCAGAGCCAGGATTGAAACCCGGGTCTGTGGGACTCCCCTACCTGGGTTCTTTTTTTTTTTTTTTTAAGGACATTACCAACACTTTTGTTAAAACATTGATTGATTGATTGATTGATTGATTTGAAGGGAGGCAGAGTTGGAGAAAGACCTTCTACCCATTGATTTACTCCCCAAATAGCCACACAGCCAGGGAAGGGCCAAGCTCAAGCCAGGAGCTTGGAGCTTCATCTGTGTCTCCCACCTGGGTGGCAGGGGCTCAGGCACCCAGACCATCCTCTGCTGCTTTCCCAGGCACGTTAGCAGGGAGCTGGGTCAGAAGTGGAGCAGCCAGGACTCAAAACTGCTTTTTCTGTGGGATGATGGCATTGCAGGCAGTGGCTTAACCTACTGCACCATGACACCAGCCCCTAGCCAGTGTTCTTGAGTGTGTAGCACTCACACCCTCCCTCAAACCACACACATGGGCTCTTCCACACACCTGTACACACTGCTCTCCTTTCATCCTGGCCCGGGCCTCTAGGCCAGATCTTGTCCATCCATGGTCCACCTGTGCCATTTGAATGTTTAGCACCCAGTCCAATGACACGGAGTAGCTTCTGTTGGCATCAGGATGACCTGGAGCCCAGAGCCCTACTCCCCTCGCCTGCGCCTCCCCCTGTCCTACAGCCCAGCCTCAGCAAAGCATCACAAAGGCCAAGCTCACTCACCCCATGGCTCAGAGAGCGTTCCCCACAAGAAGTCTGTGTCGCTCGTGGCCATGAGCTCCGCTTCCCTTCTCCCCTCCTCTGTCCTCCGCATGGACACAAGCAGGCATGTGCAGAAACAAACGCATGTGCACACGTACAGCGGCACGTGGTGGGCAGGGAGCAGGATTAGGTGTCAGGAGGCTCAGCCTGCCCTCCCGGCTCATGCTGCTGCCGCTGCACCTATCAGAAGCTGAGCATGAGCTTTGGATGAACAGGGTCATTTAAACCCTTCTAGTTTTGTTGTTGTTGTTGTTGTTGTTTAATTTCTAAAGACATAGTATAGGCGTACATTTGTTCGTATCTTTCCTTTTTTTAAAAAAGATTTATTTATTTATTTGAAAGTCAGAGTTACACAGGGAAAGGAGAGGCAGAGAGAGAGAGAGAGAGAGGCAGAGAGAGGGAGAGGCCTTCCATCCACTGGTTCACTCCCCAATTGGCCACAGTGGCTGGAGCTGTGCCAATCCAAAGCCAGGAGCCAGGAGCTTCCTCCAGGTCTCCCACTCAGGTGGCCATGAGCTCTGCTTCCCTGGCCACAGCAGGGAGCTGGATCGGAAGTGGAGCAGCTGGGACTCGAACTGGCGCCCACATGGGATGCTGACACTGCAGGCAGCGGCTTTACCTGCTATGCACAGCACCAGCCCCAATCTTTCTTTTCTTTTTTTTTTTTAATCTTAAATGTTACACAGATAAAGCAAATGTGGCTTTGAGGCTTTGACGGTGTCCCTTGCTGCCTTCCCCAGCAATAGCCACTGGCCAACTGTCTCTCCTTGCAGAATCTTTCTCTTTGCAAGTGGGCATTTGCTACCGAGGCCCCTGTGACACGTGCAGTCCCATGGGAGTGTAGGATGTGGCTTGCTCTGCCACTTTTCCTTTGCAATTGCACGCACCAGGGAAGCCCCTGTGTCTGTGTCTGGTACCCCTGGAGACAGAGTTCTGGTTATGTCTAGCATTTCACTGCCAAGGGGCACCTCGGCATTGGACAGGCCGGGTGGGGTGTGCACCCGGCACACACACATGGCATTTCTGTCTGCCGGACTGGCTGCACCGGCTCCTCTCTATGCTGCAGACCCCGCGTTTGGTATTTAGTGCCTTTCTCTTGGTAGCTCCGGGCTGGCCTGGCCTTTCCATGGTCTGCCTCCTCCAGAGCCCTTAAGCCCCACCTCTGGGGCCACACAGGGCCCGGCCGAGAGTGTGGCTGCAGGGTGAACCTGCCCCTCCGTGCTGGGCCCTCCCTCCCTGCACACCCACCCTGCCCCACCCATCAGCACCTCATTCACCATCCCCACCCCCGACTCCTTGTGCCATGTGTGAAATAGTAGTGACCCAAGGCCAAGGGCAGGAGCAGGAATCATTGAGGTTTGTCTTCAGGAGAGAGCCAGCTGGCCATTCTAGGAGGCCTCTTGGGTGGACACTCCTTAGATGGGCTCCCCTCCCCCAGACCTGGTCAAGTCCAAGCCTGCTAGGTGGAGAGATTCCATGTCATTAGTTCACCCAGGGGTGACCAGGCTCTGGGAGATCAACCAGGCAAGCTACTGATTGATAAGTCAGACCAGCCACTTATTAACTGACGCCAGCGACTCTGCTGAGCTGGCTGTAGCATTTCAGAGGGTTCCTCTGCTCGCTCCTTGCGAATCCCTGGGAATCCAAGTCAGAGTCAGAAGGAACAGGGTGGAATGGAGTGCGATGAGGCTAAAGAATTAGAGGAGCGGGTGCCTGGGTTTGAGTCCTGCCTCCATCCCCCAGTGGTGGAGTCAGCCCCTTGGCCTCAGTTGTACTCATCTACAGAATGGGACAGTAGTAACGCCCTCACCGTGTATGCGCTGTGCACCCGACCTGGGCTGCGCCCAGCTCCTCTGTCACTTGCGTGTGGAAGCTCTGTGTTCCTCAGGCCCCTGCAACTCATTCATCCTACAACAAAGCTGGTGTCTATGCGTACCCCTGCAGGGGCACCTCCATCCTGATGGTGGCTCCCCATTTTCCTACTGTTAAGGCCACACCGCCTTCCCCGGGGGGACCCGTCTGCCTCCCTGCAGAGACACAGGAGACATCTGAGTCTTGGTAGCAGGGCTTTTGTCCTGGTGATGCTGACGGTAAAACCCACATCCACTGCCTCCTCTGGATCCTGGGACTCAGGTCGGGTGAGGGAGAGGGGACCTGGGCACGCACCCAGCAGCAGTAGGCAAAGTGCAAGCTTCGAGGGCAACGCCATGGTCCCCGTTGTCCTCTCTCCCTTCCCCCATCACCCCTGCTACAGTGAGCCCCACCGTCTTCACACCGTGGCCCGCAGGTCCCCAGGGCTCCTATAGGTCTCATCTTTGAGCTGCAGGTGCAATGTCACCTGTCTGCCCACAGCCCTCATAACAGCATCAGGCCAACTTCCAGGCACTTACCAGTGCCCCCTGCCACCCCCTGCCAATCTGAGGGCTTCCTGGAAGCCAGGCTTGGCTTTAGGGCCCCTTGTGGTCTCTCCAGCCCTCTGAGAGTTCCCCCACATCCCCGCAGCCGGTGCCACAATACAGGTTTGTAGAATAATGAACGCGTTTCAGGGGCTTGGGGAACACAGAGCTTTCTACACGCAAGTGACGGAGGCACTGGGCACAGCCCAGTTCACAAGAATGTGAGTCAATTTCAAGGATTCTGATCCTGTGTGGACCAGTGGTTCATAACCTTGGAGCCGCTGGCTTCCTTCCCCCAAGGGAAACAGGCTGTGTACCTGTCATGTCATACGCTGTCTCCGGAGGGTTATGCTCCCTGGGCTGGTACCCAAGCGGGGGAAAACTATGTAGGGGGCAGGGAAGAAGAGGAGGCAGCATCACCGGTGTCACCGTGGACAGTGGGACGGCTGGGTGGGGGTAGCAGGGGTGGGGGCAGAGAGGAGCTGTTCCCAGCCCATCAGACCAAGCAAACCCCCACCCCACCTCCAGGAGAGCAGCGGGGTAGAATGACCGCTGGGATGCTCAGGTTCAAATCCTGGCTTTGCCACTTCCCAGCTGTGGACCTTGGGCAAACACGTAACGTCAGTTTCCCCTGGAATAATACAGTCCCTGATGGATTGAGATGTTAAGAAAACTGAGAAGGCTGAAACATGTCTCCAGAGCACATCACAGGCACTCAATCCCTGCTCACTGCTCCCTGAAGCATTTGTTTAGCCTCTGAGAGCAGGGTCCTGAGGGCACAGCAAGAAGACTTGGAAGAAGGTCCCCTCCTCCAGGAAGCCTTCCCTAACTCCCCACTCCCACTCATGGGTCCGATTCCAAGGGTCGGGTTCCAGCACCCAGGGGGAGCTTTGTATTTTCCTGGATTATACTCTTGGTCTTCCCTGAGCTCTTCGACCGCAGGGATCCTGTGTCTCTGCTGTGTCTTTCTGCCTGGCACGTAGTAGGTGCCCAGTAAGCAGGTGTTGACTAGGAACAGAGATGGGAGGTGTCGGGAAGGTTCCAGATTCCAGGCTGTCGCAGGGGATGCGGGGAGTGGGGCACTGAGCAGCCAAGCAGCAGGTGAAGGGATTAAAAGGGTGGGAGGGGGTGTGACCTGGGTGGGGCGGCGGGGCTGTGGCAGGCAGTGTCACTCTAACCGGGCTCTGACTTGTCTCTCTCTCTCTTTCCTTTCCCTAGTTCCTGGCATTTGACACCCAGTTGCTGATGGGTAACCGTCGCCACTCGCTGAGCCCCGAGGAGTATATTTTTGGAGCCCTCAACATCTATCTGGATATCATCTACATTTTCACCTTCTTCCTGCAGCTTTTTGGCACCAACCGGGATTGAGGAGCCCCGCCCCCCGCCCCCACCCCTGCCTCTCCCTCAGAACGCCCTCTCCCCTTGCTCTCCCAAGACCAGACATAAAACTAGCTGCCCGCCAGCCCACGTCTCATGTGCCCCGCCCGGCCCCTAAGATGTCGCATGTGCATTTACCATCAGGGCCCCATGGAGAACCTTTCCAATGACATCTTCCAGTTTGGGACAGTCACACTCGAAGGCCCCTCTGAGTCTGGGGATCCGAGGGACGGGTGAGAGGGACCTGGCAGGATTTCCCAGGACGCCTGGAGCTGCCACTGTGCCACAGGTCGGCACTGTCACTTTGGAAGGAAGGGGGGATGCTCACAGGTGGGGGATGAAGTGAGAGAAGGGCCTCCCACCAGTCGCTTGCTCCAGGGGCTTGGGCCCAGGGGCCCAGGGCTGCAGGAGAGAGGCAGGAAGCCGGTGCCTCTGCTGCTTGCCTTGGTTTCCCCTCCTGGGTGTGACGGAGCTCTGTTGGGGCAGGAGGTTTGGACATGGTTGGGGGGAAGGGGGCTTCTCCTGAAAAAGGCCCGTCCTGGGTCCCCTGGAGAGCAGGGAGTGACCCTCTGTAGTACGTGACCCTCCGCTGTGTCCACAGGGCAGGTGTTGGGGGTGTGGAGCCAAGTCCTACACCTCCCCTCTGCCTCCATTCTCTCATTTCTAGCCCCGGCCTGAGGCTTGGAGAGAGGTGTGCAGGCCCTCAGGCAGGAGGCTCTGGGGGAAGAGGCAGTGGCTGCAGCAGCTGGGCCACCCCCTCTGGAGGGCGCCTTGTCCTGCCCCCCCCCCAAGTCCCCTCTGTACCTGTTTCCAGAGCCCTCCCCCACCTGCTCCCCTTTGCTAGCCTCCCCCCCCCCCCCCCGCCGGGCCTCCTAAGGCCTTAGTGGTGTTGGCAATGCCACGTCCCTTCCCCACAGGCCCACAGCCCCAAGCCCCCGCCCCCACCCCTTATCGCTGCATCTCCTTTGCAAGTTGTCCAGCCCTGATGCTGACAGCCAGGGCCAGGCCCTCCGGCTGGCCCCATGCGCTGAGGCCAGGGCTCCCTTATCAGCCTCCAGGCGGCTGGGATCTCAGGCAGGGTGTGCGTTGGGTCACCCAAGCTCGGCCAGGGGAGGGGACTGGGGGGCCACACCTGGAGAACGTGCAGCTGGCATGTGTGCATGGCCAGCTCCGGGCCAGTGGAAAGTTACTGGCTGGAGGCAGGGAGGCCTGGGCTGGATGGCTCGGCCCTCCTTTCGCCTCTCCCTCCAGGGGCTTCTCTTCCCTTTTTCCTGGGGGTGGGGTGTGCTCTGTTCACCCCTGGAAGGCCTCAGAGATGTTATCTCCATCCCCCACCCAGCCCTCCACACCCTCCTGCTTCGAGTTTCCAAGAAACATTGCAGAAGCCTTTGCAGTTTTGTTCCATCTTGGGTTGTGAGCAGAAAAGGAGCCCAGAGCCAGGTGGTGTGTGTGTGTGTGTGTGTGTGTGTGTGTGTGTATTGGATATGTGAGCAGAAAAGGAGCCAGCAGGCAGGGTGTGTGTGTGTGTGTGTGTGTCTGCACCATGCCAGCCTTGCTGCTCTTACACACCTGCTTGTTGCTGTCTGGGGTTCGGTTTTCCCGCCCATAGCCATGTTGGGATTGGGGGGGGGGTGAGAAGTGGCACCTGAACACTTCTAAGGATCTTCAGAAGGTTCGAGGAAAATGCGTATTATGACAACAACCCCATGGATCTGGAAAATTTTTTTTGCCCTGAAATAAATATCGTTTAATTCCATTTTCCACGAACTTCTGAAATCCCTTCTGTCCACCAACTGCCTCACCCAGCTGTGACCCAGGGGTTCCTTGCCCCATCTCTGGCCTCCATTTTGTTGTTTTGTTTTAAGATGTATTTATTTACTTGAGAGGCAGAGTTACAGACATAGAAAGAGAGAGAGAGACGTCTTCTACCCACTGGCTTATTTCCCCAATTGGCCACAACAGCCGGAGCTGCGCAGATCCAAAGCCAGGAGCCAGGAGCTGCTTCTGGGTCTCCCACATGGGTGCAGGGGCCCAAGGACTTGGGCCATCTTCTACTGCATTCCCAGGCCACAGCAGAGAACTGGATTGGAAAGTGGAGCAGCCGGGACTTGAACTGGCGCCCTTATGGGATGCCGGCACTGCAGACGGTGGCTTTGCCTGCTTTACCACAGCGCAGGCCCCTGGCCTCAGTTGTTACCAACCCCCACTGTCCTGCCACTCAAAACTCTGCCTTTCTCCTGCTTCCGCATCCAGCGTCCAAGTCCTCCTCTTCTTAGGCTAATTCATGCCCACTGAGAGAGTGCCCAAGGCGGAGAGTTAAAATCCCGGGGGGCTGGGACGCCCTCAGCCAGGAAGTAGGGGTCCCGAGCAGGCTCCGGCCCTGCAGGGCTGTGCAGGACCAGGGCATAGCACCCGCCTTCCACCTTGCATCCAGGCAGCGGCGAACCCAGAACACCTGCAGTGGTCTTGGACAGAGCAAGGGCGGGGGAACGGGAATGCAGGATTACGGGAAACCGAAGCCGGGCAGGTGTGCAGGAGGCCGCTGGCCCCTTGCATTTTTGGCCTGGGTGGGGCTGGGGCGGTAAAGTGGTAGATTGGATTTGAGAAAACCAGAGGCAGCCGGGAACCTGACGCCTTGTGACCAAAGCTAGAGGTCACCCGCTCATGCCCGGTGGCTAGGAGTTCCTCTCCTTTCCTCTCTCCCGGACGCCAATTCCCAGGCACACGCGTGGCCCCTGCCGTACGGCTGGGGAAGCCCCAAGAATCCTGTTCTTCCACCTCCCTGGGATCGGGGCTGGAACAGACACCCTTGTTCCGAAGGGTTCCGCGGCTGCCTCCCTGGGAACACGGGCCCTTGGTCCGCACGCTGAACCGGGGAGCACGGGCCGGGCTGGCTCTCTGCTGCCCCTCCGCGGCTTCCTGAGGGAATGCAAGGTCTGGTTATGAGGGAGGGAAACCGAAGGGGCCTTAGAGCGGGGGGAGGGGGGGGGGCCTTGGAGGTGGGGGCCCGGATCTGGTTGCAGTTTTCCTCAGACCGTCCTAGACCTGACTTCCCAGCAGCCCCAGCTGTGTCCCCTATGTTCCAGGGATTGCCGCATCTTCTCAGTCACCGTTCACCTGGGTGCCCCAAACCAACCCTGAGCCACCCCCTCCCCTGGGCGGCTGCCCTGAGGGTCTGAGGCAGAGCCCCCCCCTCCCGTGTCGCGCCCCGGACCCTGTGGGCCACAGTGCAGACGCCGCTGCTGTCCTGACCTGCGCTGCTCCGAGGTCCCCGGAGACCAGTGACTGCTCCCTGGGGCCTCGCCATCGGGGGAGGGGGGAGTGCTCATGTCCCACTGGAGACAGGAATAAAAACATTTAGCACACATGAACCTGATCCTTTTTTCCCGCCGCAGCGCTGCCATCCACTGTAGCTAAGTTTGCCTTTTTCTGTAGAAAAAGCAACAGGGCTCTCCTTCCCAATAAACCCTTTATGTAGATTTTAGGATCCTGGGTGAGGAAAGTCCCCAGAGAAGCCCCTCTGGACAGGGACCACACTCCTTTCCATGGAAGCCTATTTCTTGGACAGCTCTGGTAGAAGATTCTGACTTGTCTTTGTTTTATCTTTTAATTTAACAGGCAGAGAGACAGAGATGGGGAGAGAGAGAGAACTCCATCAACGGGTTCACTCCCCAAATGCCCCGGGAGACAAGAACTCAATCCAGGTCTCCCATGTGGGTGGCAGGGACCCAACTGCCTGAGCCACCTACTGCTACCTCCCAAGTAGTTAGCAGGAAGCTGGAGTCCGGAGCCGGAGCTGGGACTTGGATGTGGGATGCAGGAACCAGCATCCTAACCTCCAGACTAAAACGCCTGCCCCAGTTCTTCCTTGCTTTCTCTCAAAGGAAAGCCTGTGTCACACCTGGACAGAGCCCCTGGAACAGCAACTTCAAAGCCGGGCAACTTCTCTTTTGGATTTAGAATGCATGGTCTCAGTAAGCAATTTGGGGTGAATGGAGGAACCCCTGGATGAATGGATGAATCTCCTCCAACCCTTTTCCTTTTTACCTAAGTGGCAGAAGATGCTGTGACTCATCCAACTTTAGACCTGGGAGTAGGAGATGCCGGTCATGTCCCAGGACAGGAAGCAGGTGCAGAGGCTCCAGGCTGCACAGCGAGTGTCCCAGGTCCACGCTGCCCCATGCTGCTGCAGCAGAAAAGCAGTACCAGGATGGGCACCATGGCAGGAGGCAGCCCCTGGATCAGCGCGGAGGGGCGGGACAGGTGGGAAGGAGGGGATGTGGCAGCCCCCTGCCTCCGAAGCCCCCCCCCCCAGCCTCCCCACTCTCCCACCCAGTCTACTGCTGTTAGTTTGCTGGGGCTGCCCTAACAACTTCCCACAACCTGTTGAGCTTAGAACAGCAGGTAATTCATTCTGCCGCTGTTGGGGGAGGCTGGGAGCCTGGAATGGGGCATCAGCAGGTTGATTTCTGGTGGGCCCTGCTCCTCCGGCTGCCGGCAGCCCCTGGTGCTTCTCTCAGCTCAGCCTCCATCTTCATGGGGCCTTTTCCTCTGTGTCTTGAATCTACCTCTCCTTTCTCTTTTGAGGTTACCTGTCTCTGTATTTAAGGCCCTCCATGAATCCAGCATGATGATCTCATCTCAAGATCCTTAATTGGGGGCTGGCGCTGTGGCATAATGGGTAAAGCCGCTGTCTGCAGTGCCGGCATCCCATATGGGTGCTGGTGCTAGTCCCAGCTGCTCCACTTCCGATCCGGCTCTCTGCTATGGCCTGGGAAAGCAGTGGAAGATGGCCCAAGTCCTTAGGCCCCTGCACCCATGTGGGAGTCATGGACGAAGCTCTAGGCTTCAGATCAGCCCAACTCTGATAGTTGCAGCCATCTAGGGAGTGAACCAGCAGATGGAAGACCTCTCTCTCTCTCTCTCTCTCTCTCTCTCCCTCTCCCTCTCCCTCTCCCTCTCCCTCTCCCTCTCCTCTTTCTGTGTAACTCTGATTTTCAAATAAATGAATAAATCTTTAACAACAACAACAAAAAAAGATCCTTACTTGGAAAAAAGACCTAGTTTCCCAAGAGGTCACATTCACAGGTACAAGGATTTAGCATTCGGACATATCTCTCTGCAGGAACAGGGGGTGGGGGCCACTGTCCAACCCAGGACACCATCCATTCCCTTCTGGCAGCTACTACCCCAGGTGGTGACCTCCATGTACCTCTTTCTTCCCATTTCCAGACGCCAGTGAGGCTGGAGGGTTCCAGAGCCAAGCGACCCTGCCACCTGCCACCTGCCTCTGCTCACATCTGGCTACTCCCAGCAAACATGTGTGCTCCCATACACACACCCAGTGCACCCCCAGATGGCTAAGACACTCCTCCTCCAGGGGCTCTGCTTTCTGCCCTGCAGAGAGGACTGAGCCTGGTCCCGTCGTACGGCACTTCTGTTCCCCTTCATTAGCTTTTCCACTGCATAAGGAGTTAGCCGCCCTGGGGCTGCTGTGCCTCGGTAAGTTCACAGTCAGCCATGCCCACCTGTCCGCCAAGGCAGCAGTCCTGTGCAGAGTAAGACATCTCAAAAGAGATTCTCTGAACTCAGGTGTCCCAGCCCCCAGCCCCCAGCTGTTGGCGTGTTCCCACGCTCGGTCCAAGACCTCACAAAGCACACAGGCAACCACCGCTTCTGCACCCTGTGCAAATCCCTGATCCACAGACTCCGAGAACACAATGCAACAGTTGCGGTTTTATGCCACCAACTTGGAAGTTGCTCACTGAGCAGCAACAGAATTTGGTACCTGGAAGTGAGGCACCTGAAACATTTATCACTGGCCTGGGGAATGGGAGACACGTGACAGATCCCCTCTCCCCCCGCCGTGAGAAGGTGGGAAAGCTGGAATGGCCTTGAGGAAAATTGAGAAGACGGGGGAGAAGCTGAAAATGTCACAGCCACATCTCACGACCTGGCTCTGACTCCTGACTCCAGCTTCCTGCTAACGTAGACCCTGGAAAGCAGTAGCAATGACTCAAGTATAGGGAGCTGCATTGGATCTTACCTTCTGGCTTTGGCCTGGCCCAGTCTTGGCTGTTGCGGACAGCTGAGGAATGAATCAGTGTATGGGAGCGCTCTCTCTCTCTCTCTCTCTCTACATTTTTTAAAGAAAGAAAATGTTGCCGGCACCGCGGCTCAATAGGCTAATCCTCCACCTAGCGGCGCTGGCACACCGGGTTCTAGTCCTGGTCGGGGCGCCGGATTCTTTCCCAGTTGCCCCTCTTCCAGGCCAGCTCTCTGCTGTGGCCCGGGAAGGCAGTGGAGGATGGCCCAGGTGCTTGGGCCCTGCACCCCATGGGAGACCAGGAGAAGCACCTGGTTCCTGCCTTCGGATCGGCACGGTGCGCTGGCTGCAGCGTGCCAGCCGTGGCGGCCATTGGAGGGTGAACCAGCGGCAAAAGGAAGACCTTTCTCTCTGTCTCTCTCTCTCACTATTCACTCACTCTGCCTGTCAAAAAAAAAAAAAAAAAGAAAGAAAGAAAGAAAAAGAAAAGAAAGAAAGAAAAAATGTTATTGTAAATTTTTTTCATTGTAAGATTTATTTATTTATTGGAAAGGCAGAGTTACAGAGAGAGAGAGAGAGGAGAGAAAGAAAGAGATCCTCTATCATCTGGTTCATTCACCAAATGGCCACAACAGCCAGAGCTGGGCTGATCCAGAGCCAGGAGCCAGGAGCCTCTTCCATGTCTCCCACGTAACCGGTTGCTGGAGCCTAAGTACTTGGGCCATCTTCCGCTGCTTTCCCAGGTACATCAGCAGGGAGATGGATAGGAAATGGAACAGCCAGGGCTCAAACCAGCGCCTAAATGGGATGCCAGTATCATAGGGGGAGGCCCCACTCACTACACCACAGTACCAGCCCCATTATTAGAAATTTGAGGAACACAGACTCTTGTTATATACCACAGTAATGTGAGAAATAGAAAAAGTATCTAATTAACTGCTAGCGCTGATTAGGAAGATTTTCAGGCAGTATGTTGGAAGTGTCACTTAGTTTATTTTGGATTTGTATAAAAAAGATACAGATAGTGAGAGAAAAGCTAAACAAGAAAGAAGCCCAGGACAACCTTTCTTTTTTATTTTTTTAAAGTTTTATGTATTAGCCGGCGCCGCGGTTCACTAGGCTAATCCTCCGCCTAGCGGCGCCGGCACACCGGGTTCTAGTCCCGGTTGGGGCGCCGGATTCTGTCCCGGTTGCCCCTCTTCCAGGCCAGCTCTCTGCTGTGGCCCGGGAAGGCAGTGGAGGATGGCCCAGGTGCTTGGGCCCTGCACCCCATGGGAGACCAGGAAAAGCACCTGGCTCCTGGCTCCTGCCATCGGATCAGCGCGGTGCGCCGGCCGCAGCACGCCGGCCGCGGCGGCCATTGGAGGGTGAACCAACGGCAAAGGAAGACCTTTCCCTCTGTCTCTCTCTCTCACTGTCCACTCTGCCTGTCAAAAAAAAAAAGTTTTATGTATTTATTTGAAAGGCAGAGTTACAGGGAGGCAGAGGCAGGGGGAGAGAGAGAGAGAGAGAGAGAGAGAGAGAGAGAGAGAGAGGTCTTCCATCTGATGGTTCACTCCCCAGTTGGCTGCAATGGCCAGAGCTGCACCGCCAATCTGAAGCCAGGAGCCAGGAGCTTCTTCCTGTTCTTCCACGTGGGTGCAGGGGCCCAAGGACTTGGGCTATCTTCCACTGCTTTCCCAGTTCATAGCAGAGAGCCGGATAGGAAGAGGAGCAGCCGGGACTCGAACCGGCACCCATATGGGATGCTGTCACCTCAGGGCAAGTCATTAATCCACTGTGCCACAGCGCTGGGGACTTGGGCCATCTTCTACTGCTTTCCCAGGCCATAGCAGAGAGCTGGATCAGCAGTGGAGCAGCCAGGACTTGAACCGATGCCCATATGGGATGCCGACACTGCAGGCGGCGGCTTTACCCAGTACACCACAGCACTGGCCCCAGGATAACCGTTCTAGAATCAGAGAATTCCCCACGCAGCAGCAGCCTCACTGGGGAGCCCAAGACAGATCTCATATTTTCGTTTTGTAATAGATTTGTAAAATTTCTGTATTTATCTGAGAGGAAGAAAGATGAGACAGAGAAAGCAAGAGAGCAAGAGCAAAAGCGAGAGAGAGAGCTCTCACATCCACTGGTTCACTCCCCAAATGCCCACAATGGTAAGGACAGGGCCAGGCTGGGAACTCAATCCAGGTCTCCCACGGGGGTGGCAGGGACCCAACCACTTGAGCCATCCCTGCTGCCTCCAAGGGTCTGTATTAGGAGGAATCTGGAATCAGGAGCCAGAGTCAGGAATGGAACTCAGGTATTCTGATATGGGATGTGGGTGTCTCAGCCACCATCTTAACCACTAAGGCCTTGTCATAAAGAGAATTATCAGTGTGGTGTTTGTCTAATGGAATGACTCCTCAATAAGATTCATAGAAAAAAAAACAGAGAGTTTTTAGAGTAATTGTGGTGGTAAAATCACCACCAGCTTCAAATGAAAGCGGCAGAAACTGTACAAAGGGAAAAGGTCCCTGGACCTCGGTGAGCAGGAAGCGGGCTGGGAAACAACTCAGCTGCAAATATGAGCTATTTCCTGGCAGAGCAAGGGAGGCTGGGAAGACAGAACTGAGAGCTGCAGAGAATCATTGCAGGGAGCACCTGGGGCCCTGATTAAAGAACTGGCAGCAGGACTCCCCGTTGCTTCTCCTTCCAACGAGAGCACCCATTGTGGCAATCCTGTGTCTGCCCAACCATCAGGTGCTGGGTGTGTGTGTGTGGAAGGGGCGGGGGCAGAAACCATGTCTCTAGCCCTGAAGTCTTCAGATTGAGGGCGGCCCTCTCCCAGCCAAACCAAGGAGCCTTGACCGTGGACCTCAAGTCTGAGGCTGGTGCTGTTGTGGAATAAGACTCATGAGGCCGGAAAGCAGACTGGGGCAGTTTCAACCAAGAACCACAAAAATTCTTTGACCAGTGGAATGTGATGGAAGTGATACTGTGTGAGTTCCAAGACTTCCCTGGCCCTGCGACTCCAGCCAAAGTCCCTGGGCCAATCACTCTGGTCCCAAGGTGGATGCACTGATCTGATTGGTCCTGGGTCACTGTGTTCACCTCTGCAGCTGCACTCTGCAGGAGCCAGGTGGTGAGAGATGTTTCCCCAAAGGGAATTCATGAATGTGGTTCCCAGGGGGAAGGTACACGTGCCAAGCAAGCAAACATAGCATGTGTCCAGCACCCCAAGACAGAGACCTTGTCCCCCAGAAACCCAGCAGAGAGGCCAGAGGCCTCAGGGGATGAACTATCATGTGGCATGAGCTGCATTAGTGTAGCTAGGTGGGGAGGGCGGGTAGAGAAGACTGCTGGGGCCAGTGCTGTGGTGTAGTGGGTAAAGATGCCACTTGCAGTGCCGGCATCCCACATGGGCACCGGTTCTAGTCCCAGCTGCTCCACTTCCGATCTAGCTCTCTGCTGTGGCCTGGGAAAGCAGTAGAAGATGGCCCAAGTCCTTGGGCTCCTGCACCCATGTGGGAGACCCAGAAGAAGTTCCTGGCTCCTGGCTTCAGATCGGCACAGTTCTGGCCATTGTGGCTAATTAGGGAGTGGACCAGCGGATGGAAGACCTCTCTCTCTCTCTCTCTCTCTCTCTCTCTCTCTCTCTGCCTCTCCTTCTCTCTGTGTGTAACTCTGACTTTCAAATAAATAAATAAATCTTGAGAGAGAGAGAGAGAGAAAGGCTACTCAGAGACCTTGAAGCTCACTCTGAGTTGATGAGCAGATTTCACACAAGCAGAGACAAGAGAGGGGAGGAAATTGAAAAAGGCTGGGTGGTTGAGGTGTTCCACTTTTGGGATGGCAAGTTGCTGGGTGCAGCTGGAGCACAGAGCAGAAGGGAGGAGTGGGGGAGAGGAGGCCGCCATGGGAGACAGGGGAGCACCTGCCGCGTCGTGCCAGAGTGGGATCTGGATTCTGTGGGTGGCCAGGAGCAGTGACAAGGGTTAGAGAGAGCATTGGCGAGGTCGGATCTGTGTTCAAGGAACAACTCGGGCATCCAAGTTGACAGCATTTACCAAATGATTTATTTTTATTGGAGAGTCACACAGAAAGACAGACAGACAGATCAAGATCTCCCACTGGCTGGCTCCCTCCCCCAAAGTCTGCAATGGCTAGAGCTAGAGAGCCAGGAACTCCATCCAGGTCTCCCACATGGGTGAGTGGGACTCAACCACTTGGGCCATCACCACTGCCTCCCAGGGTACACATTAGCGGGAAGCTGAAGTCGTGAACTGGGACTTGAATTCCATAGGGAAGGCAGGCTTTCAAGCTGCCTCTTAACCGCTGAACCAGACGCCTGCCCCTCAAGTGCCTTGCAGGCTTGCACCCTTTGGCCCAGAAATCATATTTCTCGATCTTTATCCTAAGTAAATCACTGGACAAATGCCAAAAGGATACAAAGACATTCACTGTGATATTGTTGATAAGAGTGGACGCTGGGAAAAATAAATATTAAACAATAAGGGATTGTTTAGCCACATTGTGATACATTTCTTCTACTAAATATTTGGAAGCCACTAAAGTGATTATATGGGTAAATATTTATATGGAGAACCATAATAGTGAATAATATTAAGTTAAATAGCAAATTATAGGGATGGGCACAGCAGGTTAAGCCGACATATGGAATGCCTACATCCCATAGCAAAGTGCCAGTTTGTTTGTTACAGCACCTCTGCTTACAACCCAACTTCCTGCTAATGCATCCTGGAAGCTAGAAGCTCGTGGTTCAAGTGTTTTTGGATCCCTGCCATCTACGTGGAAGCCCCAGATGGAGTTCTGGGCTCCTGGCTTTGGCCTGGCCCAGACCCAACTGTTGTGAGCATTTGGGGAGTGAGCCAGTGGATTTAAGAGCTCTCTGCATCTCTCTCTCTCTCTCTCTCTCTCTCTCACACACACACTTTCAAAATATGAAGATCAATAAATATTTTGTAAAAAGCAAATTACAAAGGATTATACAGAGGGTGGTCTTGATTTAAAAAAAGATTTATTTATTTGAAAGGCAGAGCAACAAAGGGGGAAAGGAGAGAGAGAAAGAGGGAGAGGGAGAGGGAGAGGGAGAGGGAGAGAGAGAGAGAGAGAGAGAGAGAGAGAGAGAGAATCTTTCCACCACTGGTTCATTTTCTAAATGGCTGGAACAATGAGGTCTGGACCAGGCCAAAGCAGAAAGCTAGAACTCCATCTGGGTCTCCCATGTGTTTGTCAGGGGCCAGTACTTGGGCCATTATCCACTGCTCTTCCAGGTGCATTAGCAGGAAGCCAAATGTGGCACTGAAGGCAGTGGCTTAAACCACCATACCACAACACCGGCCTCATGTGATCTCATTTTTATTTTTTAAAAATATTTTTATGGTTCTTCCTCATGGTAAAGTGCCAACCCATACATGTAGAAGGAATTATATAATTCCAAAATGATCATTTTGCAATACTCCATAATTTAGCCAGTCAAGAACTATCAATGGATGCTGAAACTTTCAGGTGAAAGTGTAGCAGGAAACAATGTTTATATAGTTTCAACTTATCTCTATGTGGATAACCCTTTTTCTCTTTGTGTAAACAGCTTTATTGAGATACAATTCACAAACCAGATAACGTGCCCATTTAAAATGCACAATTCGCCAGCTTCTTTAGCAGGCTCAGAGGGTTGTGCAATCATCACCACTGTCTAACTCTAGACGGGCTCCCTGGCCCCATCTCCGTGCCACCACTGCCTGATTCTAGAAGGTCCCCCCTCGCCTCTGCCATCCGTAGCCTCCTCTGGCAACTGCTCATCTAGCTTCTGCTTTTCTGATTTCCTGCTCTTGAACATCTCCTAGAAACAGGATCACACAATAGGTGGTCTTCTGGAAATAGCCCCTTCCATCCACATCTTGTCACACGTAGGTTCTTCATTTCTTTATCCTGCCAGATCATATTCCACAGTTTATCCCTCCGTGCTGCAGTGGGTGGACCTTTGGGTTATTTCTATTGTTGTCACTATGAATGATACTGCCATACACATTCACGTACGAGCTATTGTGTGGACGTGTTTTCATTTCTCTTGGGCGTACGCACAGGAATATAATTGCTGCATCCTAAGTAGCTGTGATTAACTTTTTGAGGAACTGCCATGTTAGACTTCTACCAGCTATGGATAAGGGTTCTGATGTCTTCCCATCCTTGGGGCTATGAGGTGGAATCTCCCCATAGTTTTGATTTGCACGCCCTTAATCAGTAACCATGTTTAGTATTTTTTCATGTGCACGGGTTACTTTTTTCCCAGATTACTTTTGCATTACAAAGGAGAAAAATGATGCCTTTACAGCAGAGAAAGCTGATAGAGTTCACCTTAATCATAAACCAAGGTCAACATCACAGACCTGGCCACACATCGACCCTGGGCACCTGCCGGTGTGATGAGCTGAGAAGGGTGCACATCTCCCTAGCTAACAGTTCTACCAAAAACTGCAAAGCCCAAGTCTCACCACTAAGGACCATTACACAACACTATAGTAAGGCATATTCTATAGACTAACCAGCCTGCATTCCTGAAGAATGTTCTGAAGGGTCGGCTTCTGCTGCTATCCCCAGAGGAGGCCATTGCCACAGCTGTGTTTGAGTAATACCAAAACCCTAATTTGTTTAATTTTTTAATATTTATTTTGTATTTATTTGAAAGTCAGAGTTACAGAGAGGAGAGGCAGAGACAGAGAAAGATCTTCCATCTGCTGGGTCACTCCCCAAATGGCTGCAATGGCAGGAGATGGGCCGATCTGAAGCCAGGAGCCAGGAGCTTCTTCTGGGTCTCCCATGTGTGTGCAGGGTTCCAAGGACCTTGCACTATCTTCTATTGCTTTCCCAGGCCATTAGCAGAGAGCTAGATCAGAAGTGGAGCAACTGGGTCTCGAACCAGTGACCATATGGATGCTGGTGGCAGCTTTACTGGCTATGCCACAGCGCCAGCCTCACTATTTAATGTTGAAGTTCATATATATGTATACACACATACATTTTATATCGACTAATGAATAGAAAAGAAACCTAAATAGACAGGCACCATCATGTTGGTTATGTTTATTGAAGATGATGACAAAAAGTATATATTTGCCTTTGGCCACTCCAGATATACTAATTTCTGTATATTGAAAAGTTATATCACTTGTATAGAATAATATATAGAAGATGCTGTAAGGTAAGTTAAAAAAATAAACAAGTAGAGAAAAAAGCAAGACGTGAAGGGAGGAGAGAAGGCAGGCAGAGGAGAGGAGGAGCAGGGAGCTGGAACAAAAGCCAGCGGTTGGATTGTCACCAGCTGTCACCTGTGCAGTGCAATGTCCTTTCCTGAGTATTAATGTCTGTCTCCCTCATGAAACTGTAACTGATTGAGAGCACATTTCTTCTCCATGAAAGGAAGCTGCTTTGTTGACAGCAGCTATTCAAATTGAGGTGGAATTGAGTTGGTTGCCAGTCGCCAGGCGCTGTGCCTTCAGATGCTGGGAATGAAGACCAGACATGGGGTCTGCATTTGTGATGCAGAGGGTTAAGCCACTCCTTGGGGTGCCCACATCCCATATCGGGGTGCCATTCTGAGTCTCAGCTCCCCCACCCCAGCTTCCTGCTAATGCACCTGGGAAGGCAGCCAGAGATGGTTTGTGTGCTCCAGGAGTTGATCTCCATCCACTCCTCCCAGAACCCTCCTCCTGGCTTCTCCACCATCCCCTCGACCAGTCCTCCACCCTCTGCCTCCCTTCCCAGACCTTGCCTCACTCACACAGCCCTGAACACACCTTTGGAAAAAAATTTCCCCTTAATGATAATTTATTTCATTCCCTTACATAACACGAAGTCAGGAGAAAGAATTTCAGTGAAGCATAGATTTCTAAAAAAGGAGTTGTGGTACTCAAAATACAACAGCTTAAGTGAGAAGAGAAAGAACCTACCAAGTTCAGACAGGGCCCGGAGACGGGTCCTCACTCAGCACCATAAGCTGTTTCCATCCTGGAGGGAATGGTTCAGCAAGAGGGGCTGGACCCTCTTCCTCTCTTGCTGAGTTCTGTTTCTATGTTCAGGTTGATTACTTTGCATACCATATGTTCAGTCCCTAGTCAGAGGAGAGTAAGAACTGGCTCTCACAGGCTTCCTTGATTCATAAACCACCATGCAGGGAGTGCCTTCTCCACTTATTCAAAATATTTGAGGCAGGAAAGCCCTTAGGGGCTAACTAGGATCTATGCAACGGTAAGGTTCTGTGGGCTCAAGAAACACTTGCTTAGCTGACACTGTAGAAGCCATTATGGCCAAGCAAGGCTATAGGCTGGAAACATAAGGAGGCTCGAGTAACATTTGGAAAAATTCACAGGTGCCAAATCCCTGGTGGATTAGGAAGGGAAGCTGAGGATGTTTGGAGACAGGCTCCCAATCTTTGCTTTGTGATAGCCTGGACTGAGTTTTTCTGCCTATAAAACTGTATATGTATGTGATAGCAAGTATGGAAAACACATTGACCTAAAGAAGAAAACCAAAGAGCAGTCCGGAAAAAAATCAGAGAGGATTAAAAAGAAACTAGGAGAGGGAGAAATGGAAATCAAGGGCACACACACACACACACACATATATATACATGCACACACATATACACATACACACATACACACACAAACGCACACATGCACAAACACATATATACATATGTACACATGCATACACATATACACATGCACACGTACACATGTGTATACATTCATACACATATACACATGCACATGCATGCATGAACATATATTACATGCACACATATATACGTACAACGCATTCATGCACGTGCATACACATGCATGTGTGCATACACATACATGCATGAACACATATACACATATACACATGCACTACCACACATATATCTACACATGCACACACATACACACGCACACATATACACATGCATGCATACACATGTGCACATGCACACATATACACACATGCACACACATATATACACATGCACACATATACACACGTACACATATGCATGAACATATATACACATGCACACACATATACACACATGCACACACACACACACATATATACACACACGCACACATATATGCACATAATACACACATATACAGATGCACACATGTATACATATGCATGTGTGCATACAAACACACATGTACGCATGCACACACGTATACACACATACATGCATACACACATGCACATGCACACACACACATCTTCCCATTCCCTCCCACCACCCCGACCCCATCTTATTGACTGTGGATTGATCCATATTTGAGGTGCACAAGACTCTAAACCTTGGGGGCAGTGCTGTGGCGCAGTAGGTTAATCCTCTGTCTACGGCGCCAGCATCCCATATGGGTGCTGGTTCTAGTCCCGGCCGCTCCTCTTCCAGTCCAGCTCTCTGCTGTGGCCTGGGAAAGCAGTGGAGGATGGCCCAAGTGCTTGGGCCCCTGCACCCGCGTCGTAGACCTGGAGGAGGCTCCTGGCTCCTGGCTTCGGATCAGTGCAGCTCCGGCCATTGTGGCCATTTGGAGAGTGAACCAACAGAAGGAAGACCTTTCTCTCTCTCTCTCTCTCTCACTGTCTGTAACTCTACTTGTCAAATAAATAAATAAAATCTTAAAAAAAAAAAAGACTCTAAACCCTGCTGCTCACGGAACTATGTAGCCGTACATGAATACTCCCCGTGTCTCACACATGTTTTCCTTTTCTGGAAGTTAATCGTTATTGTTGTTGTTCACTCGTTTGCTTAATTGTCTGCGTCTTTATTGTTAGCTCATATGTAGCTCTCGCCTAAGTGGGTAAATGTCCTCTCTGTATATCCAGACACATTTTCTATCAGGGTCATCTCCTGGGCGTCCTCCCCTGCTCTAACCTGTTCTGGTTGCACTGAAGATCTGGCCATCAGCAGCTGCCCAGGAATCTCCCAGCAGCTCCTTCCCAGGGACCCCCTTCTCCACTCCCCTCTTCTGGAAGCCTGCTTCCTACTTTCCAGGAACTTCCCCTTTGTGATTTTCCATTTCCTTTTGGTGGGAAAGATTCTTGAGAGAGCACCCACGGGAGGTCTGGAAAGGTCTTCTTCTGTCTCCTATAAATGTGGCTGTGCATAGCACGAGAGACGGGGCATCTTTTTCCTTTGGAATTTCCAGAGCCTTGTTCCGTGGTCTTCCAGCTGCCCGTGGGGCTCCTGAGCAACCAACCACTGTGATGGGCCTCGATCCTTTGTCTGAAATCTGACTGGACTGTCAGACCTCCTAGGTTGGGCTCTGCCATTGCCTCGTTTGCTCTAAATCGTGGAAGATCGTCTCAATCTTATCTTCCAGCTGTTCTATGGAGCGTTTTGCTTTTCTGTTATGTCTTTAATTCCCAGTAGGGTTTTTTTTCCTTTGTCCTTTAAATGTTCCCCCTCCCAATAATTTATTAGAAAGGTTTCTAAATATATAGATATAATTTTTCAGTAAACACTATATTGAGTGTTTGAAGCAGAGAAAGACAGAAACAGGAAGAAAAAGAGAAAGGTCCCCAAAAGCTTACCGCCCCAGCTGGGGTGGGGCTGGGGTGAAGCTGGGAGCCAGAAACTCAGTCCAGGTCTCCCACATGGGCAGCAGGAACCCAATGACTTGAGCCATCACCACTACCTCCAGGGGTCTGCATTGGCAAGAAGCTGGAATCAGGAAACAGAGCCTGAAATCAAACATGGTTACTCCAGTGTGGAATGTGGGTGGCTCAACTGGTGGCTCCACCAGTAGACCAAGCACTGGCCCCTTGAGTGTTCTTTGTATAGCTTTCTATGGATGCAATATCTCTTCAAAGAAATATCAGTATTTCAAGATTTTTTTATGTTTTCTTCTATGTAGTCTTTGCTGGTCTGACTTCCTGGTTTTTAGGCATTTTGGACCTGTCCTTCATCTTTTTTTTTCAAGATTTATTTATTTATTTGAAAGTCAGAGTTACACAGAGAGAGAGGCAGACAGAGAGAGAGGTCTTCCAACCGCTGGTTCACTCTCCAGTTGGCTGCAACAGCTGGAGCTGCACAGATCAGACGCCAGGAGCCAGGAACGTCTTCTGGGTCTCCCACTTGGGTGCAGGGGCCCAAGGACTTGGGCCATCTTCCACTGCTTTCCCAGGCCATAGCAGAGAGCTGGATCGGAAGTGGAGCTGCTAGGACTTGAACCGGCACCCATGTGGGATGCTGGCACTGCAGGCAGTGGCTTTACTCGCTGCACCACAGCCCCATCCCCCGCTCTCTCTTACTTCCCACTTCAATACATCTTATATAATTATCATGTGTTGCCCAGACTGAGAAATTCCCATTGCTACACTGTGTGTATAATTTTGTGACACTGACTCACGCAGGCAGATTCTTGTAGCCACCACTACAATTAAGATCCAAAATTGTTCCATCATCTCCACTGAGCCACCTCTTCACTGTCACACCCACCTCCCCACCATACCTAACTCCCTACGCATATTTTCACTTCCTATCATTTCGCTGTTTTTAAGTGTTATATACATTGAATCATACGGTATATCCTTGTGAGGTTTTTTTTTTTTTTGCCTCCATGTAGTGACTCTGAGATCCATTCAAGTTGTCGCACAAATAAGTAGTTCATTCATTTCTTTTTATTGTTGAATGCTAATTCAGGTAGGGCCATCTTCCGCTGCCTTCCCAGGTGCAGTAGCAGGGAGCTGGATTGGAAGTGGAGAAGCCGGGACTTGAACTGGCGCCCATATGGGATACCAGCATCACAGGCAGCGGCTTAACCTGCTATACTACAACACTGACCTCTACCATTAACTTACTGAAGGACATTTTGGTTGTTTCTGATTGGGGGATACTGCAAAATGCTATGGTTTGATGTGCTTTGTCCCCTAAACGTTCATGTGCTGGAAACTTGGTTCCCACTGTGCTGATGTTGAGAGATGATGGGACCTTTAAGAGGTGTGGGTGGGAGGTGGTTAGCTGCTTCCTCTCCAGATGCTCCTGCTCTTGCAATGCCTCCCAAAATCATGGCTAAGTGGCCAGCTCTGTGGCATAGCGGGTAAAGCTGCCACCTGCAGTGCTGGCATCCCATATGGGCAACAGTTCGAGTCCCAGCTGCTCCACTTCTGATCTAGCTTCCTGTAGAAGATGGCCCAAGAGCTTGGGCCCCTGCACCCACGTGAGAGACATGGAGGAAGCTCCAGGCTTCGGATCAGCCCAGCTCTGGCTGTTGCGGCCATCTGGGGAGTGAACCAGCGGATGGAAGACCTCTCTCTGTGTCTCTGCCTCTGTAACTCCGCCTTTCAATAAAAGAAATAAATCGGTTTTTAAAGATTTATTTATTTTATTTGAAAGTCAGAGTTACAGGGAGAAGGAGAGGCAGAGAGAGAGAGAGAGAGAGAGAGAGAGAGAGAGAGAGAGGGAGGTCTTTCATCCGCTGGTTCACTCCCCAAATGGCCCGAACCCAGGAGCCAGGAGCTTCTTCTGGGTCTCCCACACAGGTGCAGGGGCCCAAGGAATTGGGCCATTCTCCACTGCTTTCCCAGGCCATAGCAGACAACTGGATTGGAAGTGGAGGAGCCGGGACTCGAACCAGCACCCATATGGGATGCTGGCCCTGCAGGCGGCGGCTTTACCCGCTACGCCACAGCGCTGGCATTGAATCATATAACTTAATAATTTTAGTATAATTTTCCATCTCCTTGCAAAGTAGATTGACAGAGATCATGGTTCATTCCTTGGGGACATCAAAAGGGCCAGGAAGGGGGTTCAGGTTGTGGAACGTGGGCGGGGAAAAGTCTCCCCGCTGCACCCTCAGCGTCAGGTGCAGACGGACTGCGGGCTTCCTGAGCCACTTGCGGGAGAGCTGGGGCCTGGGAAACATCCTCGAACAACGGCAGCGCGGGCACGGCGAGAGGCTCACGCCGAGAGCGGCGTCGATCACAGCTTTCCCCGACGTTCACGCCCCGCCGCCTCTCCCGCTTCCCGCACGGAGGCCGGCCGCGGCGCCCCCACAGCCCTGCCGCTTTCCCGCCGCCAGACGCCCCCCGGCGGGGCCCGCACCGGGCCGGCTCACCGGCGCCAGGGCGCATGCGCGGCCTTCCCTCTCGCGCGCCGGCTTCTCCTCTTCCGTCTGCGGCTGCGCACGCTCCGCCGCCGAGAGCCGAGCGCCCAGGAAACGGGCGCGGCCTTCGGAAGTTCGCGAAGCCCCCTGGGAGCAGGACGCCCCCTGCCCTAGCCACATCGGCCTGCGGCTCCGGGAGAAATAAGCCTTTTTCCCGGGGAGTCACTGGGATTTGGGGGTTGGTTGGTAGTGCGCCTAACCCATGCTTGTTTTATGAAAAAACTGCCTTACCTCCCGGGTCTCCATTTCTTCATCAGAAAATGAGGGGAAAGGGGTCTGGGGCGCAGCGGGTAAAGCCGCCGCCTGCGGTGCCGGCATCCCGTAGGGGCGCGGGTTAGAGTCCCTGCTGCTCCACTTCCCATCCGGCTCTCCCCTATGGCCTGGGAAAGAAGTAGAAGATGGCCCAAGTCCTTGGGCCCCTGCACCCATGGGGGAGAGCTGGAGGAAGCTCCTGGCTCCTGGCTTTGGATCAGCGCAGCTCTGGCGGTTGCAGCTGTTCCGAGAGTAAACCACCAGCGATGGAAGACACCTACTGCCCTACCTCCCTCTCTCTCTCTCTGCCTCTCTCTAACTGCCTTTCAAATAAATAAACACACATACACACCTCCACAACCGCAGGGCAGAGGAAATCCACAGCATATGAGCCAAGTGCTTGGGTCCCTTGGCACCCACGTGGGAAACCAGGATGGAGTTCCAGGCTCCTGGCTCTGGTCTGGCCCAGCGCCAACCACTGTGGCTGTTTAGTAAACCAGAGGACGAAAGATCTCCCCTCGACCCACCCACCCCGCAACTCTGCCTTTCAAACAACGGACTCTAAAAGGACTAACTGTAGGATTTCTCGACTGTAATACAGAATTCCCTGTGTATAGATGGGTTGTGTTCCTCAAGGTTGAGTCCCTTGCTGCTGATGAGTTGTTCTAAAGTCGGTATTTCCACTTCCTGTCACTGCCTTCACTTGAACTGTGCTCGGTCAGGAGCTCCAGGCAAGGGCAGAGGCGGAATTTACTGTGGAGCTAAGGCAGCTCCAAGTTCAAGGGCCTGTCTTCCTTCCAGACAGGACCCACCCTAGGCCCTAGCAGTGTGTTCACAGGCCACTGGCTTTTGGTAAAATTTGAAAAAGTGAGCTGTTTTCACGATGGGTTGACGACCACCTCTGCATTTCTCCTGCTAGATGGCACTGCAGTGGCCATGAGCATTTTTGGGCTCCACCTAAGGAGGCTTTCGGCTGGGAATACACTCCATCTGGGATCTGCTCAGATGGTTTACGGTCACCACGAAGTGATCACTCACCACCCAGGTGCAGGAAGACCTTTCAGGAGCACATGCTGACACACTTACAGGTGTTCAAATAAGATATAAATGTGCCACACGGCCACCACCTGTGACACCAGCATCCCATACGGACACTGGTTCGAGACCTGGCTGCTCCACTTCTGATCCAGCTCCCTGATAATGCTCCCTGGGGAAGCAGTAGAAGATGGCCCAAGTCCTTGGGCCCCTGCACCCAATTGGGAGACTTGGAAAAAGCTCCTGGCCCAGTAATGGCTATTGAGGCCATCTAGGGAGTGAACCAGTGGATGGACAATCTGTTGTCTTTCTGTCACTCTGCCTTTCAAATAAAATAAATAAATCTTATATATGTATATAGGAAAATAAATATGAAGGCAAAACTTAGCCTGAAATAATTCTTCCAGCCATGCAAAATTATCAGATTCTCTCCCATACTGACAGCAGTCAAAACAAGTTTTGTCCTGTGAGCAACCTACTCCGAAACACAGTATCTGTAATTATATGTAAATGTAATTATATGTAAATGCATCAGATTTTTTTCTTTTTTGATGGGAATTGTCCAAAATGTAATATCCGAATTCTTATGTTTAAAGTTTTTGATGACTTGACACACTACTGACACCAAATGCAAAAAATTTTAAAAAACCTTATAATTCACCATTCATAATGAGTCTTTCAAAGACAAATTGACTAATGAGTACAGTCAGTTGGAAGAACAGATCTCAGATCAGTCGTTGCATAAGAAAATTGGAAGGGCCAGTGCTGTGGCGTAGTGGGTAAAGCCACCTCCTGCAGTGCTGGCATCCCATATGGGCACCCGTTTCAGTCCCGGCTGCTCCACTTCTGATCCAGCTCTCTGCTATGGCCTGGAAAAGCAGTAGAAGATGACCCAAGTCCTTGGGCCCCTGCACCTGCCTGGGAGACCTGGAGGAAGCTCCTGGCTCCTGGCTTCGGATCAGTGAAGATCTGGCCATTGCGGCCATCTTGGGAGTGAACCAGCAGATGAAAGACCTCTCTCTCTCCCTCTCTCTCTGCCTCTGCCTCTCTGTAACTGCCTTTCAAACAAATAAATAAATCTTTAAAAAAAAGAAAGTTGGAGAAGCTCTGAAATCTTACAGCTCATAAATGAAATTTGAATAAGGCTCTTCCCCAATTTGATAACAAACCTGAAAATTTACATAACACTGACCATAACAACTTGTGAACCTGGAAGAAACTACTTAAAACTATCAAATAATAAATGGCAAATTTGAGACTGAGCTATTTTTCTACATTTCCTCTCGAAAACAGTAATCAAGTTAGTGGCAGATGAAGAAGCAAACATCGCTTCTTGGCCTTTGGCTAAGGTCAAGTGAAGAAGCAAAAAGAGTATGTAGTCAAAAGTGTGAGAAAAAATAATATTCAAGTATGACTGTCATTTAATTAAACTATCATGAGAATTTCTTTGTTTGTTATACATATCAGTTTTTAAATTGTGTGGGTTTTTTAAACTTACTACTTTAAAAAATCTATTTCATACCTACTTTCATATTTGTGGCACAGCAGGGTAAGCTAACACTTGGGGTGCCCGGGTCCCCTACTGGAGTGCTAGTTTCAGTCCTGGCTACTCTGCTTCCAATCCAGCTTCCTCCAAATGCATCCCAGGAGGTAGCAGATGTTGGCTTAAGTTCCTGGGCCCCTGCCACCCAAGTGGGAG
The DNA here is from genome assembly GCF_964237555.1 of Oryctolagus cuniculus. NCBI lineage: Eukaryota > Metazoa > Chordata > Mammalia > Lagomorpha > Leporidae > Oryctolagus > Oryctolagus cuniculus. The sequence continues at coordinate 53,196,668 of NC_091442.1, read as the reverse complement.
ACCCAAATAGAGTTCCTGGCTCCTGGCTTCCACCTGCTGGCAACCCGGCTGCTGCAGATATTTGGGGAGTGAATCGGGATGGAAGCTCGCCCTCTCTCTCTCACTCTGTTGCTCTACCTTTCAAGTAGGTGAACATAAATAAAAATATACACATGCATTTGTCATTTGATGGGGTCTTTTCCCTCCCATTGTCCCCCACCCCTGAACCATGCAATCATTGAGTCCCACAAAGCCTGGCTGATGGAACTGCAGAGTGAACACTCAGGTGCTGTCCCCGGCTGTGTGCTATGTGGCCACGGCCGCTTACGCAGGCCATAGGGCCAGAGCTGAATATTTTCAGGTCATCCGGGCTGATGAGGCTCTGAAAAATGGGCACAGGTTAGAAAAAGTCACCAGAGTGGATCAAATTAAAACGCCTCTTAATGGGGTCATCTTAGGTCATCAGGAACATGGCCAGGGCCACACCTTTGCTCCCCCAAAGAACCCACAATCAGCAAGAACCTGCCATTTGCTGCCTGGGTCTGCTGCCCCATTGTTCTTCTGGGAATGGTGTGTCCAGAACTCAAAAACATGCCAGTGTCCAACTGGGAAAAACATCCTGTGTTTAAACAAACAAACAAAAAGGCCTTACAAAAGCAAGGTGATTCGCGCCTTCAAAATGACAGGTTATGAAGTGCGACCGCTGGCGCCACCTAGTGACGAAAAGGAGTAAGCGCAGCTCACCAAAATATGTCAGAACAGGGAAGGGGTGCGGCTTCCCCTGCTCCCCCTTTTCGGGAAGGGTAGAGTACTGGAGTTCACTCCATTCCACTGTGATTTGGAGTCATTAATACCCTGTGAATTTTTTAAAAATATACAGCACACTAATTTTTTAAAAGATTTGTTTGTGTATTTGAAAAGCAGAGTTACAGAGAGAGGTAGAGACAGAGAGGGATCTTCCAACTGCTGGTTCATATGCTGGGCCGTCCTGGCTTCTGACTCGAACCTGCTTCTAGACCTACTCCTCAGCTTCCCTCCTAATCAGCATTTTTTCCCAGCCTCTGGCTAAGCTCACATCTTGTCTAGCTGCCTTCTACCTTGTCCGTTTCAGCTCTCTCCCTTTCTCCCTCCCTTTTTAGTTTCCCCCATAGCAGACCTGGGTCTTATATCTGGAACCCCTTCGTGCTAGGCAGTGTCGACCCAAAGCTGAGACTCATCCACAGTGTTGCAAGCGCATCCGGGGCAGCCAAACTGCCTGGGTTTGGATCCCAGCACTGTCACTGCTCACTGTGCAGCCCTGAACAAGGAATGGTAATCCTAGTCCTGTCCTCCCCCGGGGTTAGTGTCGGGGCCTTAGAAGGTGAGTGGTAAACACTCTACCAGTGGAATCTCACCTCCCGATCCTGCATCTGCAGGAGCACAGCGCTCAGCTGCCCTGCCCACCTCGCCTCTCCTGACAGGCAGGGCTATGGAATCTTCTGGCACCTCAAGTAACCTGTGGCTCCTGGCCACCCTCCAGAACCAGGAGCAAGTTCCTATGCCACAGATCCACCAGGCGGCACCGCCCACCCCACCCCCGCTCAGGGGATAAGTAATTTCTCTTCCGTGGGTCTTGCTTTGTACGATTATGAAGAAACGAAGATGGCCTAAAACTGGTTTCCAAGATCCCAACAAATCCCTAGTTCAGGGATCAAGAACCTCAAGTTTATTTTAAAAACGAAAAAAAAAAAAAAAAAAGCTCATGTTTCAAATTACGTCAGTTTGACCAAGATCTTAACTTCTGAGCGTCTGTTTCCTGCCGGTAAAGAGTGGATGCTAGGGGACGGCGCTGTGGGAGTAAATCAGTGCCGGTCATCCCGTATGGACGCCGGTGCAAGTCCTGGCTGCTCCATATCCGATCCAACTTCGGCCGTTTTTGCGGCCATTTGTGGAGTGAACCAGTGAACGGAAGATGGATTGCCCCTTCCCCTTAAATAAATCTTTGAAAAAAAAAAAAAAAAGTGGATGACATCGCTAAAAATCGACCCGCTGGGGATGCGGCTAGGGTTCGGTGAGCCAAGCCCGCACGTCAGCAGAGCGCAGGCGCACACAGGCCGCGCCCACCCGGCCGACCTCGCCCCCCGCGCGCACGCGCACTGGTGCCGCGACGGCCCTCGCCGCCCGCGGGGGCCTGGCTTCCGGTTCCGCCTCCCGGGACTGATGGCGGCACCCGCGGAGCTGGCCGGAGGGGGCGTTCAGGAGGCCGCGGGCACGGTGGAAGAGCGCGTTCTGGAACCCGGGGCCGCCCCGTTCGGCAACTTCCCTCATTATTCCCGCTTCCACCCTCCGGAGCAACGGCTCCGCCTCCTGCCCCCGGAGCTGCTTCGACGGCTCTTTCCTCCCGAGGGTCCCGAGAAGAGGGCGATTCTGGGGCTCGACGTGGGGTGTAACTCCGGGGTGAGTGAGGGGGCGGGATCGGAGCTCCGGGAGCCTGGTGGCTGACTGCCTCCGTGTCCACTGTGGGCCCTCCTGGGCGTGACGTCACACCCCGAAGCTTTCTCAAAGCCTGGCTGTGGTCACCTGTTGTCCTCCAGGCTCCGGCCACCATCTCGCTTAGGACTCCTGATGGGGCTGGGGCGGGGGGGGATCCTCGACCACATTCGGTATTCCTGCTTCGCCGTCCCTCGGGGCCAGACCCCAGGTGGAAAGGACTTCGGAGACCCACGTTTGGGGACTGCGTGGCGGGTGGGATGAACCAGGGGTGACAGAATTGGGCTGGCCGTGAAGACACGTGTGTGTGTGTGTGTGTGCAGGATGGAGCCCTGAGCCAAGTGCATATTTATTTAAAAAAAAAAAAAAAAAAAAAAAAAAAACAATGAGTGGACGGACGGTGGAGAGGATCCAAAAGGAAAATACCGCAGGGAGGCATTGTCACCCTTACCGCAAGGTGTCCTTAGCCCTGTAATGGTTGTAGTCAAACCACATGCAAAATAAGGAAATGTCTCTTCACACCTGTTTGTGACCACAGCGGATCCCCTAGCGAGCAGCCTGGCCCTGTGAGCAGGCGCCGTCCTAAGCTCCGTCTTTGCAGCCCAGGAGCTGGAGGGGAGGTGCGTTGATGGCCTTTGGCAGGAGAGTCTTCAGTGAAAGGTTTAGACCTTGAGAGACACGTGGCTGTAGTCTGGGATGAGCTGATAGGTGGGTGCGGGGGGGGGGGGGGGGGGGGGGGGGTGGCGGGTTCCCTGCAAACATGTCTCTACTGTGATGGTAGAGGGAGCCTGAGGCAGAAGGTTCCAGAAGATAAACTGGAGGCTTGGGTTTTCTTAGCAAGGCGTTAGGATACCAGCAGAGAGATAAAACGTGTGAGTAATCCAGTTGACTAAGGCAGTGCCTCCCAGACCCGGCCATGTATTTACAGAGCTCTCAATTTTCTATTACAAAAAAAAAAAAGTTTGCCCTGGATAAAATAAACAAATTCAAAATACAGAAGTGTTACATAGTAGAAAGTAAAGGCTCTACTTGCAGCCCTAAATCTTCCTTTTTCCCCACACAGTGGCCCACTGATTTCTGGGTATGCGCCCTGCATGTGTAAATATCCCCTCTCTTTTAGTTTTAACAGTCTAGCACACAATTTTTCATTTGTTTTTTTTATTTAATCATTTGCATATCACAGCATTCTTTAACAGCTTCATAATATTTTGTTGTATAGCCATGCTATAATTTTTTTTAAAGATTTATTTATTTATTTGAAAGGCGAGTTACAGAGGCAGAGAGAGAGAGAGGTCTTCCATCTACTGGTTCACTCTCCATATGACCACAACAGCCAGAGCTGGGCTGATCTGAAGCCAGGAGCCAGGAGCTTCTTCCGGGTCTCCCACTTGGGTACAGGGACCCAAGGACTTGGCCATCTTCTGCTATCCCAGGCCACATTAGAGAGCTGGATCGGAAGAGGAGCAGTCAGGACTTGAACCAGTGCCCAGCACTGTGGGCAGTGGCTTTACCCACTATGCCACAGCACCGGCCCCGCCATGCTATAATTTGTTGGTGCTTTTTTCAAATTGTAAAAACTCCGAGGCCCCCACACTAGATCTGCTGAGTCAGGATCTCGGGGAATTGAGGATGGAAAGGGGAGGAGGGATTGATGTGAAGTGACCCGTCAGAGCTGGGCCAACACCCAGGACCAGAGGGGAGGAAGGTGGCCAAGAAGTAAACAGAGACGCGGAGAGAAGCAGCGACAGCACAGCACAGGTGCTATCCTTGAGCTGCAGCATGGTCGTGGGGTGGGGGTGGGGGTGGCATTGTCTCGTAGTGGCGAAAGCTGCCACCTGTGACCCCAGCATCCCATGTGGGTGTCAGTTCATGTCCCAGCTGCTCCACTTCCAGTCCAGCTCCCTGCGAACTGCCTGGGGAAAAGCAGCACAAGATGGCCCAAGTGTTTGGGCCCCAGCCACCCACGTGGATGAAGCTCCTGGCTCCTGGCTTTGGCTTGGTCATTGCAGTCATCTGGCCATTGTAAACCAGTGTATGGAAGATCTTTCTGTGTTTCTCTCTGTGTGTAATTCTGACTTTCAAATAAAGAAAGAAATCTTCATTTTTTTTCAATTTCCACTTTATTTTGAAAGATAAAGACATAGATCTTCCCACTTGTTCATTCCCCAAATGCCTGTAACAACCAGAGCTGGGCTAGGCCTACGCCAGTGGCTGGGAACTCAGTCCAGGTCTCCCGCGCGGGTGGCAGGCACCCAAGTACTTGAGCCATCACCATCTACTTCCTAGGTTGCACATTAGCAGGGAGCCGGAATCAGAAGCAGAGCCAAGACTCAGACTATGACACTCCAGTATGAATTGTAAACACCCCAACGATACCTTAACCACTGAGCCAAATGTCTCAGAGTTTTATGGAACCAATTTTACCATAATTTTTAAAATAGAGTTTTTCTGTGAACAACACCACACATATAAAAAAGAGCATTAAACAAATCTACATTTTAGGAGTTACAAGCACCTTTATGAGCACTGTGCAGGTCAAGAATAAAACATTGTCCCCACCCTGAAAGCCCCCCAATATGCTTTTTCCTGTTCATAGAGTACCCCTCTCCACCCAGAGGTAATAAGTAGCCTGACTTGTATATTTCCTGCCTTTTCTTCATAGCTTACTATTTTTTAAATCTATAAAGTGTCATTTTTCATTTTTAAAACTTCATTGAAGTAGAAGCTTGCCATCCATTATTCTTTGTGACTACCTTTTTACTCAGCGTCATGTATTTGTGTGAGTCATCTATGTTCTCGCACTGGACTGAATTCCTTCATTGTTCACTGCTATCTAACACTATCTCAATGGCCGTATCACATTTATTCCTTCATGCTGCTGTTTCTGGACGTCTGGGTGGTTTCCACTGTGCCTTCTCTTCACCTGCACAGCAGACATAGTATCTTCCTGACACAGTAGCAGATGAGGAAGAAATTGGGCAAATTGCTTGACAAAACTATAGAGTAACAAATTTGAGATTGAATGGTTGTGGGAATCCAAATCAGCCAAAGGAGATGGTGGCTTGACTTTAGAAGCAGAAGGAGTCTCAGGAGAAGAGGGTGAAGTGAAAGGCTGTGGCTGGAGAGTAAAGTCTGAATAAGGACTTAGAAATGGGTTTTTGGAAAGATAGTGCCTGCTGTGTCCCTCACCTTCCAGGTCACAGACACTTTATGTCTCTGGACCCCTATCCTCCTCCAGAAAAAGATAGCGAGTTGGCCATGGTGTCACCTAACCTGGAAGATACTGCTTGCTTAAGGCTCATTGGCTACATCTTCTGGGCTGTAACTTTGAACCAGACACGCACAATGCAATCTTCCAGTCAGGAAAAATCCAGGATGCATTACAGCCTGTGGGCCCTGGAGGGCGCTAAGAGCCCGCGCTGGAAAATTGACCCGCCCTCCTTAGGTCATGGTTTGGGAGGCTGATATGCCTAGAGCCAGGTTAAATGGCAGCCTCCGTGGGAAAAGGAGAGATGGAGATTTCTCTTCAGTCGCTGGTGGAAAACTGCAATGACAAAGCTCTTTTGGGTTCCTCTAGGATCTGAGTGTGGCTCTGTACAAACACTTCCTTTCCTTGCGTGACGGGGAGACCTGCTCAGATGCCTTAGGAGATCTCCGTCTCCTCTGCTGTGACATAGACCCGGTGCTGGTGGCGCGAGCTGAAAAGGAGTGTCCTTTCCCGGATGCCTTGACCTTTGTCACCCTGGACTTCATGAATCAGAGGACCCGCAAGGCTCTTTTGAGTTCTTTCTTAAGCCAGTTTGGACGTTCGGTTTTTGACATCGGCTTCTGCATGTCCGTAACCATGTGGATTCACCTGAATCACGGGGACCGTGGCCTGAGGGAGTTCCTGGCCCATCTCGCCTCCCTGTGCCGCTACCTCCTTGTGGAGCCGCAGCCCTGGAAGTGTTATCGGGCCGCCGCGCGGCGTCTACGAAAGCTGGGACTCCATGACTTTGACCACTTCCAGTCCCTTGCCATCCGAGGAGATATGGCTGAGCAGATTGGGCAGATCCTGACCCAGGAGCATGGCATGGAGTTGGTATGCTGCTTTGGCAACACCAGTTGGGACCGCAGCCTCCTGCTCTTCCGGGCAAAACCATAGACTCATCCGACCCTGGGATGACTGGGAGAAGGGGGAAAAAAGGAACAGATTGAGATTCTGGAAGCACTAAGATGGGAGGGCAGGAAGACCCAAGATAGAGACGAGAGTTTTTATCCGGGGAATTGTGGCTGCTCTCCTTAGCCGTTGGGCAGCCTGGCAGAAGATTTGGCGGCAGTTCCAAGGCGTTTTTGATCAGAGGAATCTGTCTGTTCCTGTTGCTATGGAGGAGGATGAATCCATGGGACACTGAGCTGGGAAATCTAGATTGTGATAGCGAAGAAAGCGGTCATGGTTGTAGAATATGGAAGACGCTGCTTTGGGGGTTCCTTATTTATAAAGATCAGAGCAGGGCTAGCCTTAGAACGTATCCGTTCCTTGGGTTCCTTAGATCTGTTCTGGTTTCTTCAGGCTGCTTCTGGATTTGCTAAGCCCACCTTTGGGCAGAACTTCACAATGCAGCCTAAAACAAAGAGTCAGTGGCCTGGCTGAAGTCAGGGTTTAGTAGGAAAAGGGTCTGATCTTTCTAGCGCAGGTCGTCAGGCCCCTCCCGTACCCAGGCTTGCCACAGCAGTTACAGGCAGTAGACAAGGTGCATTGACTGGCATTTAAAAAGATATTCCAGGGGCCAGCTCTGTAGCTCAGCAGGTTAAAGCCCCACTGTGCAGCATCATCATCCCACATGGGCGCCGGTTCGAGTCCTGGCTGCTCCACTTCCCATCCAGCTCTCTGCTATGGCCTAGGAAAGCAGTGGAAGATGGTCCAAATCCTTGGGCCCCTGCACCCATGTGGGAGACCCAGAGCAGGCTCCTGGCTTTGGAATGGCACAGCTCTGGCCGTTGCAGCCATCTGAGGAGTGAACCAGTGGATAGAAGACCTTTCTCTCTGCCTCTGCCTCTCTGTAACTCTACCTTTCAGATACATAAATAAATCTTTAAAAAATAAATAAAAGTAAAAAGATATTCCAAAGATTTAAATTGTGAACCCAAAGACAGTGCTTCGGGTCAGAGTAGGGCTCTGGAATCTGTTTGCTTATATTGTTTTACTGGGGTAAAATGTCGAAAACATAAAGTTGACCATTTTTAATCATTTTTTCAGTATGTAATTCCGTGGCATTAAGTACATTCACAATGAAAAATCTGCATTCACCAGGCACCACAGGTGCATAGGCAGAAGTGGAGACACTGAGGGCTGATGGTTCCATCCCAGCACCTCTCCATACTCTTGCTTGGGTGAGTTCTTCCACTCCCGTGCCTGTCACCACTAGCTATATGCTAATGACCCTCCAAATGAATTTGGATTCCTATCTTCATGATTTCAGACTAATATTTTTCCTGTTTTATAATCCTAGCCACTCAAGAATTTTTTAGACATCTCAGCTTCAGCAGAGCTCCAGAGCAAACTCATTACCCTCATTCCAAACCCAATTGCAATCTCAGTTGATGGCATCCACTCCTGGTTCAGGCTGGAACCCTCATTTGACTCTAACTTATATTCCTCATATGGAAGTAGAAAGTCCAATGATTTCTACCAATGACAAGTAAGCCCCATTGGTTTCAATCATGTCCTTGGCATGTCCCAGGGGTCCAGTCCATTCTCTGCCTTGCACCCAGTGTTTTCATCTGTGTGGCTGACGGAGTAACATCCTCCTGTTCCCGTGCCTAAGTGAGCTAACAGACGTGAAGGTGTTTTGCAGAGTGTGGAGTGTTCAACAAACCTAAGGCCATACGAGTGACCGTAGAGGTCACAGAGTAAAGGTAGGCTCTCTGGGGATCTCAGTGGAGGAACATGTTGAGACCTGGTGACCCTGCTGGGTGTATTCTAATGTCACCCGCCACCAAGGCAGCGCACAAAGCACTGGGCTGGATCCCAGTGCCCCAAGGCATCCACAATTCCAATCTCGAGAACCTGTCAGTGTTACCCTGGATAGCAACACTGGACTCTGCTGAAGTGATTAAGAATTGAGGATGGTTAGATGAACCTGGATGGACCCTCACTGCAATCACACGTGACCTTGGAAGAGGACAACAGAGGGGGATTTGGCCACGGAAGTAGATGGGAGACAGAAGCAAGAGGCTGAGTGATGTGAGGAAGGGCAGCTTGCCAAGGGGTTCAGGAGGCTTCTGGAAGTTACAGGAAATGCATTCTCCCCTGGGACCTCGCAGAAGGCACACAGCACCTGGCCTTGACACGGTTGACCTTGAGAACTGTCAGAGAACAAATCTGTGCTCTTTGAGACACCCCTGGGTTTGTGGTGGTCTGTTCCAGCCGTAACAGGAAACACAGGAGCTCAGGTCAAACTGCATACCTGGCAGAAAACGGCCCCCAGTGACCAAAAGACACTCAGGGGCTCCATCTGTGCGATTAACCGAGAAACCTTTAGCCACCAACAGCTTTACGAGATGCTTCAGTATGGAACCTGACCTGTTCCGTGGTGGCATTCTATTGGCTGAGCAGTTACCTGAGCTGCTGGGAAGAGCCGTTGCTTTCCAAGTCTGCGACAGTTAATTCTGAAGATGTGTAACCATCACACACTGGCCCACAAAAGCCTTTGGAGACAGAATATCTCTGGCTCCAAGTAAAGATCGTCTTACCCTGAAACCAGCCTTGTTTAGGAGCCAAACCAAACATTATAGTCCTGGAAATACATCAGCATTTAAAAAAATATATATAATCCACGTATATCCAAAATATTATCATTTCAATGTATGGCCAATATAAAAATGAGGCATAAAAATTATTCTCTTAGGCTAAGTCTTACCAGGTCTGCGTTTTCCACCTAGAGCTCATCTCAACTTGGAGCAGCCACACTAGATGCTCACATGGCTCGTGCATGTATTTTGATGGTGAATCAGGAAGTATTTTTTCAGGGGTAGGTGTTATGGTACAGTGGATTAAGCTGCCACTTGGAAAGCCTGCATCCCATATCCGTGTGCCCGGAATAAAGTCCCACCTCTGCTTTAATCCAGTGTCCTGCTAACGTTCCTGCAAGGCAGTAGAGGATGGCTGAAGTGGCTAGGCCTTTGCCACCCAGGTGGGAGACCCAGCTGGAATCCCTAGCTGCTGGCTTTGGCCCGGGCCAACCATGGCTGTTTCAGGCATTGGGGGAGTGGACCAGAAGATGGAAAATCAATCATGTCTCTGTGTTTCAAATAAATAAGAAGCATTTTATCAAATGCCTTCCATATACCCCGCATACTTTTAGCAGCTTTGGGAGTTAAGGGAAGGGTAGATTAAACAATCCAAACTTCTGAAGGTTGTGTTTGACTCATTCAGCAAATACTCAGATGTTAAGGAGGAAAAGAGCTTTCAAAAAAGCCTTGGCCAGCACCATGGCTCAATAGGCTAATCCTCCGCCTAGAGGCGCCCGGCACACCGGGTTCTAGTCCTGGTCGGGGCGCCGGATTCTGTCCCGGTTGCCCCTCTTCCAGGCCAGCTCTCTGCTGTGGCCCGGTGTCGCTCCCCCTCTTCGTGGAGGAACGACACTAAGCCCTGCCTAGGCTTCATATCCGAGTCACGGCACCATTATGTCGCTCCCCCTCTTCATGGAGGAACGACACAAAACCCTGCCTAGGCTTCATATCCGAGTCACGGCACCATTATGTCGCTCCCCCTCTTCGTGGAGGAACGACACAGGACCCTGTGCTGTTCTTTCGTCTGCTCGGCCCTCCCCGGGTTTGCTGCTGGTTCTTCCCGGGTTGGCTACTGTCCCTTCCACCTCCGTGGAAGGGCGGTTCCCCCTGGCCACATTCCCCACTTCCGCAGGGGAGCGGCACACCGCCGGCCGGCTCTCTCGGGGGCTGCACAGGTGTTCCCCTTAGGTGTTCCCCTTAGATGTTCCCCCGTGCATGCCGTCTCTCTCCTCCTTTATAGTCCTCCTCCACCAGTCCCAACTCGGCTGCCCACACGCCGAGTACGCTGCTCTCCTCCAATCAGGAGCAAGTCCTACAGTTTATTGGCTGAACTGGAGGCACCTGTGTAGAAGCTGTTTTCTTCTCTCCCAGCGCCATATTGTGGGAGAGCAGATGCATAGAATAAGTCTTAATTCCAGTAACTCAGTCTAGTCCGGGTTGCTCCCCACAGCCCGGGAGTGCAGTGGAGGATGGCCCAAGTGCTTGGGCCTTGCACCCACATGGGAGACCAGGATAAGCACCTGGCTCCTGCCTTCGGATGAGCGCCATGCGCCGGCCGCAGCGCGCCAGCCGTGGCAGCCATTGGAGGGTGAACCAACGGCAAAGGAAGACCTTTCTCTCTGTTTCTCTCACTGTCCACTCTGCCTGTAAAAAAAAAAAAAAAAAAAAAAAAAAAGAAAGAAAAAAAAAGCCTGGCCAGTGTGTGGCACAGGAGGTTAGGCCACCAGCTGTGATGCTGGCATCCCATGTGAGCACCTGTTCCACTTTTAGTTCAGCTCCCTGTTAATGAACCTGTGAAAGCAGTGGAAGATGACGCAAGTGCTTGGGGCCCCTGCCACCCATGTGGGAGACCCAGATGGAGTTCCTGGCTCCTGGCTTCCAGTCTAGCCCAGCCCCGGCTGTTGCAGCCATTTGAGAGTGAACCAATGGATGGACAATCTCTCACCACCCCCTCTCTGTAACTCTGCCCCTCAAAAATAAATCTTTTAAAAAAGAACAGTCTGGGCCGGCGCTGCGGCTCACTAGGCTAATCCTCCACCTTGCAGCGCCGGCACACTGGGTTCTAGTCCCAGTCAGGGCGCTGGATTCTGTCCCGGTTGCCCCTCTTCCAGGCCAGTCCTCTGCTGTGGCCCTGGAGTGCAGTGGAGGATGGCCCAAGTCCTTGGGCCCTGCACCCCATGGGAAACCAGGATAAGTATCTGGCTCCTGCCATCAGATCAGCGCGGTATGCTGGCCATGGCGGCCATTGGAGGGTGAACCAACGGAAAAAAAGGAAGACCTTTCTCTCTGTCTCTCTCTCTCACTGTACACTCTGCCTGTCAAAAAAAAAAAAAAAAAAAAAAAAAAAAAAAAAAAAAAAAACAGTCTGTGTGGACATGGAAGAGTTTCTGGGGGATGTGGGCCTTAAGCTGTCTCTAAAAGAAATGTTGCTTTGGGAGCAGTGGAGAAAGAACGGAGCATCCCCGTGAGCCCGGGCACCTGTTGGCAAGGCACGCAGGCGTGGACGCTTTGCACACTGAGAACAGTCAGCAGTGGCTGGCCCAAAACAAGGACCTCATGCTGGGCAGGAGTAGTGATGAACTTTGTCACTTATGTGGATTCTAAGTAGGATATTTGTCAGCAAAGAGGAAGCTATAAGCAGACCAAAGAATAAAAGTAATTTTTTAAAATGGACTAGTTTCCAAAGAAGCAAAAAAAAGCCCAAAGCAATAAACAAACAAAAAAATCAATGACTTAGACTGCACAAGGCAAAAAAGGAAAAATAACCAAAAGCCAATGAAATTGCATGACAGACTGCCATCTAGGAAAAGTGTGTGTGAATCGTGTGACAAAATGGCTAATTTCATCATCGTAAAGACAAACTCATAAAAGTATCAGAAAAGAAGACATTCACAGGAACCAGTGGCATATAAGCACCTAAAAGGTTGTTTCTTCTTATTTCTTAACTACGCACATATAAAAACAATGAAAGCATTTCATCACTTAGTTCAATATTCATAGATTTCTTCAACAGTAATGATGGGGGAAGGGCTGCATCCCATATTGTAGTGCCTAGCTTTGAGTTCTGCTTCTACTTTTTTTTTTAAGATATTTATTTATTTGAGAGGTAGCGTTATAGACAGTGAAAGGGAGAGACAGAGAGAAAGGTCTTCCATCCATTGGTTCACTCCCCAGATGGCCACAATGGCCGGAGCTGTGCTGATCCAAAGCCAGGAGCCAGGTGCTTCTTCCTTGTCTCCCAGGCAGGTGCAGGGCCCCAAGGGCTTGAACCATCTTCTACTGCTTTCCCAGGCCACAGCAGAGCACTGGATTAGAAGAGGAGCAGCCAGGACTCGAACCGGCGTCCATATGGGATGCTGGCACCGCAGGTGGAGGATTAACCTACTGCGCCACGGCGCCGGCCCCTGGCTCTACTTCTGATCCCAGCTGTCTGCTAATGCCCACTCTGGGAAGCAGCAGGTGATAGTGCAAATGCTTGGGTCCCTGCCATCCACATGGAAGACCTGGATTGAGCGCTACACTCCTACCTTCAGCCTGGCCTAGCCCCAGCTCTGCACGCATTTGGAGAGTGAACCAGCAAATGGAAGTTCTCTCTGTCTCTCTCTGCTTTGCAAATTAATGAATTGTTTTTAAATTGGTGGCGAGAATACAGGAAAATAGATATTCTTGTATCTTGTTAGTGGGAATGTAAATTAGTATGGCTGTTCTGAAAGGTCATTTGCACACTACACATCTCAATGTATACTGTAGTGATGGGCAGTTAGCCTAGCAGCTAAGATGCTTGTGTCAGTGCTGGTGTGGGGTTAAGCTGCCATTTGCAATGTTGGCATCCTTTATCAGAGTGTCAGTTTGGGCCCCAGCATCTCCACTTGTGATCCAATATTCCTGCTAATGGCCCGGGAAGATGGCAGAAGTTGGCCCAAGTACTTGGGCTCCTGCCACTCATGTAGGAGACCCGGATGGTGTTCTGGGCAGGCATTTGGGGAGTGGACCAGTGAATGGGAGAGCTCTGTTCTATCCCTCTCTCCCCCCAACACATTTCAAATAAAGTAAATTAATTTTAAAAAATAAAAATAAATGTATACATAGATGGTAATAAAACTGTTTAAAAAAAAAAAAACAAAGAATTGAGAGTATAAGCATATCTGGCAATATCAAAGGATAAATCAAAAAGTTAGAATGGGATCAGGAATTTGGCACAGCGGTTCAGTTGCCGCTTGGAATGCCTGCATCCTGTATCAGAGTGGCTGGGTTCAAGTCTCAGCTTCACTTGGGATTCCAGCTTCCTGCTAAGACACACCCTGGGAGGCTGGTGATCGTTCACGTAGTCCCACCCCCATGGGAGACCCGGATGGAATTCTCCAATCTGCTTTGTACCTCTTTCTCACAATCCTTCAGAATCAGGTTTTGCCACAGCCTCCCATGATGTGTGGCCACAGTCAGCAGGGACATCCTTGTGCTGGTCCAGCTTGACCTCAGCAGCACTGGGAACTAGCTAGTCGTTTTGGTCTACTTGGTCTTTCCCGGTCTCTGGTGACAGCGTTTCGTTTTCTTTCTCCAGAGTTGGTGTTCCTTGGACTGTTCCAGTCCTTTTCCTTGTCTCCATGAATGATGATAACCACTGCCCGGCTTCTGTGAGCACCAGTGCTCTGACAACTCACCCAACGCTTCTCTCTAACCCAGCCTTCACCTACACCATGCGTTTCCACTCCCTGTGCACAGAAAACGATGGCATGTGCTGTACCGCAGGAGGCAGTCCAGCAGAACCAAGGCTGCCGTGTTTCCTAGGGAGCACGCACTGCCCTGAGAACTGAAAGGGCTGATAAGCAGTGGGCACAGCTGTGACCGCCCTGGGCACAACAGTTGGGGAGCTCTGACCTCTTTCTGCCCGGACGCCCTCTGGGCATCTCAGTGTGAACATGTTAAGAAGGGAGCGCGTCAGCGCCCAGACCTCCACTTCCTCCAGTGGTTTTCTATTTCAGTGAGTGGTCCTACTGTCTCAGGCCTCTGCTTTCCTCCACTTCTTATCCCAAGATCTGTTGTCTATACTTTTTATTTTTTTAAGATTTATTTGAAAGGCAGAGTTACAGAGAGGCAGAGAGAGAAAGAGAAACAAAGAGGTCTTCCATTTGCTGGTTCACAACCCAGATGGCTGCAATGGCCAGAGCTGGGCTGATCCGAAGTCAGGAACCAGGAACTTCTTCTATGTCTCCAACGTGGGCAAAGAGGCCCAAGGATTTGGGCCAACTTCCACTGCTTTCCCAGGCCATAGCAGAGACCTGGATAGGAAGTGGAGCTGCTGGGACTTGAACTGGCGCCCATATGGGATGCTGGCACTGCAGGTGGCAGCTTTATCTGCTACACCACAGCGCCAGCCCTTCTACTCTTATTTATATCATGAAGTCATCCCTTCTCCATTTACCAGACCACATAGTTTCTCCTTTTTGCCCTTAGTTGCTGCAAAAACTGACGTCAATCCTGCTCTTTCTTTTCTCCATACTGCAACCACAGCAGTCTTTGTAAAATGAAAATACGAGTATGCCACCCTCCTGCTTAAAACCATCCAAAGTCCGTGCAATCATGTGCAATACGATCTTCCCACTGCTGACCCTTCCAGTCACTGCTCAGCCTACCCCAGGTGAGCTCCACACTGTATGCAGTGTCCTGGGTAACACTCAGTAAAATGTAGATGATGGAAAGGGAATTTAAAGGTAGGGGGGAGTTTCAAGGATTTGAGCAGATCCATTGTGTTTGTGCCTACGTAGGGGTTTTCAGAGCACGTGTTGGCAGTGCTGTCAGAATCCAAGGAACATGGCCATCCCGTGTAGACTGAAGCAGTGGGGGCAAAGATCTGTTCTCATTCACCAAGCAGGTCAAACATTAACCAACCCCAGGGCCAGCACTGTGCTGTAGCGGGTTAAGCCACCACCTGCAGTGCCAGCATCCCATATGGGTGCCAGTTCGAGACCCAGCTGCTCTATTTCTGATCCAGCTCTCTGCTGTGGCCTGGGAAAGCAGCAGAAGATGGCCCAAGTCCTTGGGCCCCTGCACCCATGTAGGAGACCCGGAAGAAGTTCCTAGCTACTGGCTTCTGATCAGTACAGCACTGGCCATTGTGGCCAACTGGGGAGTGAACCAGTAGATGGAAGACCTCTGTCTCTGTCTCTGTCTCTACCTCTCTCTGTAACTCTGTCTTTCAAATAAATAAAATAAATTTCTAAAAAGAAAAAAAACATTAACCAGCATCCTCTTATGGAGCATGGAAAGCATCAAGACTTCACTCATGACTCAATCCAGGGGCCGGCGCTGTGGCGTAGTGGGTAAAGCTGCTCCTTGCCACCCCAGGATATCATTTTGGAATGCTGGATTGAGTCCTGGCTGGTCCACTTCCGGTCCGAAGGCAACAGAGGATAGCCCAAGTACTTGGGCTTCTGCCACCCATGTGGAATTCCTGGCTCCTGGCTCCTCGCTTCAGCCTGGCCTAGAGCTGGCTGTTGTGGCCATTTGGGGTGTGAACCAGCAGATGGGAGACCTTGATCTCTGTCTCCCTCTCACTCTGTCACTCTGTGTTTCAAATAAATGAATTTTTAAAATCTTTTTTTTAAATCCCACCTGGGGATTAGTAAAATGTTTTAAGAGCCCAGTTACCATATTTGATTCAGGAGTTCCAACCTTGGTCAGTCGATCCACCAGTGTAAACACAGTGGCTACAGGGTCAGCCTCTGAGGAATGAAGATGCCTCAAACTGAATGAATGACCCCATAGTCTGGACGCACTGATGTGAGCCGTGCGGGGGTGGTTCTCTGAGCTCATCCACCCGCCACTCACCAGCGCTACATGTACAGTACTGGCTCGCTACCAATAGCTTGCAGCTACCAAACATCTAAGAGGCCTCGCTGGTATTGTAACAGCACAGACAGCTCAAGTGAAGAACAATGTATGATTTGTGGTATGCACAAGGGTGGAAATTCAACTCGGGGACTTGTGCGGAAGTTTTAATGACTTAAGAGAATACTAGCACTGGGAATGAAGCCTCCTCTGAGACAGAAGAGTAGCCGGGGAGCAATAGTAACTACACTTCTTTCACCTCGTACCAGTGAGGATGCAGAATGTGCAGCATAGAGAATCGGCCAGAAATCTAAATGCCTAAGCCAGCAAGTGTGCAGGAGCCTAGTGCAGAGATTCCGGCTATGTTTGTTAACCAAGGCTAAACATGAATGAAAAGTTAAAAAAAAATACCCAATGTTCTGTGTGCTTCAAAAGACCTGTTATTGGAAAACACCCCAAAATAGTTAAATGCCTAGCAGACTTGTAAGGCTTTTCCACCTCAAGGCCTGGGGGACGCAACAGCTGCAATGGAGTGGTATTGGTCTTTCACACCTTCTGAGGAGAGATTGTGTAATTTTTGTCGTAATCCCAGGACTGGGCCACTGATCCCTACTCCACGAATCAGAATGATCGAATGAACAAGAATCAATGCTGTAGGCCTTTGGAGAGGCCACTGTCATTAGGAAACATGGGGGGCAGGGGAGAGAAATGGAAACGTAAATGATTTCCACCAGGGGTGGGTACCTGGCCTAATGGTTAAGATGCTTGCACCACTTATCAGAGTGCCTGAGGCAGTGCCCGGCTCTGGCTCCTGATGGAAGCCTTCTTGCATTAGCACACTCTAGGAGACAGTGCTGATGGCTCAAGCAACTGGGTTCCTGCCACCCACGTGGGAAAACTGGTTTGAGTTCCTGGCTCCTGGCTTTGGCCTGGCCCAGCCCCAGCTGTCCCAGGCATTTCAGGAGTAAACTAGTGATGGGTGCTCTCTCTTTGTCTCTTTACCTCTCAATTTGTTTCTTTCTTAATAGACTCTTCTTCTTATCTCAAATAATGGTCCTGTCTTTACAATCTTACATTGTCTCCTGATGGTGTCATCATTTTTAAAAGTGTTTACTTACTCACTTTTATGTATTTGAAAGGCAGAGAGAGAGAGAGAGAGAGAGAGAGATCTACCCACTGGTTCACTCCCCAGGTGCCTACAACAGCCAGGGCTGGGCCAGGCTGAAGCCAGGAGTCAGGAACTTCACCCTGGGTCTCCCATGTGGATGGCAGGGAACCAAGCAGTTGGGGCATCCTCTACTGCCTTCATCCTCATCTCCACACAAAATCTCCCATTAACTTCTGCTTCCTAGCCCACAAAGGTGATTTGTTCACCGTCCCATACCAATAGCAACAATCTGCTCTTTCCTGCTTGAGTCTCTTTGTGTCCTCACTCTGCCTGAATCCTCTCTGTCCTTCAAACCCCATTTTAAATAAGAAGCCTCCTTCAGAGACAAACTTAACCAACCCTAGCCAATCTGAACACCTTATGTTCCCTGAGTTTCTGTGTTCCCTCTGCGGACGAACACACTTTAAGTCACATCCCGTGAACACCCGCAACAGAAGCAAGTTTAATACAATGGGCAGACCGTGCCCAGGGATCCCTTGTATTTTCCTGTGGAACCCAGTTCAGAACCTGCACTGCCTAACCAGTTGGTACCTTGCGGGCCGGTCGGGACATTATGGTATCCAAAGATGCTTAGGAACCAATGAGAATGGGATGCAAGGGGCCTCTGAAAGGGGCCTTCGTGCGCTGCTGGTTTTCTGCAGGTGGTTGGGACTGGTCCCCCACTGTTATAGAAACAAGGCTGCATCCTTTTTTTGCCCAGCCGTCCCCAGCCTAAAGCAGCGAGGACACGGCCAGCAGAGCTCTCGGAAGAGCGGAGCCTGATCCTAGCGCCCCGTTTTCCACATTACTCCGGGAAGACCCAATCCTCTCAGCGGAACAAGGAGGCGGGAGCGTTTAAGGCCAAGGAGGCACTCCAACCTCTTCCCCAGGATTTACACCCAACACGTATGCAGGAAGGCAAATTACCAACACCACAGACACACGTGCACGCCTAGCCCCACAGAGGCAGACGCGCACGCCTGCGTGCCCACCCGCCCCGACTTAGTTTGCTTTGCTCTGGACGCCCCCGTTGCGCCCCCCCGCTCAGCGTTCCCTCCCCGGGCCGAGGAGGTGCCCCAGGCCCCGCCAGGCCGGACGAGAGCGCTTCTCCACAGGGGGAGGGGAGGTCCTTCCCGCCCGGGCGGAAGCGCCTTGCGCCAGCCGGGCAGACTTCACTCCCGTCCTGGGAACATCTGGAGCGGGCTGGGAGGGGCGCGTACCCGGGGCGAGCGCGGATTGGCTGCGCTGGAGGAGGGAGGCGGGGCCCGAGCGAGGGGCGGGGCTCCCTGGCCCCTTTAAAGCCTTGACATCAAGAGGCGGCTCCGGCACCCCCTTTCTCTGCCCCCCGCCCCCGAGCCGCGGCCATGGACCCGGCGGATCCGGCCTGCCCTGGCCCCGCTGGACATCTGATTTCTGTGAGTTCCAGGCCGACTTGGGATTTAAAGGGCGACGATGGGGCGGCGGCGGGGGGAGGGGGGCGGTCTGTAAGCTCCGGGCGGAGCCTGGGGGTGTGGAGGGTGAGGCTTTGGCAGCAGCCGTGGGTCCGAGGGGGCGCCGCGGCTTTCTGCTCGCACCTCGCTGCGAGCCCCTCCCTCCCGCCTTGCTCTCCTCCCGCCCGGGTCGGGGGGGGGGTCCCACTGCGACTCGTCCGCCCCCACCCCACCCCCGCCCGCCCCCCGCGCTATCCTCGCGCACACTCCGTGGCCCCGGAAGGGAAACTTTCGGGAGTGGGGGATGTTCCGGGGGCCGGCCGCCCTCCCTCTTTGAAAGACTGACCTTGCCCCAGCCGCGCACCGCGCCCCACCCGCATCCCACCGTCCGGTACCGCTTAGCGGAGCCGGGTTGTGCGTGTATGTGTGTGCGTGTGTGTGTGTGTACGCGGGTGGGGAGGTGCTGTCCCCAAAGCGCAGGCGCGGGAGCGAGCCTGGGGCTCCTCTAAGCACTCCTTCCAGTCCCCGTGGCCTGGGGCGGTAGGGCGTGGGGGAGGCGGAGAGACCCGGTGTCCACGCGCAACCCTGCCGAGGTTTGCGGGGCTGCACGCCGAAAAGAAGCTGAGGGAAGGAGGGAGGCAGGGACGGGGCAGCGCCTGGAAAACAGGCCCTCAGGTCCTGGCTGCCTTGCTGGAAGAATGCAGAGAATTTATCTGCCAGGCACTCCCCTGGCTCAGCCCCGCTAGGAAATCGACCCCAGCTTCCCCAAAGCCCTGGCACTGCCCCAAGGGCACAGAGCGCCCTCACCTCCCACGGGCCTGGTTTTCAGGGTGTTCAGGCCTGCATCACTGAACCCACCCAAGCCTGGACGCTGCTGCTTGCTAGAACCCGGCCGGCCTGCCTGGGGAGCCAGGGGCCCCTGGCTGGAGAGGCGATCCCTGTATTCCCGCCTCGCTACTCAGCCCCCAGCCCGGGGTGGGTCCACCCTGCCAGCCAGAGGAAGTGGTTTGCAGCAAGAGGTCCGGGAGAGGCATTGACGGGGTCAGCGTCTAACCATTGTGTGACCAGTTCTTTGGGGAAAATGAATCTAACGCCGGTATTTGGCTGCAGACAGACTGTGGCTTGTAGATGTTAACGCCTGCTGGCTCCTCCCCTCCTTTTTTTTTTGTAGACCCCTTTTCCCGCAGGAAGATACCTTCTCCCCCTTTCACACCCTCCCCTCCACAGTTTGGGATTAGTGGTTTCTTAACCCCCAGAAGAAAACCAAGTGCATTCCTGTCTGGGGAGATGGATGCTGTCCTGTGTAGTTCAAGTTTGTTTTCCAAGTCTGTGGTCTGTGTCTGGGACGGCTTCAGCCCTCCCATGTCCTGCAGTTCAGTGCTTCCTGGGAGACAGGGAGGGTCTGAGAGGCCCCTGCCCTAGGCTGCAGGCGCTAAGGCTCTGCTTCTCAGCAGCACTGCAGAGGCAGGCGGAAACGCACGTGTTTGGGTACAAAGCTGCTGTCAGTTCAGGCTGAGTCAGGAGCTCTGCTCTTCTGAGCTTGCTGTGTGACCTTAGCCACCACGGTCTCCCTCTCTGGGGCTCAGTTACGTTCATTGTTAAAACCCAGCGTCTTGCCAGTGCCGTGGCTCACTAGGCTAATCCTCCGCTTGCGGCGCCCGCAGCCCGGGTTCTAGTCCCGGTTGGGGCACCGGATTCTGTCCCGGCAGCTCCTCTTCCAATCTAGCTCTCTGCTGTGGCCCGGGAGGGCAGTGGAGGATGGCCCAAGTGCTTGGGCCCCTGCACCCACATGGGAGACCAGGAGGAAGTACCTGGCTCCTGGCTTCGGATCAGCGCAGCACACTGGTCGTAGCGGCCATTTGGGGGGTGAACCAACGGGAAAAGGAAGACCTTTCTCTCTGTCTCTCTCTCTCTCTGCCTGTCAAAAAAACAAAACAAAACAGCATCTGGACTAGAAAGCACCTCCCTTCCACACCGTGGTGTTGAATGGCCGCCCTGATGGTTGGATGCAGGGGGGAGAAAAGTCTTCTGGAACGGTGGCTCCCCTCAGAGGGATTGGGGTGTTGGGTGACGTGCATGCATCTGAAATCACAGTTGGAATGAGAACTTGGGGAGACTCTGCCCCTGCCCGAGAACAGTTGCTGTACTACTCTTGCCTGGTGCCTTGGGATATGAACTGCTGGCTGAGGTTTAGCCCACCCATCAAGGCCCTGGAGAGACATCCTGACCCAGCCAGTCTTTGAATTGGGCCTTTGGGGAGGGGTTGAGAGAGGAGGAGGCAGCCAGGGGCCAGCAGGGTAAGCAGATTCCCAGGAGACAGTCTGCATCTCAGCTGTTGGGACTTGTTTTAGGATCTGGGCCAGGGAACATAGCACACTCATCCACCCTCTTAGGAAAGGAGGGCCCCACTGCTCTTGCCCATCCCACACCCTGGCCCTACCCAGCTCACCTCTGCACTCACAGCCCCAACTCCCAGGCCAGGGGCCCTCACCCAGGCTGGCCGGCCTGCTAGGTGCTGCAGCCCCACCGCAGCCAGGAGAAGCGGCCCCTGCCCCTCCTGTGCCAGCCTGCTTCCTGCAGGCTGGGACTTGCTCTCCAGCCCAGGAGCCAAAGACCTTCGCTGCTTTGTTTGCATCCTTGGTCCCACAGGTGGGGGGGGGGGTGGTTAGAGAGGCCCCGGGGTTGGTTACCTTTTCCTCTATTGGCTCTTTGGGGGAAGGCCTGCTGCCCATGGGGGGTGTGTAGGTTAGACCCAGGGAAGCGGCCCTCACAGCTGTGAGCTCTCAGAGTGGATAATGGAAGCTCCCAGAAAGTAGTTAATGGTGGAGTATCACCTGTTGCTAGGCAGAGCTGCTGTTCCCTTCTGGGGTGTGGCTCTGAGGCTAGCCAGCCAGAAGCCCCATTAGAAGCAAGAGGAGAAAGGACTCTCGCCTGACAGCCGGAGGGGTTCCTGGCCCCGTTGCTCCTGGATCATTGGAGCTGCCTCTCCTTGCACGGATGGGATGTCCTTTCTTGTTCGTTTCTCCCAGCCCCTACCCCAGTCCACCACCAGTACCACCGGCCGGCCGTCACCCCTACCCAGCAGGCTCCTCCAGCCCTTAGTCTGGCTGCACTAATGGACTGATTGGATTTTCTATCCTCGGAGCTTGGGATTTCTGATTGAACATGCAAATTTATGTAAATCAGTCTGGGATCTGCCACCACATCAAAACAACCTCGAGCCACAGGCTGGAAGGGATCCTGGAGACAGACTCCACCGCCCTTGTGCTAAGAATGGAGGCACTGTAGGCCAGAGAGGGAAGTGATTCACGCAGCGGTGAGCGTCAGAGGCAGGACTGCTGACTGCGGCCTGTAGTTTCACGTGGTGCCAGTCTGCCTTAAGTTTTCATTCATGGTGGAGGTTTGGCCGAATGGACAGCCTGCAGTTGCAGAGAGCTGGGCTCTTGGAGGGTCAGAGTGTTTCCCAGGGCCCCCAGGAGCGCTGTCAGCTATTTAACATGCTCGAGGAAACCAACTTCAAATCCCTTAGGACAAGACCCTTCATATTTGCCCCAGACAAGTATGAAGGCCAAGGTCATTGCTTTGCTGCCTGGTTTTGCCCTTAGGGTTCCCCAGGGCTGAGCATGTGTCTGTCCCCACCATCTGTCACAGAACCAGGCGCGTGGTAGGTCTCGGGTGGGTCCTCACTTCAGCGCCTCCACCCGATGCTCCCTGTGTGGCCACAGTGGTGAAAGATCTCTCGCCTCCTGCGACTCTGTGCCTATCATGGCCAGCCCTCTTTGAGGATATCGGCCAGCCGGGCCTCCTGCAGGAGTGACCAGACAGAAGGATCTCATGATTCTAGGATCAGTGCCAAGGATAGAAGAGGTTTGCAAAGACAGGCTGGGGTCTCCAAGAAGCAGTCTTCCAGGTCTTTTTTTCTTAATTAAATTAAAAAATTTACGAGAGAAAGAGGAGTGTTCTTTCCTCAAATACCCACAATGCCCCTGGCCCAGGGCTGAAGCTGGGAGCCAGGTCACTCCAGATCTCCCACTTGGGTAGCAGGAACCACTACCTCTCAGATTCTGCATTAGCAAGAAGCTGGAGTCTGGAATGGAACTGGACATCGACCCAGGCCATCTGATATGGGACCCAGGTGTCCTAACTACAGGTTAAATGGCTACCCCTTCCCCACTTTTTCTTTCTTTTTTTTTTTTTTTTTTTTTTTTTTTGACAGGCAGAGTGGGCAGTGAGAGAGAGAGACAGAGAGAAAGGTCTTCCTTTTCCCGTTGGTTCACCCTCCAATGGCTGCCGCGGCCGGCGCACCGCGCTGATCCGAAGCCAGGAGCCAGGTACTTATCCTGGCCCAAGCACTTGGGCCATCCTCCACTGCCTTCCCGGGCCACAGCAGAGAGCTGGCCTGGAAGAGGGGCAACCGGGACAGAATCCGGCACCCCGACCGGGACTAGAACCTGGTGTGCCGGCGCCACAAGGCAGAGGATTAGCCTATTGAGCCACGGCGCCGGCCCTCTTTTTTTTTTTAAGATGTATTCATTTATTAGAAAGGCAGAGTGATGGGGCGGGGAGGGTGGATCTTCTATCCACTGGCTCATTCCTCACATGGCCCAGGGCTGGGCCAGGCTGAAGCCAGGAGCCAGGAACTCCATCTGAGTCTCCCACGTAGGTGTCAGGGTCACAAGCATTTGGGCCGCCTGCTGCCTTCTCAGGCGCATTAGCAAGGAGCTGGATCGGAGTCGGAACAGCCAGGAATCAACCAGCATTGTAAGCAGCTGCGCCATGTTACCGCTGCGCCGTGACACCAGTCCTTCCACCCTGCTGCCCCCCCACCCCGACTTTTTTCTTGATCTGAGCCACCTACCTGGCTGCAAGGGCTCCCCACAGTCCCCCCACTCATGGACTGTGCCTGTGGCATGGCGCTGCTTGAAGGGCTGAGTCCTCCCTTACCTGGGCTCCTGAGCACAGTGGAGACTGAGGCCTGCCCAGGCAGCCTGCTGTGCAACCCCTTGGGACCTGGGTGCGTGAGCTCAAGAACTCCCAGCCGGATTGCCGCAGCCTGGGACGGAGGCTTGGGACACATAAGTGGAGCCCCTCCTCACCTCCTCCCCAAGCCCAGGTCTGGATGGCTTTGGAGCATGTATCCCTGTCATCAACATCTTCCCAACACACAGCAAGTGTGGAGCCAGTCCCTTGGGGTTCCCACTGCCTGGCAGCCCTTGGCACCCATAGCCTTAGATCCGTGTGAGGGGAACTGCTTCCCCCCGGGCCTCAGTTTCCCAGCCAATGCTCACATCACTGGGGTGTGGCAGCCACTAGTAATTACGGTTTTCTCAGCTCTGGGAGTTACGCAGATGAAAGAGGCCTGGGGAGGCCAGGCTGTTATTAAGGTGAATTATCATTGCTGTTATTACTGATTTCTGAAAACCCAGCAGCTGCTGGGAAGAAGCCAGTCGGCCACAGCACCCTGAACCTTCACGCCAGTCCTTGCGCTCTTTGGAGTGCTCCGGCATTCACCGTGCTGTTAGACAGAAATGTATAGAGATTTTAAAGGGACAGAAGCCCTGGGCCGCTGCACCTACCGTGGCCTGCAGGGCTGGGGGCTGGGCTTCAGCTCTCACTCTCCTGCAGCTCTGTGGCCCCAGGGGCCCTCCGGGTAGGGGGTGAAATTTTCCTAGACTGGGCTGTGAGGGCCCCCTGGAACCCTGGAGTGTGGCCCTGGGGTTTAACAGCTGCAGCTCCCAGGGTCTGGTCCCCACCCCCTGCCCATCCAGCTTGATGTGGGGCCTGTAATTGCCCTTTTGTGCAACCGTCTGCTGAGACACCCCTAGAACCTGTCCACAGCAGCCGCAGGCACTTGCTGGAGTCATTCATCCGCCTCACCCCCACCTGCCCCTACCATCCCCCTTCCGCCTCTGCCCTTAACTTGGTCCCCGTCCCCAGGGAGGTAGAGGGACCCCAGCTGTCACCCCGGCAGAAGCTACCCCGACCCACTCCTGACTAGTGGTGAGGCCCACACCACAGCCTGGGGGTTGCAGGGCTTCGCTCTCAGCCCGGGGTGAGGTCTCAGGGAAGAACCGAAGTGGAGATGGTGGCGGTGTCCCCCTGGTCGCAAACTACTTGCCTCTGGCCACACGCCCTCAACTGCTCTCTTGTCCGAGGGCCCTGTCCCCACCACCTCTCGTAGGAAGAGGATGGACAGCCACAGCTGGGAGCCTTACAAATCTCCTGGTTGGGTGGTTTCATTCCTTTAAGGTTTTATATTTTTTTCCACTGGATCGTTTTTTAGATTCCTTAACATAGTGCAGAAATTAAAATGATATCCAAAGGCATGCACTGAGAAACACACTCCCACCAACATCCTCCCCACCCCCATAGCTAACCACTTATTGTTTTCTTCTATGTCCCTCCAGCTTCTTTACACAAAGCCAAACAAATACAGCTATGGACTCTTTTTCTCCTAGTCTATCCAAAGCACCACGCAGTCTGTCGCCTGTCTGTTGGCAGCACCCAGCTGTGCACGGATCTTTCCCGCAGCCCCTGTCAAGTCTCCGGTTTCTGGCTGTCGTCTTTTCAAGCCGCTGTAACAAAATACCCTAAATCGGTGGCTTCTAAACAGCCGACACTGATTTCTCACAGTTTTGAAGGAGAAGTCCCAAAATGAAGGGACAGGCAGCTTGGATGTCCGTGATGGCTCACAGACAGGTGCCAGAGCTGGTTCACTGGCCTCCCCTGAGGGAAGGAGTGAGGGGTCTCTCGGGCACAGATTTCATTCATGGATGGGCAGGGCGCCGTCCCCACGATCCAGTCACTTCCCATATGAGTTTGGGGGGGGCAGATGCATTCAGACCATGATGCCAGACTCACTATCTGTTCCCAGACTCCCCAAGCTGATCCCAATAAATAAATAAATCTTTTTTTTTTTTTTTAAAAGAATCTCCTATGTGGGGCTGGCTCTGTGGCATAGTGGGTAAAGCCGCCTGCAGTGCCAGCATCCCATTTGGGCGCCAGTTTGAGTCCTGGCTGCTCCGCTTCCCATCCAGCTCTCTGCTGTGGCCTGGGAAAGCAGTGGAAGATGGCCCAAGTCCTTGGGCCCCTGCACCCGTGTGGGAAACCCGGAAGAAGCTCCTGGCTCCTGGCTTCGGACCGGCACAGCTCTAGCCATTGCGGCCAACTGAGAAGTGAACCAGCGGATGGAAGACCTCTCTCTCTGCCTCTCCTTCTCTCTCTGTGTAACTCTGAGTTGCAAGTAAATAAAATAAATCTTTTTTTTTTTTTTAAAGAATCTCTTATGTGCCAGTCTCTAGGGATATAATGGTGATCCAAAAGGTCGCCCACTAATCAAGTAATTAAACAGCTCAGAATTGCAGCTGTGATAGGGCTGTAAGGAAAGAACACGTGCTGCGGGGGTGCTCCGAGAAGCTGCCCCACCTTGGGTATGTGCACATGTGAGGCAGGTGGCACGGCGCACCCGGGCTGGGGGCTGGAGTCGACAGTGCACGTGACCTGGAACGCTGCCGTTTCTCAGCCTGACCTCTTTTTTTGGACTTATTGATTTAATTTGAAAGGCAGAATTAGAGAGAGGAGAGGCAGAGAGAGAGAGACAGAGAGGTCTTCATCAGCTGGTTCACTCCCCAAATGGCCGCAGCGGCTGGAGCTGCGCCGATCCGAAGCCAGGAGCCAGGTGCTTCCTCCTGGTCTCCCATGCGGAGACTTGGGCCATCTTCTACTGCTTCCCCAGGCCGTAGCATAGAGCTGGATCGGAAGTGAAGCAGCCTGAACTCGAACCGGCACCCATTTGGGGTGCTGGCACTGCAGGCAGCGGCTTTATTGGCTATGCCACAGCGCCGGCCCCTCAACCTGATTTCAGTGGTTTCTCTCCCATCCCCAACCCCCAACCTGCCTGCAGTTTGTGGGATGTGCTGGGGGGGGGGGGGGTCTTGAGTTTTATTGCATCTAAAACAAGAGGACCCCCACCTTACTCTGCCCTGGGGCAGCTAATAATGCCTTCACCCTCATCCCCACCCCCACCGTACTGCCTTCCGGGCCTGGGACCTCCTGAAGCTGGAGCCTTGCTCTCCACTCCACCGAAGGGAAGTTGGGGGGGAGTGTTGGCTTCTCATTTCCCCTGTAGACTGCACCTCACTTCCTGTCCCCAGGCGAGAGAAGAAGGCTAAGGCTCTTGGCTTTGCTGTCCCTTCCTCTCTCCTCCCCCACTGGCTTCCTGGGAAGCCTGCAGGCCTTGTGTGAAAGGCAGCATCAAAGCCAGGAGCTCCTCTCTGGTGGCTCCGCTGCGCTCTGCACCCTGGCGGGAGTGAAGCTTGGAGGAGTGGGTACTGGGAGCAGGCGTGGGGGACTAGGAGAGTATCTGCCCAGATCTGAGCCTGCAGGCCACAGGCCCTTTTTGGATCCCAGCTCTGAGAGCAGGTAGCTGAAGCTCCGGCTGACGCCTCCCCCGTCCACCCTCTGCAGACCCTCTGCCCAGACTCTACTGTGGGACCCGGCAGCTAGCCCTGGTTACGCCCAGAACGTGAAGTTGCTGGAGCCCCGACTCCACCAGGGGACAGGAGAGGAAGGAATACTGGCTTGAGCCGCGGAGCAGGAAGCACTCACCTTGAAGTGCCCTCAGATCCCGCTGCCCTGAGTCACTGTGTTTCCATGACGACCTGTGGTTTCTGCCTCCTTTCTCTGTGTCTGCCTTTCCTTCTGTCTGGAGTGGCCCCTTCCGCTTTCTCGCACAAAGATCTAAACCTTGTCTATCTGTAAGGGCTCTGTTTCCTTCCCGATTTTAAAAATCCTCCCAATGCCTGCCTTTGTGGAACTTCCCTCGCAGTACAGCTCTTACATGTGTTTTTTTTTTCTTAAATTGACAAACATTGTGTATATTTATATATATATATGTTGATATTTTGATATAAATGTATGTGTGTATCGTACAATGGCTAAATCAAGCTAATCCACATAATAACATCTATTCTCTCATATACGTTTTTTGTGGTGAGAATAGGGAAAATTCATTTGTTGGCAATTTTCAAGTGTCTTCCATATTCACTGTGCTCACCTTGCTGTGCGTTGCATCTCTTGAACTTAGCTCCAATTGAAAGTTTGTGGCCTTTGACCAATGTCTCCCCCATCTGACTGCCGGCCTCTGGTGACTGCCTGTCACTCTGCTCTCTTCTGAGGCTGAATTGGGCTTTCGTGGATATGGAAGTGAGATCGTGTAACCAGTATTTGTCTTATTTTCTTTTTTGTCTATGCTGTCACAAAGGACAGGATTGCCTTCTTTTTAAAAGCTGACCAGTGTTCTCTGAGACATGTATACCACATTTTCTTTCTCCATCATCTGTCAGGAGGCACTTAGGTTGGTTCCCGTGGTGTGAATGATGCTGCAGTGAACATGGGACTGTAGATATCTCTTTGACGTACTGATTCCAGTTCCTTTGGATGTATACCCAGTAGTGGGGTTGCTGAGTCATATGTTCTGAGGAGCTTCCATATTTTTTTCCGTAATGGCTGCTTTAATTTACATTCCCAATAACCATGTGCAAGCGTTCCCTTTTCTCCACATTCTTGCCAACAATTACTTTTGTCTTTTTGTTGATAGCTCTTCAAACAGGTGGGAGGTGATGTCTCATTGTGGTTTTAATTGATTTCCCTAGTGATTAGGCATGTTGAGCTTTTTTTTCTTACAGCTGTTGGCTATTTGTTGTGTTTTTCTCTTTTTTTAAATTTACTTTATTTATTTGAAAGGGGAAGAGAGAGGGAGAGAGAGAGATATCTTCCATCCACTGGTTCACTCCCCAGTTGGCTGCAATGGCCTGGGCTGTACCAGGCTGAATCCAGGAGCCAGGAACTTCCACCAGTTCTCCCATGTGGGTGCAAGGACAAAAGCACTTGGGCCATCGTCAGCTGCTTTCCCAGGTAGATTAGCAGGGAGCTGGATAGGAAGTGGAGTAGCCGGGACTCAAACCAGCATCCGTATGGGTTGCCAGCCTTGCAAGCGACAGCTTTACCACAATGCAATCCCTATTTGTTGTCTTTTGAGAAATGTCTATAGTTCAGGTTCTTTGCCCATTTTTTAAACTGAGTCATTGATTTCTTACTATTGAGTTGAGTTCCTTATATAATGTTGACTGTTAACCGTTTATCAGATGTGTGGCTTGCAAATATTTTCTCCCATTCCACAGGTTGTCTCTTCACCTTGTTGATTGTTTCCTTTGCTGTGCAAAAAGCTGTTTGGGTTGAGATAATCCCACTGGTCTATTTTTGCTTAGTGCCTGCGTTTTGGGGTCATGCCAGTATCATGGAATATTTCTTCTATATTTTCTTCTAGTAGTTTTACAGTATCAAGTCTTATTCTTAAGTCTTTAATCCATTTTGAATTCATTTTTTGCATCTGAGTATCCAGTTTTACCAACACTTTATTTTTATTTATTTGAAGACAGACAGAGATACAGAGAGATTTCCCATCTGCTGGTTCACTCTCCAAACAGCCAGGGCTGGGCCAGGCCAAAGCCAGGAGCCAGGAATTCAGTCAGGGTCTTCCCTGTAGGTAGCAGGGACCTAGCCCTCACTTGCTGCCTCCCAGGGTGGTAGTTAGCAGGAAGCGGGAATCAGGAACTGAACCAGGACTCAAATCCAAGCTCTCCCTCACATGAGAAAAGGGCATCCCAGGTGGTGTCTTAACTGCTACACCAGATGCTCCCACCCCCAGCACTGTTTGTAGAAGAGACTGTTCTTTCCCCCATTGTGTATTCTTGATATTCTTGACATTTCTGTTCAAGACCAGTTGAACCTAGATGTGTGTTCTGTACTTTTTTTTTTTTTTTTTTTTTTTGACAGGCAGAGTGGGCAGTGAGAGAGAGAGACAGAGAGAAAGGTCTTCCTTTTTTTCCGTTGGTTCACCCCCCAATGGCTGCTGCGGCCAGCGCACCGCGCTGATCTGGAGCCAGGAGCCAGGTGCTTCTCCTGGTCTCCCATGCGGGTGCAGGGCTCAAGCACTTGGGCCATCCTCCACTGCACTCCCGGGCCACAGCAGAGAGCTGGCCTGGAAGAGGGGCAACCGGGACAGAATCTGGCGCACCGACTGGGACTAGAACCCGGTGTGCTGGCGCCGCAGGCGGAGGATTAGCCTATTGAGCCACGGCGCTGGCCTTGTGTACTCTTTTTCATTTGTCTTGTCTGTTTTTATGCCGGCACCATGTTGCTTTGATACTGTAGCTTTGTACGAGACCTCAAATCAAATAGTATGATGCCTCCAACTTTGTTGTTTTTGCTCAAGATTACTTTGGCTGGTTGGGGTCTTTTATGGTTCTTATGAATTTTTTTAAAAAATTTATTTATTTATTTGAAAGGCAGAATTACAGAGAGGGGGAGAGAGAGAGAGAGAGAGATCTTCCATCTGCTGGTTTGCACCAAGTGGCCCAAGGATTAGGTGTAGGCCAGGCCAAAGCCAAGAGCCAGGAACTTCTTCTGGGTCTCCCACGTGGGTGCAGGAGCCCAAGGACTTGGGCTACCTTCTGCTGCTTTCCCAAGTGTGTAAGCAGAGAGCTGAATTGGAAGTGGAGTGGCCAGGACACGATCCAGCACCCATATGGGATGCTGGCCTCACAGGCTTAACCCACTATGTCCCAACACCAGCCCCACTCCGTTTAAATTTTTAGGAATTGTTTTTTCCATTTCTGTGCAAAATGTCATGGGACTTTTGATACAAATTGAATTGAATCTGTAGATTGCTTTGGATAGCATGAGTATTTTAACAATAGTAAGTTTTCTAATCCATGAAGATGGGATATCTTTCTTTCTTTGTGTCCTGTCCAATTTCTTTCATCATTCTGTTATAGTTTTCAATGTAGAGATTTTTCACCTCCTGGGTTAAATTTATTTCTGAGTATACTATTATTTTGTAACTATTGTATATGGAATTTTCTTAATTGCTTTTTGAATAGTTCATTGCTAATGTATAGGGAATGCTACTGATTCTTTTCTCTTTCCAAATTAAAAAAAAAATTAGAGAGAGAGAAAGCTCTCATCCACTGGTTCACTCGGGGGTGGGGGAAGACAAAGCTCTCATCTACTGCTTCACTCTCATCTACTGGTTCACTCTCCAAAGGCCCACAGTGGTTGGGGTTGGGGGGGTTGGGCCAGGGCCAGGAGCCAGGAACTCAGCAACCCAATTACTTGAGCCATCACAGCTGCCTCCCAGAGTCTGCATTAACAAGAAGCTGGAATCCTCAGTGGGAGCCACTACTGTAACTCAGACACTCCAGGAATGGATATGGGTGTCCCAAACAATGTCTCCTCACTGGCTCAGGTGCCTGCACTGAAGTACTACTGATTTTTTTGTACCTGCCTGTCTTAGTCCCTTACTAGACTGAAAGCTCCAAGAAACCAAAAAAGAGCTGCCCTTTCTCTGAATTGCTCCCTGCACTAACACCCAGCATTGTAGCTCATATGGGCTGTTTGTCCAGGAATATTTGTAGAATGGGTAAATTAGTCCTCTTTGCCTATCTAGGAGACACCACAGGACGGTCAGCAAGGTGTGGGAGTGGGCGAACAGCTTCAAGAAGGCCATCTCAATGTCAAGGACAGATCTGAAAATGTCCCATGCCCGTCCCTCAGCATGGTTCGTCATGGGTGGATGACTGGAGATCTCTAGGAGGACCCCATGAGCCCACTGTGTCCTCTTAGCTGTCCTGTCTTCCTGTTTTTGTTTTTGTTTTTGTTTTTTTCTGGCTTGAATGAAAGCAGATCACCCATCTCTGGGCGAGACAGGGGAAGAGGGACGCGGGTCAGGGGTCTCTGGGCCTCAGCCTCATTCCTTGTCAGGAGTGGTGCACTGGCTGGCGCAGTGCATCCAAAAATACAGATGGCGTTTTCAGTGGAGCTCCCATCCCCCCACAGGAGGGCATGCCTTCAGCTTTGAAACGCAGGTCCTACAGGCGCTTGAAGTGGAGAGATCTGTGTGCATTGCCTGAGCCCAGGAAAGCTTTTGTGAAAGAATTGTTCTGGGGCCAGACCACAGTGAGACTTCTTGGTCTCACTCCAAACAGTAGGAGGTCTCGGATGATTGAAGTCGGAGGGACACAGTCAGATCGGTAGTTTTAGAATCGTGCTCTGGTAACACTCCTTGGAAGAGTGGTTATGGCAGAGAAAACACAAGCTAAGCACGGAATATCTTATGGTGTCAGAAAGCAAGGACAAGGGGTCAGCGCGTTAAAGCCCCAGCCTGCAGCACCGGCATCTCATAAGGGCGCCGGTTCAAGTCCCGGCTGCTCCACTTCCAATCCAGCTCCCTGCTAATGTACCTGGGAAAGCAGTGGAAGATGGCCCAAGTGCTTGCATCTACATGGGAGACCCGGAAGAAGCTCCTAGCTCCTGGCTTCTGATCAGCCCAGCTCTGGCCATTGTGGCCATTTGGGGAGTGAACCAGCAGATGGAAGCCCCCCCCCCCACCTCTCTCTGTAACTCTGTCTTTCAAATAAATAAAATAAATTTTAAAGAAAAGAAAGCAAGGCGACAGTGGAGATGCCTGAGAAGCGCACAGAACCGATCTGAACGAATTCCCAGTGGCCAAACCTGGAATTCAGGCCATGAAATAAGTGATGACAACATTGGGTTATAACTCAATTAACAGAATCCATATCCAGTGAGTCCATGCTAATATAAATGTCTAATCAAATGGACAGAGGTCGAGGCACAATTCCTCCTTACAGAAAACTTCCAGTTTGCAAATGTAAAAGGAATGGGGGAAATGGAAAATTATCATTAGCACACTGACGGTAGTTGCCGCCAACAAGATCCATGGATGAATCCTAAAATTAGCGGGTAGAATTTGGAGAAGCAAGATACTTGCACGTTCTCAAAGTATTGCCCCTCAAAATATGTGTTAGTTACAGAAGGAAAAACAGTAAACTTGACAATGGCCAACCCCATGGGAGACACCTCCCAACAAGGATCACCGGTAATCCGCTGTCTTGACATCATGGGTGTCCCTGGAGAAGGAGGGGGGAGGGGCACTGCTTCACCTCCATGCTAGTCCCCCCTTCCTGCCCCCGGAATCCGTAACCTCAAACTCAAACTGGACCACGTTCTCCAGAATGCCAACAAGCCCCTTCCAGCAGCATCAAGCTGATGGATGTGGAGAGAGTTGGGGGACTGTCATGAATTCATGTTAGGAGACCACATCCTGGATCTTGGAACAGAACCTCAGTGGAAAAAGCTGCTAAGATACAAATAAAGTCTATGGCTTCATTTTCTAAAAATGGTTCTGCTAAAGAAAGATGTAGAACAGGGAGAAGAACATGCTACTGTGTTCCTTCAAGCGTGTGCGTGTGTTATTGTGTGTACACGGAAGGGTGATGTTTGTGTAGACACCTCCA
Organism: Oryctolagus cuniculus; assembly: GCF_964237555.1. Taxonomy (NCBI): domain Eukaryota; kingdom Metazoa; phylum Chordata; class Mammalia; order Lagomorpha; family Leporidae; genus Oryctolagus; species Oryctolagus cuniculus. The sequence goes on along the minus strand of NC_091442.1, from coordinate 53,163,666 downwards.
AGGGAGATAGATGGAAGATCCATTATCTGCTCAGCGTCCTGTGTCATCAGAGCCAGTAACCCCGCAGTGAAATGCCACTTGGCACTTACGGGGCGCCTGGAATCAGAAAACCAGGCAAATAGGGGTTGTGTCATGGCGCAGTGGGTTAAGCCGCCACTTGCGACACCAGTACTTCATATCAGAGCACTGGTTTGAGACCTGGCTGCTCTGCTTCTGATCCAGCTCCCTGCACATGGGAAGACAGCAGAACATGGGCCCGAGTGCTTGGGCCCCTGCACCCACATGGGAGACCCAAGGGCTTACTTTGCTCCTTAAGCTGACTATGGTGATGTTGTTGTGCATGTGTAAGTATTTCCACTGATACTAAGACCCCCTGAACTGAACTGTTGACTTTAGACGGGTGAATTGTCTGCGTTGTTAACTATATTGCAAGGCTTTCTGCAAAGTTCAGGATACAGTGGCCACTTAACACCTGAGAACCGAAAGCTATTGCTTGGATTTACCACCTGTGTGGGAGTCTGGACTGAGTTCGTGGCTCTCAGCTTCAGCCCAGCCCAGCGCCAATTAATTGTTGGGGGGCATTTGGGAAGTGAGCCAGTGGAAGGAAGCTCTCTGCCTGTCCCCTAGCTCTGCCTCTCAAATAAATTAATTGATTTAAAAATGGTTTTAAGGGGCCATGCTGTGGTGCAGTGGGTTAAAGCCCTGGCCTGAAGCGCCAGCATCTCATATGGGCGCCGGTTCTAGTCCCAGCTGCTCATTTTCTGATCCAGCTCTCTGCTGTGGCCTAGGAAGGCAGAAGATGGCCCAAGTCCTTGGGCCCCTGCACCCACATGGGAGACCTAGAGAAGGCTCCTGGCTCCTGGCTTCGGATTGGCACAGCCAATGGATTGCGGCCATCTAGGGAGTGAACCAGCAGATGGAAGACCTCTCTTTCTGGCTCTACCTCTCTCTGTAACTCTGTCTTTCAAATAAATAAAATAAATCTTTTTTTTTTAAATTTTTTTGACAGGCAGAGTGGACAGTGAGAGAGAGAGACAGAGAGAAAGGTCTTCCTTTTGCCGTTGGTTCACCCTCCAATGGCCGCCACGGCTGGCGCGCTGCGGCCGGCGCACCGCGCCTATCCAAAGGCAGGAGCCAGGTGCTTATCCTGGTCTCCCATGGGGTGCAGGGCCCAAGTACTTGGGCCATCTCCACTGCACTCCCAGGCCACAGCAGAGAGCTGGCCTGGAAGAGGGGCAACCGGGACAGAATCTGGCGCCCCGACCGGCACTAGAACCCGGTGTGCTGGCGCTGTAAGGCGGAGGATTAGCCTAGTGAGCCACAGCGCCAGCCGTAAATCTTTTTAAAAAATGATTTTAAAAAGATCCAGAGGAGTTTGTCTTTGGAGGACAGAAGAAGACAGTATCTAGAGAAATGTCACAGGATGATTTTTTTTAAAAGATTTATTTATTTGAAACTCAGAGTTAAACGCAGAGAGAGAGAGAGAGAGAGAGAGAGAGAGAGAGAGAGGTCTTGCATCCGCTGGTTCACTCCCCAATTGGCCACAATGGCTAGAGCTGAGCTGATCCGAAGCCAGGAGCCAGGAGCTTCTCCTGGTCTCCCATGTGGATGCAGGGGCCCAAGGACTTGGGCCATCCTCCACTGCTTTCCCAGGCCATAGCAGATAATTGGATTGGAAGTGGAACAGCTGGGACTTGAACCAGCACCCATGTGGGATGCCGGCACTGCAGGCGGCGGCTTTACCTGCTACGCCACAGCACTGGCCCCAGGATGATTGTTTTCAAGGTGAGAGATGCCTGAGAAGTTATGGCGAATGGCAGAGACCCCTTCTCGGGGTGGAGACCCCCGTGGAGAGGGGAGGTCTGGGGCAGAGGAGCCGGCCCGGCTGCGGCAAGGGCAGCTCCCTGCAGTCATGAGAGATGAGTGTCAGGGAGAGGGCCCGTGGGGAGTTGGGGATGGTGGCAGGAGGCTGGAGGGGTTCCCCTCAACTGGCCACGTACCTCTGGGGGAAGCAGGAGGGCTCTGGGAAGTTTGAGGACAGTGGAGAAGGGTGCAAGAGAGCCGCTGTCACAGAAAGCCACGGGAGCCAGGTGGGGCCGGGGTGGGGGTGGGGCCTTTCCTCTGGTGCAGAAGAGAGTGAGAAGCAGTGTTCAGTTCAGTTCTTTGCAGATAGCTGCATGTGGCTTTCCAGAGCTAAACTTGGCACTCAGTCCCCCCCTTAGACTAGCCACATTCCAGGTGCTCCGTAACCACGTGTAGCTCCTGGCCACCATATTGGCCAGAGACCACAGGCTTCATCAGCACAGGAAGTTCCGTGGACAGCCCTGTTCTAGAAAAGCAATTCTTAAACTTGTGTCCGTGTCTCAGACTTACAGACCTAAGCTGGAGCTGAAGAGTTTTCAACATCTAGTAAATTTGTTTAAAAGTAACAATCAAAAGGCCCCTTATACTGTAATACATTTTATGAAAAGCGTATTTATTTTCCGGGATAGGTGTTTGGCATAGCAAGGAAGGCACTACTTGGAATACCTGCATCCCAAATCAGAGTGCTTGGGTTTGAGTCCCGGCTCCACTCCCAATTCCAGCTTCCTGCTAATGCACACCCTGGACAAGGCAACAGATTCAAGTCCCACCCATGTGGGAGACCTGGCTGGAGTTCCTGGCTCCTGGCTTCAGCCTGGCCCAGCCTTGGCTGTTGTGGCCCTTTGGGGACTGAACCAGTAGATAGGAGATCTTTGCTTTCTGTTTCTCTGCCTTTCAAATAGATACCTATAATATAGATTTTATAGAAGTAAATATATACATGTGTTTTCCAAAACCAAAATGAAAAAGTGAGAAGACCATCACTAATCTTCATTTTGTTGTTGTTTTTAGTTTTTATTTTATTTATTTGAAAGAGTTATAGGGAGAGAGAGAGAGAGGTCTTCCATCTTCTTGTTCACTCCCCAGACGGCCACAACAGCTGGATCTGAGCCAACCCGATCCCAAGCCAGTAGCCAGGAGCTTCCTCTGGGTCTTCCACGTGGGTGCAGGGGCCCAAGGACTTAGGCCATCTTCTGCTTTCCCAGGTGCATTAGCAGGGAGCTGGATTCAAAGTGGAGAACTGGTGCCCACATGGGATGCTGGCACCGCAGGCTGGGGCTCTAGCCCACCGTGCCACAGCATAGACCCCACTGCTTTTCATTCTTGCAAATCTTTCCTGTCTGACTTAGCAGAAGGTGGCCGGCTGGATTCTGGCATTTGCTTCTGTGTTGTTACTTGTGTTGTCACAAAACACAGCCTCTGCGCATTGGTGCACAAGGCCAATGGCTTGGGCCCCACTTTGGGAAACGCGGTTCCAGACCAGCCTCCCCCTTGGTCAGAGCCAGAAGGGACTGAGCCATGGGCCGGAAGTCACACCAGTCGCGGCAGATGGCAGAGTTAGGACTTACATGCTGGGGCTCTGCCTTCTCAGTCCCCTAGGCTGGGCTAAGATGGGCTGGCTGGGCTGCCGGGCTGCAGAGCCCCTGGTGTGGGCCCTATAAATAAACCCATTGTATCAGAGCCCTTCCCCTCCCCACCCCAGCAGCTGCTGTGTTTGTGGTTGGATCACGTTGGGGACAGGGAATGGGAGGGCTCAGGGAGGGGACCTGGAAACCTGGAAGGCTCTGGGGGCACAGCCACAGCCCAGAAGGGCAGGGGACAGGTCTTTGTGGGTTGGGACCAACCTACACCACAGTAACCCAGGTTCCTGGAGTGCCCGCAAAGAGGAAGTTGCAGGAGTGTGCAGCTGGCCCCTTCCCCAAGACCCATGCCTCTCTCAGAGGGGCTATTGTGTCTCCTAGGGCCTGTTGGAAGGAAGGAGATTATCCGTTGCCCTCCCTCCCTGTGGGGGAGGGGACAGCTGGAATGCTTAGGGCTGCTGGGATGCCCTGGGCCAGGGATTGAGCGGCTGGGCCGCTCCCAGGCCCTGGGAGCCTTTGCACCCCTCCCCGCAAGCCCAGGGCTGCTCCTGGCTACAGAGTTGGATGTGGGCGCAGAAGTTGCTGTTTACAAGTGCACTCCTGGGTGTGACAACCCTGGGACCTGGACGGGAGCAGAGATTCCAGAAGGCAGCTGGGGAGGGGAGTGGAGGGGCTGGGGCGGCTTCAACGTGTCTCTGCCTTCCACAGCTGCCCGCCCCTCCCCCACCCCTGCCCCTGGGGAACTCTAGGGGGAACAGCTGGTGAGTGAGGGGCTCCTGAGGGGCCGGAGGAGCCGCGAGGGGGCGATGGCGGGGACGGGCTTGCTGGCTGTTGTGTCCCTGGACTCTTGTTTCAGGGAGGGGTCTCGCCTGTGCCCTGGCTAGGGGGATGGAGCTGCAGACCCCCTCCTTCTTGGCTGGCTGCCTGAGACCCTGGAAGCTTCTGTCCCTTCCTGGCTTAAGGGGGAGGGGCAGCGGGCCTGACCGGGCAGAACCGAGGGCGGCCCGAAGGTCCCCTCAGCACTGAGGTCACCTCCCTGTGAATCAGGCCTTGGCGAGGGAGGGGCCCCGCGGCACTGTGGCTGGGAGAAGCTTCCAGGCAAGGGGAGCCCCGTAGCCCCTCAGCCCTGCGCACCCTGTCTGGGGTCCTGTGTTTCAGACCCAACGTGGGGGCGGACTCCTGAAGCCCAGGGTCTGCCGAGCACGAGCGCGGAGACTGTGAGTAAGAGGAGTTGGGGGTCCCCGGGGAGGAAGAGGGTGCTGGGCCTGGGAGGGGCGCCCACACCCTACAGGACAGCCACGGGGCACCTGGCCTGGGGCTGCTGGCTCCCAGCCTGGGAAGGGCCAGATTCCCACTGGGGTTGGGTCTGGAGCTCCAAGGGGCGGTGTCCTGGCTGTGGGTGCTCCCTGGAGGAGGACCCAGGAAGTTGTCTTTGAGCCACCAGGAGCCCACCCTCGGGCCCCACCTCTCTCCTGTGAGTCCAGGCTGCCGGCCGCGTGCCCTCTGCGGGGGGCAGCGCTGCACACGCCGGCAGGGCCAGGGCCTGAGTCACAGCCTTGCCTTGCAGGCTCCGCCCGAGGGGTTCCCCCAATTGTGGGGTTCTGCGTGGGATTCCATCCTCAACACAGAACCGCTCTGAGCAACATCCGCGGTCCCTGCCAGGCCTCAGGGTCCAGGCCTCCCTCCCAACCTGGATGCCTTGCCATTTCTTAAAATTATTTTTTAAACCATGCTCACACTTTTTTTTTTCTTTCTGGTTTTGAGTGAAGAACACAGAACCTCGGGCTCCCCCTACCTTTATATGTGTGTGTGTGTGTGTGTGTTTATGTAATGTTTCTCCAAATTTCTGTTTATTTATTTAAGAGCCAGACAGAGAGGGAGGGTTCACTCCCCGCATGCCCCCAGCAGTCAGGGTTGGACTGAACCAGGACCTAGGAGAAGGAACGCAGTGACCTGAGCCTCACTGCTGCCTCCCGGGGTGCAGATGAATAGGAGGCTGGAATCCGGTGCCAGGGCTGGGACTCAAACCCAGGCACTAGGATGTGGGATGAGGGCGCCTTAACTGCCAGTCCTGCTTCCCCCTCCCCGACCCTGCCACCACCGCTTCCCCCACCCACTCACACCCGCTCCCATCTTTATCTTGGTCCTGCTCTGGGCCGTGCACCTTGTGCTGCTCATCCCAGATCCTGCCCTCCAACTTTTTCCTCCCCCTCCTCCACAGCACCCCCACACACATCTCCCCAGCCACCTCCTTCCCTCCCTGGAAGTTTCTATTAGGGAAATAAATGTTGAGGGATTGAGGGGAAAGCTAGTGGTCAACAGGGGCAGCCTCTGCCTGGGCAGGGGGCAGGGGGAGCCCCGGCAGGGGTGAGGGTGATGGCAGCACACAGAGGTCAGAGTTTAGGGTGCTGATGGTGGCGGGGAGCTGGCTAAGTGTCGGGGGGTAACCTAAAGCCACTTTTGGTTTAACCCCTATTTGTGTGTTGGAAGGAGGATTTTTCTAAAAAGATTTATTTTATTTATTTGAAAGAGAGTTACAGAGAGAGGTAGAGAGAGAGAGAGAGGTCTTCCATTCCATTGGTTCACTCCCCAAATGGTCAGAGCTGAACCAATCCAAAGCTAGGAGCCAGGAGCTTTTCCCAGGTCTCCTATGTGGGCACAGGGGCCCAAAGACTTGGGCCATCTTCTACTGCTTTCCCAGGCCATAGCAGAGAGCTGGATGGGAAGTAGAGCAGCCAGGACTCGAATAAGTGCCCTTATGGGACGCTAGCGCTGCAGGCTGGGGCTTTAACCCGCTGCGCCACAGCGCCAGCCCCAAGGAAGGAGGATATTTCTTCAGTGCGTTTATTTTCCAGGTCTATGCATCTCTAAACGTGTCAAACACGATCAGGTGTGAACACACACCAAGCTGTGCATGACACATTTTTATGATGTTAAAATAACAACGGACTTTGGATTGTTGTGGAGTGGTAAAAGTCAGCCTCGCGCAGTGTCTCTTTCCCCAACAGTTGTTTTCAGAACCCCCAGCCCGTGCCGCCGTGCTCCTCACACCCGGGAAGAAGTGCTCCCCCTTGTCACCTCTGGTCTCAGGATCTCCAGCTGCTGAACCCCCCCCCCCCCCGCACACACACACCCCATAGGGTAGGAGGCAGAGGGCAGAGAAGGCTGGGGTTGGCCCTGGGAGCTGGGGAGTTGGGGGGTGCTGCCAGGACAGGGCAGGTGGGGCGCACGCTGAGATCCTCAGCCGCCCCGGCAACGAGACCCCTTGCAGCTGAAGGCGTGAGACCCCTGCAGGTGAGAGGGCCCGATGCCTAGTCCACCTGCGCATGAGCAGAGCAAGCAATGGCAGGCTCGCCGCAATCACTCCGCGGGCTCTGGGTCTGTGGCCGCTTGTGCTCGTGTGACAGGGCTCTGATCATCTCGCTTCATCCTTCCGCAGCGCTCTGCACTACGTATCCTAATCCCTAACTTCAGAGTCGAGGAAAGAGAAGCGGGATTCTAACCCTGACCGGTCCACCTGCAAAGCTCCGGTAGCCTGCGCCCGGGCTCTGGAGCACACAGAGCTCGCCGCACATGGGGGAGGGGGACAGCCGGGCCTGTCCAGTGGGCTGAGTGATCCCACCCTGGGACTGGAGCAGTGCCTTTTGCCTCTCGGGTCTGCTCTTCACCCAGGCCAGAGCTCCCCCTTCCAGGGTGTTAGAGGAGAGTCGGATGCGATGGAGAGGAAGACGGTGCACTCGGGACACAGCCGTTGTGTGGGAGAGGCAGCTTCCTGTTCCTCTGTTTCCTCGTGCAGGATGTAGACGTTGGCCTTTGCATCTGTGGCTGGAGACTGCATTCTCATCTGTACCCCATTGGCTCCGGGCTGGGGCTGGCTCTCTCTGCCTTGCCTGGTTTTCTTTTCTTTTTTTTTTTTTTTTAAGAATTTATTTATTTATCTGAAAGAGTTACAGAGAGGCAGAGGCAGAGACAGAGAAGTCTTCCATCCACTGGTTCACTCCCCAGATGGCCACAATGGCCGGAGCTGGGCTGATCAGGAGCCAGGAGCTTTTTCCCGGTCTCCCACATGGGTGCAGGGGTTCAAGGACTTGGGCCATCTTCTGCTGCTTTCCCAGGCCACAGCAGAGAGCTGGATGGGAAGTGGAGCAGCCAGGACTTGAACCGGTGTCCATGTGGGATGCTGGCACTGCAGGCGGCAGCTTTACCCGCTATGCCACAGCGCCAGCTCTGCCTGCTTTTCTTATTCCGGGATTTCTCCAGGACATCATTCAGGCCTCTGCCTAACTGTCACTTCACAGCTGAGGGTTCTGTTGGTCTGCCTTGCACAATGGAGTAGAAGCCTCGTAAAGGCAAGGCTTGCTCTCTCTCTCTCTCTCTCTCTCTCTCTCTGTCTTGTTGACTCCATGTCCCAGCGCTTGGCACGGCAGAAGCCAGGTCCGTGCCTGTGCAATGCCTGCCTGATGTCATCCCCCTCTGTGTCTCCACAGGCCAGGTGACTGTTCCGGCTGTGGGAGTGAGCACGTCAGCCTGGGGCAGGGGGCAGAGACAGGTGAGGGGCTTCTGGCCCATGCGTGCTGGTGGCAGGGGCTGGAGAGAGGGTGGGGGTTGGGGAGGCATCCCCTGCACCCCTCTGTGGAGTCTGAGCGGTGCGTGTTCAGATCTGAGCCATCAGCTGCTCGGGGCCCACCTTTCCCATGGTCCAGGAAGCTCTGTCTAGTGGGGGCAGGTGGCAGGGAGCTGCCCCTGACCTGCCCATGACCTGGAGCCTTGAGAGATACACAGGGGCCAGCTAGCCGAGGGGGAAGGGTGGTGTCCTGAGACTCCAGCACAGGGACCCCATGCACAGAGAGGGGTCCAGTATATCCAGGGCGAGATGAGGCCCAGGAGGCGGGGGAGGAGCTGTGTCCCGAGCTGCCAGCAGCAAGGGAGCATGGGAAGCGGGCCTCAGCCACAGCTCTGCACATGCGCGAGTCACAGCGATAGCACTTGAGTGGCCCATTTCCAGGGTGCTCTCCTGTGGGTGGCCATGCCTCCCTGGGTAGGAAGACTCCTTCTGCCCACTTCTCAGAATTGGGAAACCAAGGACTGGTTGGTTGACTGAGTGAGTGAATGAACTAGCCAGGCAGCCTTCCCTCTGTCCGCTGAGCTCCCTGCAGACAGCCGGGCCAAGGCTCGGTGCAGAGCCAGGGCTTTGTCTGTTTGCCTCCACCACTTAAAGTGTGCCCTGGCCAAGGCGGGGACCACAGGTCATCAGCACAGAATCCCAGTGGGTTTCAGCTATTCCTACTGCTTGAACAGTGATAGTTTGTGTCTTAAGTAATTTTTATTTTTTTCAAGGTGCATTTTATTTATTTGAAAGAGAGGTAGACACACGCACAGAGAGAGTGGGAGAGGTCTTCATCCACTGATTCATTTCCCGAATGGCCACAACTGCTGGAGCTGGGCTGATCCGAAGTCAGGAGCTTCTGCCGGGTCTCCCATGCGGGTGCGAGGGCCCAAGCACTTGGGCCATTTTCTGCTGCTTTCCCAGGCACATTAGCAGTGAACTGGATCGGAAGTGGAGCAGCCAGGACTCGAACCGGTGCCCATATGGGGTGCCAGAGCTGCAGGCCAAGGCTTTAACTCACTGTGCCATAGCTCTGGCCCCTTAAGTAATTTTTTTCAAATTTTTCCAAATCACTTTTGCATACAGAGTCTGTTTGCAAAATGTTGAGTGAGATTGGGTGATGCTTGGGGGAGGCCCACATCCACCTGCAGGCCTTGGAGGCCAACCCAGCAGAGAAGTCAGGGCAGTTTCTCTCTCTCTCTCTCTCTCTCTCTCTCTCTCTCTGTGTGTGTGTGTGTGTGCGCGCGCGCGTGCGCATATTCTGTGCCCGGAGCTTCCCAGCCTGTCCCTGACTTGTTACAATGTCGGTGGCCCCTATGTCAGCAGATCTAAAGTCCCAGGACCCTAAAGAGTTTCATCTTTGTCCTTCTCCCCTGCCCCGGAGTAGTCTTCCAGGGCCTCTCTTGCTTTTTCCCAGGGCCTGACATTGGAGGCCATGGACGAGCTGGCCGCAGGCCCTGGAAACCCAAGGCCAGAAGAGAGTGGTGATGGCAGCATGGAGTCGGGCACCTGCCAGGAGCTGCTGCACCGCCTGCGAGAGCTGGAGGTGCGGCCCGGTGCGGGGGAGGACGGGGGGGGGGCAGTGTCCCCTCCCTCTGAGCTCAGTGGGGGCCTGGTGGGGGCGGGCAGCCCATCCTCTCTGCCTGCTTGGCCAACCCAGAGGAGAATTCAGCAGAATTCTGAGAAGGCCTTCTTTCCTCGCCGGTCGCAAGGGGGAAGGGGTCTGATGACCTGGGGCCCAGGAGTTGAGCGGTGTAAAGGATGTGGGTCAGACACCCTGCCCGTCTCAGCCCTGCCTTCCTGATGTTCTAGAAGATTCCTTGCCGCCCAAGCCCAGAATGAAATGTGCCTGGGGGAGGGGGGCAAGCTCTTGCCTTCTTCCTCCTTTACTCTTGTAGGCAGAGAACTCGGCGCTTGCCCAGGCCAACGAGAACCAGCGGGAGACCTACGAGCGCTGTCTGGATGAGGTTTGCAGGATCCTCAGCGGGGGGCTGGGCTGAGAGCAAGGGGGTAGGGTGGGGGTCGCGGCTGCTGCCAGCAGAAGCTGGGTGGTCTGACAGTGGGGGCTTTCTGTTCGCAGGTTGCAAACCACGTGGTGCAGGCCCTGTTGAACCAGAAGGTGAGCGGCCAGAGGAGACGGGTTCTCACTCCAAGCCCAGATGCCTCGGGAGAGCCCTCCTGGGGCGCCTGCACCTGCTCAGCTAAGCTTTCCCTCGGGCGAGAGGTGGAAGAGGGGCCTGATGCCCCTATGGGCCTGGGGCAGATTCCTGCGGTTCTACCTGGAGGCGGGGCAGGGAGGGGCTTAGGGAGGACCAGGTCCTGGAGCAGTGGGAACCAGGACTTGTGCTCGGATGTTCTCTTTGCTTTGGCCCCAGCCGGTTCCCCAGGGTTGTGATGCCCCCCTGAAGCCTTAGTGGCATCCCACTGTCCGCTCCCACCTGCAGGGGCCACTCTGACCCAGGGTCAGAAGGAAGGGTGGCAGGAGAGAAGGCACTGCTCCCGGCAGGGCTGGGGAGCTCTGGAATCCTGCCAACCCCAGAGATGCACGCACGGGCAGTCCCGTGCCTCGCCAGAGGAGGGCGCAGGAGATGGGCATCCCCTGGCTGCTCCTGGGGGGGCGGGGGGCTGCTCATTTCATTCTCTGTCCTGCCCCTAGGACCTGCGGGAAGAATGCATCAAGCTGAAGAAGAGGGTGTTTGACCTGGAACGGCAGAACCAGCTGCTGAGCAGCCTGTTCCAGCAGAGACTGCAGCTCACCACAGGCTCCCTCCCGCAGGTGGGCACCGCGCCTCCGCTCCACGATGGGGACTGACCGCCCCGGCAAGGCCTGTCCCTGCCCTGCAGCGCCCCTCACCCAGCTGGCCTCCCTTCTCGCCGCTCCTGCTCGTGTCGGGAGATGGGTGGAGCCGCGAGTGCAGTTATTTCAAGTTCCCAAGAGACCCTTGGGCCACTGACATGGCCTCTTCTTGGCCAGGGCCAGGGGTGCGGCCGGGAAGAAGGCAGCCCAGGGCTGAGTGTCACCGAGAGGTCAGGCCCTTCACTCCCTGTTGCTGTGTATGTGTGGGCAGTGCGCTGCGCGCGCACCCGCCACCAGCGCACACGTGTTCGCAGACCCTCATGCCTCCAGCCAGTTCTGATTCCTGCCTCGGCCCAGAGGCCGAATCCTGGCCTCGGCTAAGATGTCACTTGAGGTCACTATCGGGAACCCCCCAAGGAGGAGATAAGATGTGGCTGCTGGAAGGAGCAAGAGGAGCAGGTGCCTGCACTGAGCCTAGGGCTGCTTCTGAGGGCAGCCAGCTCCTTCCCTTCCTTGGGAGAGACGAGAGGCGCTTTCCGTGTATGCCTGTGAGTTTGTGTCTGATGGAGCCAGGCCCCCAGGATGCCCCTTGGCGTATGGCTTCCGGAGCCCACGTCTCACCGAGCTGGTGCGGTGCTGGTCTGAGTTGGCGGTGGTGACAGCAGCCCCTTGCGCCACGTCTGTGCCCGCTGCCCAGGGCTTCTTCACCTTGGACTCTCAGAGGCCTAACCTCACCGCCATACCCTTGCTGGTGACCGCTGGTCACGGAGGAGCTGAGCCTGCTAATTCACTTGTTCTGTTAACTAAATGAATTTCAGGGCCTCTTGGGGTGCGAGGGGATGGATCTATCTAGTTGTGGGACCTTGGGGAAATTGTTCAGCTTTGCAAACTACAGCTTCTTCTTTATATAAATGGGGATAAAAACCGCTGATGTTACAGGTGGATGTGGGCAGAGCTTGGCCCACGTGTCCCATTGTTAATGTGGTCCCTGCCATGCTGTGCTTCCCTGGGTGACAGCTCCCTGGAGCAGTGTCTTTGCCAACGTGTATGCATATGCAGTTGGAGTGAATCACAAGGCCCTATTTGAGAGCTGGGGCCGGTGCAGGGTGCCCCTGACCCAGAAAGAAGCCTGGGACTGCTGGAGCTGAGGCAACTCTGCTGCTCCAGGGTGGGGAGAAGCTGGCAGAGAAAGGCTGGGGAAGATCCCTTGAGAGAGATGGCTTGGACCTGGGCCTTGATGGGTGGGAGATTTAAGAAGAGTGGATCCCCTGTGGACAGAACCGCATAGGAAAGGCACCGGTGCAGAGAGGCTTGGCTGGAGCAGAGGATGTGCGGGTGAGATGGAGCCGGGGACAGTGCCAGGGGAGGAGCTGCCCGCACCCACAGAGGAGTCTGTTTCCATGTTCGGTGGGCGGGCCAAGGAGGCACTTGAGCTCAAAGCTACCCTAGGAAGAGCAAAGAGACAGGGTCACACAGGCTGCCCGGTGCATGCGAGCAAAAGGCCTCCCAGCCGGGTCTAGGAGACCAAAATGCTGAGCCCGAGGCAGGGAGATCTGGCCCAAAGGAGCTGCTGCCGGTGCCCAGAGGGGAGCCTCGGGCTGCAGGGTCGAGACCCAGGGCGAGGCCCACAGAAGGCCAACTCATAGCTGGTGGAGATGCCGGGGAGAAGGAACTTGGGTTTCTCAGGGACTGAGAGAGAAGTGGCCCAGGTTTAGATCGCACTTGTGCAGTCCCCAGAGTGGGTGTTTCCCCTGAGACTGGGGAGCAGAGACTGAGTGATGACTCCTGCTGGTCTCTTCTCTAAGACTCAGCCATGCCCACCATCCTCAGATCCCATGTGGGTGGGGCCGGAACAGGAAGAGACCTTCGCAGTAGCCTCTTTGTAGAAGGGGAGAAAGCCCCACAGGAAAATAAAGCAGGCCGAGAGCTGAAAGGGGTACCCAGGTTAAGGCTGCCGCCGGCCCCTCAACAAGGCACTTCTCTTTCCCCAAAGCCCTCTCTGCCCCTAGTTTGCACTGCATTCCAGCTGTGCCACGGGTTTGAGGCTCCTCTTGCCAGTGTGTGGGGACACAGCGGCTTGGCCACTCCCACTCCGGCAGGAGAAGCCTCTTGGGAGCCGGGTGCCGCTCCCAGGCGCTGCTGTGCTAAACTCTGCCTCTCCCACCCCACAGATACCTCTCACTCCACTCCGGCCGCCAGCCGAGCCCCCAGCCTCCCCGGCCCTGAGCTCCGCCGAGGGACCAACCACCTCGCTGCCCCTGGGACACTGCACTGGCCAGAGAGAGGTAGGAGGGCCGGGTATGGTGGGGAGCTGCTCTGTCCCAAGTGCTGGGGCAGGGGAGGATTGTTCCCAGCACAGCGACCACGCCGGACGCAGGTGCAGGAGCCCTCGGAGGCCTGGGAGCTAAACTTATATGGGCTGACTGCAGAGGTAGCCAGTCTGCAAGACTATCCTGTCCGTGAGAAGGTTCTGGATCACAGCAGGGGAGGGCTGCGAGCGTGGTCATCCCAGTCCCCTGCTCCTGCTCAGCTGTCTGCCCTGGGGAGGCCCTGGCTGGCTGGCAGTGACGGAGCACGGCCCCTTCTTGGATTTCCGTGTTCTTTCTAGAGCCTGAAAAGTGGACGGGCCTTCCCACCCTCCCCTGGGACGAGCACAGGGGTCAGTTGTCAGTGGTCGGCCCTGCTACTCCAAACAGTGGACTAGCCGAGAAGGGGAAGGGGATAGAGATTGCCCACCCCATCCCAAGGGCACCAGACAGACGAACTGGGCTAACCACACCTCAGCAACCTTGGAGGACGCTGGGCCTTCCGGTCCCAGGAGCTTTGAATTGCGTGGGGACAGCCAAGTCCAGACTGGTCGTGTTCCTGGCATTCCTCAGCTAAGGGCCTGGAACAAGATCACAGCTGTACTGTCCCCTTACGCCATTCCTCCCCTCCAGGTGTGCTGGGAGCAGCAGCTGCGGCCAGGAGGCCCGGGTCCCCCTGCCGCGCCGCCCCCGCCCCCAGCCCTGGATGCCCTGTCCCCATTCCTTCGGAAGAAAGCCCAGATACTGGAGGTGCTGAGAGCCCTGGAAGAAACGGACCCCTTGCTTCTTTGCTCGCCTGCCAGCCCCTGGCGGCCTCCAGGCCAGGGGTCCGGCTCTCCAGAGCCCATCAACGGTGAACTCTGCGGCCCCCCTCAGCCGGAGCCCTCACACTGGGCTCCCTACTTGCTGCCAGGCCCCGGCAGCCTGGGAAACCTGCTGCACTGGGAGCGCCTCCTGGGGGCCCCCGGGGAGGAAGAGGGCGCTGGGCGGCCCTGGGGTCCTAGCGGGAGTGCCCCCCAAGCCCAGGGCCCCGGTGCTGGCCCACACTGTGTCCCGGGCAGCAGCTCCTCATCTTCATCTGATGAGACGGGCGAGCCCAACGAGGCACCCAGCCCCGACACCCTGCTCGGGGCGCTGGCTCGCAAGCAGCTGAACCTGGGCCGGTTGCTAGAGGACACGGAGTCTTACCTACAGGCCTTCCTGGCCGGGGCCACGGGCCCGCTCAACGGGGACCACCCCGGGCCTGGGCAGCCACCCTCCCCAGACCAGGGCTCCCCGCAGGTGTCCAAGTCCAAAGGCACCCCCAGGTCAGCCTGGGGTGGGGGTAGCCCAGAGGCCCACAGGCTGGGCTTTGGTGCTACCTCAGAGAGCCGGGGGCCACTCCCTTTCTTCAGCATGTTCACGGGCCCAGGGGATGCCCCACTGGGCTCGCAGTCTGGCCACCCCCACTCCTCATCTCAGGTCAAAAGCAAGCTCCAAATTGGGCCCGCTTCCCCTGGGGAGGCCCAGGGACCCCTCCTTCCCTCTCCGGCCAGAGGTCTCAAGTTTCTAAAGCTGCCTCCCGCCTCGGAGAAGGTCCCCAGCCCGGCCGGCCCCCAGCTCAGCCCCCAGCTCCCCCGCAACTCCCGCATCCCCTGCCGGAACAGTGGCTCGGATGGCAGCCCCTCCCCGCTGCTGGCACGCAGGGGCCTGGGCGCGGGAGAGCTGTCCCCGGAGGGAGCGCAGGGCCTGCCCACCAGCCCCTCGGCCTGCTCCACAGCCCCGGACTCTGCACAGCTCAGACCGCCCCCGCCAGCCTTGTCCGCCACACTGTCCCCGGGAGCAGCAGGGTCTCCCTGCTATGAGAACATTCTGGACCTCTCTCGGGGCACCTTCAGGGGGTCTTCCCCAGAGCTGCCTCCAACCCCCCTGCAGGTACCCACCTACTCGCAACTCACTCTGGAGGTACCCCAGGCCCCCGAGGGCCTCAGAAGCCCCGGAGGCCCGCCCAGCCCTTGCCTCCCAGAATCCTGTCCCTATGGGAGCGCCCAGGAGAAAAATCTGGACAAGGCAGGCTCAGAGTCTCCGCATCCTGGCCGCAGGACCCCAGGCGGCTCAGCCAAGAAGACTGGCCAGGGGTCAGGGCGTCGGCCCGGGGATCCTGGCTACCCACCTCTGCGGGACAGACTGGCCGCCCTGGGGAAGCTGAAGACGGGGCCCGAGGGACCCCTGGGCGCAGAGAAGAACGGGGCCCGGCCTGGCACTGAGAAGGCCCGGGGGCCGGCAAGGACAGGGGAGAGCATTGGAGACATGGTGTCCCCCAGGCCTGCAGAGCAGCCAGAAGCTAAGGGGGTCCTTCGGGGGGCAGTGGCCTTAGGCACTAGCAGCCTGAGACAGCAGGAGCCTGGACTCGTGGCAGATCCCGGAGCCCGCGTCTACTCCTCGCACTCCATGGGGGCCCGGGTAGACCTGGAGCCTGTCTCGCCTAGGAGCTGCCTCACCAAAGTGGAGCTGGCCAAGAGCCGGCTGGCAGGGGCCCTCTGCCCCCAGGTACCCCGTACCCCTGCCAAAGTGCCAGCCTCAGCCCCCAGCCTGGGCAAGCCCAATAAGAGCCCTCACAGCAGCCCTACGAAGCTGCCTTCCAAGACCCCCACCAAGGCGGTGCCCCGGCCTGGGGCCTCCCCGGTCGCCAAGGAGCCCCCCAAGCCTGACAAGGGCAAGGGCCCGCCTTGGGCGGACTGTGGCGGCGGCAGCGGCACAGCCCCGGCATCCGGCCCCGCTGACCCAGGCCAGGGCCCCGAGGCACCAGCCCCACACTCGGCCATCGAGGAGAAGGTGATGAAAGGTATCGAGGAGAACGTGTTACGGCTCCAAGGCCAGGACCAGGCCCCGGGCCCCGAGGTCAAGCATCGCAACACCAGTAGCATCGCCAGCTGGTTCGGCCTGAAGAAGAGCAAACTGCCGGCCCTGAACCGCCGCACGGAGGCCCCCAAGGGCAAGGAGGGGGCCGGCGGGGGCTCCCCGCTCCGCAAGGAGGTCAAGATGGAAGCGCGGAAGCTGGAAGCCGAGAGTCTCAACATCTCCAAGCTGATGGCCAAGGCCGAAGACCTGCGGCGGGCACTGGAGGAGGAGAAAGCCTACCTGAGCAGCAGGGCCCGCCCACGGCCTGGGTGCCCCAGCCCGGGGCCCGGCGCAGGGCTCGGGCAGGTGCAGGGCCAGCTGGCTGGCATGTACCAGGGCGCAGACACCTTCATGCAACAGTTGCTCAACAGGTGAGGGCCTGGGGCCCCTTGCCCTGGAGCTGGGGCTCCCCAGAGCGGCCGTGGACAGATAGGGTCTTCGAGCGGAAGCCTTGGATTTGCACCCCGACCCACCTGCCTCTGTTGGCTGGCTGATGTCCGGGTCACCGGGACCCCGTTCTCACTTGAGAGGGGTCAGCAGGAAGATGAGGCAGCCTGTCCAGGAGCAAATGGCTGTTAGCACAAGTCCCTGTTGTGGGCAGACAAAGGCCTTACAGGGCTGTCCATCTCCTGGTCTGGGCCAGTGGGGTGGGAAGTGCATGGGAGTGCGGCTCCAGGTGGGGTGTGGGACCGGGACAGCAGGTGTGTCTGAGGCTCAGCTGGAGCAGGCAGCGGTGTGAAAGCCTGGACGGGGATGACGCGGGGCCTGCAGATCCACCTGTAACAACCAGCACGCTGTGAGCACCCTCTGCACTTGCCCCGGGGAGCTCTGGGGGAGTTCTCCCACGTTGCCCCCTGCCTTTGCAGGTCTCTAAGCGGGGAGAGGGGAACTGGGAGGGATCTCTGCCCATGGCCAGTGTCACGAGGGGCTGGGGGGAGGGGCAACTGCCAGCCACACCCCCTTCCCTGCGTGGGTAGCAGCAAGGGCCACCCTGGCTGCATGTGCACCATTGCCCCTAGGGTGGATGGCAAGGAGCTGCCGCCGAAGAGCTGGCGGGACCCCAGGCCTGAGTACGATTTCCAGCCGGTGGCCTCCGACCCCAAGAACCCCTGGCCGGCCTGCGGGCCCCGCAATGGCCTTGTGGGCCCACTCCAGGGCTGCGGGAAACCTCCTGGGAAGGTATGTACTTTGGGGGCGTGGCCGAGGGCGTGGCTCTCTGGGCTGCCAGGTCCACCCTTTGTTGGGTTCCGCTTTGGCTGGGGCCTGGGAGGGCTGGGTGCATTCCTGGGCCCTGGGGGAAGCGCTGGGGAGTGGAGGGTGCTTTCTGAGGGCTGACAGGCTGCGGGGACCCTCGGAGGCATGGGGAAGGGCTCAGGTGGATTAGGAACAGATTCCGACCTCCTTGGACCCATGCAGCCAAGCAGCGAGACGGGGCGGCGGGAAGAGACCCCCTCGGAGGACAGCCTGGCAGAGGCAGTGCCCGCCTCACACTTCACAGGTCAGCAGGGGAGGGGCCTGCGGATGGGATCTACCCCCCACCCCCCTCACTCCCTCCCATCACTGTAGCAGGTCCCAGGCCCTGAGTATGAAGCAGCCGGTGGGCACAGTGCCTTCCCTGTCCTCCCCAAGCCCAGGGACGGGCAGCTCACCCCTGGACGTGCTCTCTCTCTCCTCCCAGCCTGTGGTTCCTTGACCCGAACCTTGGACAGTGGCATTGGCACCTTCCCACCCCCAGACCACGGCAGCTGCGGGACGCCCAGCAAGAATCTTCCCAAGACCAAGCCTCCACGGCTGGAGCCCCCTCCTGGGGTGCCCCCAGCCCGGCCCCCCGCCCTCACCAAAGTCCCGCGCCGTGCCCACACCCTGGAGCGGGAGGTGCCGGGCCTAGAGGAGCTCCTGGTGAGTGGACGGCACCCCAGCTTGCCAGCCTTCCCGGCACTGCTTCCGGCCGCCCCGAGCCACCGTGGCCATCAGAAGTGTCCCGAGGGTGAGTGTCAGCGGGCTGGCCAGGGGTCCTGGAGTGCTCTGGGAGCCGGCCGGCTGCATCCTCCTTCCCGTTGTCCTGGACAGATCCCTGTGAAGACCCAGGCCCAACACCCCCCGTGCAGCTGGCCAAGAACTGGACCTTCCCCAACACGAGGGCAGCGGGCAGCTCTGCGGACCCTTTCCTGTGCTCGCCCCGACAGCTGGAGGGGCTGCCCAGGAACCCCCTGGTGAGAGGCAGGGTGGGGAGCAGGGGATGACGGGGAGGCCAGTGTCTCCAGGGGGTGAGGATGAGGGAGCTTCTGCTGGCAGCTGCTGGGGCCACGCGGCCAGGTGACCAGGTGCACAAGGGGTGGGCCGTCCTCCAGCTACGTCTCCTTCGCAGGCCCTGCCCGTGGACCGGAAGCAGAACCTGGAGCCCAGCCGCCCGTCCCCTCCGCCGCAAGGCCCTGCCTTCGGGGGCAGCCGCACCCCTAGCACGTCGGATGTGGGCGAGGAAGGCAGGGCGGCCAGTGGAGGCCCTCCGGGCTTGGAGACCTCGGAGTCTCTCAGCGACTCACTGTATGATTCGCTGTCCTCCTGCGGGAGTCAGGGCTGAGGGCCGGCCCCCTGCGCTCTCCGTGCTGCCCTGAGACGCCGCAAGGCGGCAGGTGCATCAGAAGAAGGTGACGGGGGTCCCCGGCATAGCCCACCGCCCATGCTCAGCTCAGGGAGAGACCCCCCCAGCCCCGGCCCCTTCTCACCCAGAGTAAGGCTCTTCCTGCAGGGGCCGGGGGCTCCCACGGCCGCCGTGGCCCAGCCCCCAGCCCCCACGTCGGGCTGAGCCATCTTGTGGTGCTGGGCTTCCGGCCCACCAGCTGTGCCATCTCTGCCCAACCTGGCTGCTCCCTGCCCCGAAGGCCCCGTGGGGTCGTCCCAGGATCCCGCACTGGTGGGGTGTGGGGTGCGGGGGACAAGTTGCCTTCTGCCTTGCCCTGGCCCTCCCTGCTGTCTGGATGGTGCTGCCCCCACCCCACCCCCCCACACACACTGCCCCATGTCCTTGGGGTCGATTTGTCTGTCTGGTTTTTATATATATATATAAGTGCCCGGCCCGGTCCCCTCCCCCCAGCCCCGCACTGCGGTTAATTTATGTGTCGTTACACAACGTGGCTGCTCTGCTCCCAGCCTCTGCTTCTGCCGGATCCCTAATAAAACCTGGAGCCCCTCGCACTCTGGCTGGGCTGTCATGTGGGAGGACTTGGCGGGGGGTGTCAGGGGTGGGCGTCTCCCTTCCAGCTGGCATCGCCAGTCTGTGACTGGCCAGGGACCTGGGCTCCCTGTGTACTGCTCGGCCAGCAAGTGGAGCTGGCTGGAGTTACCCTCAAAGGGGCAGAGGCTGGGGACGCGGGGTGGCTTAGGCCTACTAAGCGACCCCAACCCCAGGGCTCTGGGCGGGGGTGGGGCCAAGCTGCCTCAGGCCAGGTCAGCTGTGGGCCTCCCTGGCGGGGGGGGGGGGGGTCATCCGCTGCTTCCTCCAAGCCTCTGCTCAGTCTCCCAGGTGCTCACTCCCCACATGCCTAGCTCAGATCTCAGCCAGAAGTTCCCTGGCATGGGAATTCAGTTTGGGAAGGAAGGATCGGAAACTGGGCTGTTGGGAAGGGCCCAAGCTTCCTTGTCATGGCATAGGGAACTGTGGGTTTCCGGTCCTCTGGCTGGTGATGATTTACTGGTGGCCAGGTGACAACCCACCCATCTCACAATGGCCAGCGGGTTGGACTGGGAAGACCTCCTTCCTGGCCGGGGTGCAAGGTGTGGCAATGTGACAAAGCCTGTTGCACATCACCTCCTGCTGACTTGGAGGCCACTGGGACAGAGCTGGGAGGCCCTGGATGTGTGGCTAGGGCTCTGGACAGTTTGTGTGTGATGTGGGGGGTTCCTGTAGGAACACGTCCTACTTTATGTTGGTACCAAAGGTCTATGACCCGGCTTGGGGAGTCCCTGGGCAGGGAGGATGGCTGGGCCCACTCAGAACTCTGGCCCAGCCTGTGCTGTGGCCAACCAGAGAGCTCGTGGGTCTTCCTTTCACACCAGCTCGTTCCAGCAGTGCCTCTCCAACCCCCAGTGCACCCTGAGAGCAAGACAGCACACACTGCTCCTCAAACACCCCCACAGTTCCCAAAGCACCAGTACATGCAAAGTAGATCAGTGCAGCCCGGGGTGCTCAGTGAGTGCCTGCCTGTGGCTGAGATGTGGTGGAACCCGACAGGGGTACTGTTTGCCTGTGAGCTTTGCACTGGTATTTGTTTATTTATTTAAAAAGATGGATTGGTTGACTTCAAAGGCAGAGTGACACTGAGAGAGAAGGAGAGACAGAGCTTCCGTTTGCTGGTTCACTTCCCAAATAGTTGTTACAACGCAGTCTGGGGCACCCTGGAGTCAGGAACTCCGGTCATCCGGGTCTCCCACATGGGTGCAGGGCTCAAGCACTCGGGCCGTCTGCTGCTTTCCCAGGTGCATTAGCAGGGAGCTGGATCAGAAGTGGAGCAGCTTGGGGCTTGAACCAGTGCTCGCTCAGGGCTCTAAGACGCCAGCACTGCGGGTGGCACCACAGTGCCGGCTTGTCTTCTGCCTGGACTTGAACTCCCTCCCTGGGAGCTTTCCTGAGAGCCAGGGCTTGACTTCGCCTGACCTGAAGTCAGGAGTCAGCCTCGCAGCCTGGTTTCGTTGAGAAGTCCCAATCCCATTTCCTCGGGTCATTCTATTCCCAGGTCGCTCTCGCTCTTTCTCTCTCTCTCTCTCTCTCTCTCTAGCCCTTTGGATTTCTGGGCCAAGAATAAACTGGTTTCCCAAAAGCTGCCGGGAAGTCTGCGTCCTCCTCCTGACTTGGAGTTTCTCAAGCGCTTTGCTCTGCTCGGGCCTGCAAGATTACCTCATTTCCTACTGGGCATTGTTCGCCCGAAGGAGAGTTCTGTGGCCTTTCCGGGAAGGAGTTGGGCCTGGGTCTGACTCTCACTCCGCTTCATCCCGGCTGAGACCCAAGGGCCCAGCTGCCCTCTTCCCAGCAACCTGCTGCCCTGTGCTGCCCTCTGGTGGTGGCACATGTGAAGTGCCCCCTGGGCTTCCAGCACAGTGGCCTAATGTAGCACGTGTACACACACACACACACACACACACACACACACACACACGTGCTGATTCCCCAGCGTGCAGCCAAAGCCCTTTGGGGACCCAGACCACCATCCCACAACCACACAAGTGTGCACCCAACACGCAGGCCGGATGTCCCATCCGCAATAATTCAGGGGCTGGGCTGGGGTGCTGGGGGGACACTCAGGCAAGCCGCAGGAGTCCTGGGAAACCAGTTTCTTCTAGGACTCAAGGAAGGGCTTGGCTAAAACCCACGTGACCCTTCGTATTTGGGCTTGCAGTATCTGCGGGCAGCATTCAAGTGACCTCGCGCCTGTGTCCGTGGACAGTGGGTGAGTGGGCTTGCCTCCCGCTTGTGCAAGACCCTGTCTACTGCCTCCCAAGCACAGGAGGCCGCCGTGTCCAGAACACCCAACCCCCTCCAACCCCAAGGGTTGTCCCAAAAATGTAAACTGAGGTTTTCTCTTGGTTGCCGGTGTTGTTTTATTTCCTTCTTTACTCTTTTTTTTTTTTTAAAGACTTTCTACAAATAGTATGTTTTGTTTTCTTTATCGAAAAAAAAGTCTCAAAAAAGAAACCACCGCGCTGTGCATGCAGCGCCCCCTGCCTGTGGCCCGGGTGAGTGCATCCAAGCCTCCAAGCCACAGGAATTCCAGGTAAATGCAGGTGAGCATTTCTGTGATCCTGGAGTGGCCAAGAAACTTTTTTAACTGTTAAAATATAAAAAGACATACAAATGATAAAGTATGAGGCATTTATAAAAAGCTCATGACAAAATGAGTATTATGAGAAACTATGCCTGGACTTCAGAATTTTACATTCTTTTTTTTGACAGTTAGTGAGAGAGAGAGACAGAGGGAAAGGTCTTCCTTCCATTGGTTCACCCCCCAAATGGCCAGCACGGCCGGCGCACTGCACCGATCTGAAGCCAGGAGCCAGGTGCTTCCTCCTGGTCTCCCATGCGGGTGCAGGGCCCAAACACTTGGGCCATCCTCCACTGCCCTCCCAGGCCACAGAAGAGAGCTGGACTGGAAGAGGAGCAACTGGGATGCCAGTGCCACAGGCGGAGGATTAACCAAGTGAGCCACGGTGCTGGCCCACATGGGAGACCTGGAAGAAGCTCCCAGCTTCAGATCAGCCCAGCTCCACCTGTTGTGGACATTTGGGGAGTGAACCAGTGGATGGAAAACTTTTCTCTATTTCTCCCTCTGTAACTCTCTCAAATAAAATCTTCATTAAAACTTGGGCAACAGAGCGCAGCCAGGAATGGGTTAGGAAGAAATGATGGCTGATGCAGGGCATGCAGATGCTACGGGCAAAATGTGTCGGGATCCCCCAACCCCCCAACTATCAGAATGTGGCCTCTACTGGAGATGGGATCTGTATCTGTACAGAAAGAATCGAGTTAACATGAGGTCATCTGGCTGGGCCCTAATCCAATCCCACGGGTGTCCCTCTAAAAGGGCGACATTGGATGGAAACACACACACACACAGGAGAAGCCCAGGCAGAGAGACCTGGGATGCACCTGCAAACTGGGACAGACTCAGCATCAGAGACGGCGACACTGAGGTGGGGGGAGTAGCCACGGCAAGGGGGCACCCAGGGCAACGCAGCTACTCTGCGTGAGATTCAGAGCTGCAAGCAGATGGCAGAAGGGGCCAAGAGCCGCCCCAGGGGACCAAGGGGGGCACCCGCCACAACTCACGGTGGCCCAAGGGGTGGGGAGGGGCAGGCATTTGGCACAGCAGCACAGCAGGTGAGCTGCCATCTGGGACCCCTGTGTGTGGGTTTGGGTGCTGGCTCCTCTTCCCATTCAAGTGCACTCTGGGTGGCTCAAGCGCTTGGGGCTCGGCCACCCATGTGGGAGACCCAGATGGACTTCTTGGCTCCTAACTTTGGCCTGGCCCAGCCTTGGCAATTGCAGGCATTTGGGGGAGTGAACCAGGGGAGTAGAAAAATGGAATTAAAAGGTCAGTTTGTTTTGGTGCAAAGGAAATTGAAGTCCATGTGTGATTCTTTTTCATACATGAGCTTTTTGAAGTATGTAACAGGTGCAGTGCGCTGCTCAGCGATCTAAGCCCTTGAGGCGTTTATTCATAACAACCATCACACCCTTTAGGTAGATATGATCCAGCCCTCCCCGCTGACATTGTTAATATGAGAGTGTGAGGGGCTGTTGTGGCAGTTGGGGAGTTAACCCATGGATGGAAGAGCCATCTCTGTATCACTTTCAAATAAAAAGTAAACTTTTAAAGAAGTTCAAAATTCCAAAAATAAATTTCTAATTAAAAAATAGCAGATCTAAGTTTGTCATACAACTTACATGTACATTTCTTTAAATGTAGGAAAAAAGTTTTTATAGAGCAGTTGGGAAACTATGTGGCCACTAGGTGGTACCATGGAGACGGCTTCCATGGGAGAGGTTTACAGTCTGCACTGCCACCCTGTGGTAAGAAGTAGTAGTACAGGGCACCCTCGTTCCACCTTCTTGTGACCCAGGCACCAAATGCTGACCTCCACTCTTCCTTCTCACTTATCCCCCCACACCCACTACAAGCTTGGGACCAAGTCTGGAGAATATGCGTATATAGACTTGACGGACATACGCTCTTCCCTGTCTGTATGGTTTTCCCCTGGAAGCAGCCCCACACACCCCAGCCTGGAATGGTGGGGTCGCTACTCCTGCCGCCAGCCCCAAGGTCTTGGATGGCATTGGCAGGGCTGCAGAAGGGACTCTGGGTGCTGCTTGCCTCTCTCTTCCCGACCCTTCTGAAGGCGGGGTACTGTGGGCGACCTTCCTCTCTTTTCCCTTCATTTTCTCAGGCAACCACCTCATTGTGGTTCACCGGGCACCCAGCCACACAGAGGGATCCAGGAAAGGTGATGCTGTGACCAGCACCTTGAAGGGAGCTCTTCTAGTCCAGGCTCCGGGGCTCATGGTGAGAACAAATCTAAGAGCTGCTGTGTGGGTGCAACTGAGTCAGGCATAGCACGTTGGGTGAAAGTTCTGGATAGAAAGAAAAAAAAATCCTGCCAATGCACAGCGGCGAGAGAGCAAGGGGGACCTTCTAGCACAAACATGAGCTTATGGCTGGGGCACTGAATGGAGAGGACAGTTGGTAAGCTGAAGGCTCGAAGGTTTAGGTTTTATCCTGACGGCAAGGGTGAGCCCCTGGAAAGTTCTCCATTAGAGATAGTATGGAGAGCGGACTGGAGAGGCCCAACAATTCTCCAGGTGAGGTTCAGGAGGGCCTACAGCTGGACGGTGGTGGCTGGGGTGAAGACTCCTGCATCCCACACCAGGGTTCAAGCTGCAACTCTGACTCCCAACTCCGGCTTCCTGCTAAAGCACACCCGGGGAAGCGGCACGGCCGGCTCAAGTGCTTGCGTTCCTGACAACCACTTGGAGTCCTGGATGAAGTTCCCAGCCCCAGCAGGTGCACTGCCTCTCAAATAACGTGTGTGTGTGTGTCTGTGTGTGTGTGTACGGTTCCATTCTCTTCTAAAATGAAGCAGCTCTTGGGGTCCCCCAGTTTCATGAAAACCGTAACAGTGCTGAGTTGTTCTGTCTACAGTTTGTTCTTATTGCAGGGCGATATGCTGGTGTGTGGACAGACCCCCGTTTTATTCATTCACCTGTTGAAGGATATTTGAGTTGTTTTCCACTTTAGGCTATTACAAATGAGGTTCCTCTGAATATTCATCAGTAGGCTTTTGCATGAACACAAATTTTCTCTAGGATAAGTATCTACCAGTGTGATGGCTGGGTTACAGGGTTAACTTTTTAATTTTATAAGAAACTGACAAACTGCTTTCCAGGGAGGCTGTGCCATTGTACCTCACCAGCAGCAAGACTTGGGGTGACTTCAAAAAATTCATGGAGGGGCTGGCGTGGTGGCATGGTGGGTAAAGCTGCCACCTGTGGCTCCAGCATCCTGTATGGGCTCTGGTTAGAGTCCTGCTCCATTTCCAATCCAGCTCCCTGCTAATGAGCCTGGGAAAGCAGCAGAGGATGGCCTGAGTGCTTGGATCCCTGTACCCTGTGGGAGACCTGGAAGAAGCTCCTGGCTTCAGATTGATGCAGCTCCGGCCACTGCAGCCATTTTGGGGAGTGAACCAGCAAATGGAAGGAAGGTCTGTCCCTCTCTGTTAACTCTTTCCATTAAATTAACTTTTAAAAATTTTTGAATTCATTTTATTTGAAAACATCAGCAGCAGAGACAGAGACCTCCCACAAGCCTCACCTTCTGGCAGACGGTTCCATCCAGGCTCAGCCTGCACCTTTCAGTGCACACCTCCCAAGGACACTCTGGTACCTGGGGAGGGCAATGAGAGCGTACACTTGTCATTAGGGTGGTTTCCACTGTTCCCCCACTCCTGGGCTCGCCTCAGGCACCAGGGTGGCCACTCCCTTGAGCAGTTTCTCTGTTGTCTCCCACTGTAGTGTCTCCCCGAGGTGCTTGGAGGTGACTGTAAAGCAGGGACCAGTTTACTTATGCTCACCTCCTTAGATGCCAGACTCCACACCTGATCACCCTCAGGCAAGATGTGTCTTGTCTCACCACAAGGCCACAGGACCTGTGGTTCTCTAGACTCATTTGGTTTGCTACCCAATTTGTAATTGGGGACCAATTGGCTGGCAGGGGGCTCCCTCTTCTATGTTGGTTGCAAAGACTTGGGGTCACTGCCAAGATGACCTCAGACCAGGTGGTCTAACCTTGGTGTTATCTTCACAAGCTAAGATCAGAGTAGGGGCTGGGCCAGGTTTTGTGGTGGGTAAAGTGCTGCCTGCAATGCTGGCATCCAGTATGGGCGCTGGTTCAAGCCCCAACTGCTCCACTTCTGATCCAGTTCCCTGCTAATGGCCTGAGTAGGGGTAGAAGATGGTCCACGCTTTGGGGTCCCTGCCACCCACATGGGAGACCCAGATGAAGCTCCTGGCTTCAGCCTGCCGTCCGTTGTGGCCACCTTGGGAGTGAACCTGTGGATGGAAGCTTGCTCTCTCCTTCCCTAACTCTTCCAAATAATTAAAAACCAAAACCAAAGAGCAGGGGCTTCAGACATCAGGGCCTTCTGCAGAGATCTGCCAGGGAGACCTGGGACAAAACTGACTCTCAGAATGTGGGAACACGGAACAACCCATCGAAGCACTCTGTGTCCTGTGCCTCCCACCAGTCCAAGGTCAAGGTTGGACTTACGCACCCTTACCTCGAAGTCACGAGACAAAATGCCTATGGGGTTCCTGCTAAGGGGTAAGGTGGCTATGCCAGCCGCATGGGGCCCTGGAACCCAAACAGGCCAACCTGTGAGAACTTCATGGGGAAAGTTGGGTCTTCAAGGACCACCACCAAGACAAACGCCAGAGCTGAGTAACCTGACCGCCAGGGGCCGGTTTAATCATGAGGACAGGAAATTTTATATTGTACTCACTGGCGCACCTACAACTGGGTCTGGCCGCTGTTCATGAACCAAATACTCGCAGAGTGGGTACATTATGACTTCTCCATCTGCATCCCTGAATTCCAAAGCTTGGTCACACATCTGAACTGACTCCACGTGACAGGCGAGGGCAGGGAGAGAGCACGGGGAAGGCTCTGGGCTGCGCACCTGACGTAAGACCCCAGTGTCTGTGGCTGGAGTGGGAGCCCAGGCAGGGGTCTGACATAGATGTGGCCTTGGCCTGGCCTGGCCCTCCCCAGCAAGCCAGCCCCACGCCCATTGTGCCCTGGAATCCACACACACACACACACACACAACACCCGCAAAGGTTAGGGAATTTCCTTTATTTTTTACAAATTAAGACTATGTCGATTTCATATACTTCTGAATCAAAACACCTCTGTCTTCACAGTATGAGTTAAGAGAATGCAGCCTGAGCTGAAAACCAAGAACTAGAAAAGAAAGTGGTAATTACAGTGGTAACTGTATTAAAAACCTGTTAGGCATTTTCTTTAAAAGTAGTTTTTTTTTTTAATATCTCATCATTCTTGGCACTGTTTCTAAAGAAAATTTCTTTATCCCAAGCAAAAAAGCACAAGAGGTGGAGTTTGGCTTCAGGAGATAGAACTCGGATTCTCAGCCTGGCCGAGAACCCCGGATTTTCTGAGTTGCTAATGGGGCCTGGTAGGAAGGAAGTCCCTTCAGGGAGGTCTCGAGCCAGAGCTAAGGCGGCAGCTGGATGGGAGGGCAGCACCTCGGTGGGAGTGAACCTTCTGGGGAACACAGCCCTCCAGGAACAGACAGCCCAGGAATATAGTTTCATGGGACAGCACTCGCGTGGGACACAGGGAGCCAGCAGCTGCGGCATCCATGCAGTGCATGGGAGAGCCCTGAATGGCGTTTACTGCCATGGCCTCAGCACGCAGTGTGGTCCCGACACTGAGGCTCTGTGAGCAGCCGCGGCACACAGGAGACAGGTGGGTGATCCCCACCAGGGCCACCCGCGGGACCGGGCTCTCCCAGGCCTGGCCACCTGGTTCCTGCCTAGAGGGCTGGCCACTTCTGGAAACAGGCGACCAGGTCAAGACCTAAAGTGCATCTGGAAAATGGACATCACTCTGTCTTCTAGCATCCAGCTGGGGACAAACTGTCAGGAACGCTGTTCACGGATTCTGTCCGCCCTGCCCCAGAAGTCCTTATCTACACGTCCGGCGCGCTTAATTACAATTCCCGCCAGAGGTCACCCGCACCCCGCCCCCTCCCTAGCCTCCCTCTCTTGCCACAGCTAATCACAGCCATCCGACAGAAGCAACGACCAATGCTTAATCAATCAAACCGAAGCTATCCTCTGCCTCTCCGTGAATGTCTCCACTTCGTGCTGAAATCCACCTGCCCCAGGGGTGCAGACCCGGCACGTGCCCTGCAGGTCCGGTGAGGGCCACAGAAAGGCAGGCTCCTGCAGGGACTGCAAGGCAGGAAGTGCTTGCCAGACCAGCCTGGGCAGCCCAGAAGCAGCCAACACCCACCCGGAGGTGGTCTTGATTCTCTTTGTAGGGGCTGACGCCTCAGATGTTATGAGCCTCAGTTAACAATGGGGCAAACTTCTTTCCAATGAAAAACACATCGCCCAGTCCCTGGGAACAGTGAGCAAATCAAACAATCCACCAGCCAGCGGAGCAGAGGAGCTGGCTCCGCCCAGGAGTTCAGGTGCACGTGGTGAGGCGCAGCGGGTGGCAGGCGGGCTCCTGGAGCTGGCTCCCTCTCTTCTCACGGGTGGCCCGGCCGCTGAGTGAGAAAGAGGCTAAGGGCGGGGCTGATGGAAGGGAGTGAAGAATAACCCCAGGAATACGAAGCCAAACTCCAAACTATATTCTGCTAATCAGTTTGTTGATCAAAAAATTCAAAATAGAGAAAACCACAAGTACAAAAGCTTTTCTGATGCTTTTCATTATCACAGAGCACGCCACCTGTAATGTGTGCAAGGAGGGAAGGCGGGCGGAGGGAGCCGAGCCGGGAGGCCGCGTGGTCACTCACTTCTTCTCTTTCTTCTTGTCCTGGGAACGCAGACACCGCCCGTTAGTTTTTGGCATGAGACATGCACGCTGCAACTCCTGAGGCGGCTTCTGGTTGGAACCCAGCGGGCCAGACAATAAAAACAAGAAACTGGCCCTCTGGCTCAGCAAAACTGAATCCTGACCATTCTGCCTGACCTGTTCCCACCCGAACGGAGGCCAGCTGGCCGCTCACGGCCACCACAGCTCAGAGAGAGAAAGAAGGGAGCCAGCGGCCGCGACCGGCAGCTTTGCATCGGCCAGGGAACTGCCCGCCTGGAGGGCAGAGTGCGCCACTGCTCGGCCGACCCACAGAGGCAATCTGGACGCCGGCCTCTTCCTACCACCTCAGGCAGAAGCCTGACGTGTTTCAGGAACCAAAGTGAGGGGCCCCGACTGAAATGGGGACTCCTGCCCCAGTCCCGGGCAGTCACCTGCTCTTCCAGAACAGCATCTGTGACGTTCACTCGCCTCCTCGCTGTCGGACTGGACCGCGCGTCACTCACTAACCCTCCCCAAGATGCCCTTCTGAAAACAAGCAAATGCTTCCAAGACAGACCAAAGCTGGCTGCCAGGATCCCGCCTCGCCAGGCCTCTCTGCGGTCTTCACGCTGTCGGCTGCAGGCCCTTTCTCACCTCCCTTCATTACTACCTCAGAGGCCTGTTTTTTCAAAAAGACCTGTTTCAACTTGCTCCCTTCTCAGGTTTCCAACCCGAGGCATCACAGGGCAGAGCCTGTGAGGCGATGGTTCACTCACCTTCTCATTCATAGCCAGGATCATCATGAGTTTCCTGAAGAGAGTGATGAAATCCAGGAAGAGGTCCACGCAGTGCCTGCGAGAGCAGCAGCAGGTGAACCAACCGCACTCCCCACAGACCCCTGAGGGTGCAGAACAAACCCACCCTCACCCGCCAGTCAGCTTCTCCAACACCACACCCCTATAAGAGAGAAAGCTCTGGGGTCTTCAACTCACTGAAGCCACAAGGGCTGGAAAACGGCCTGGGCCTGCACAGGCCCATGTCTGAACCCTGAGCCACCACTCGTTATTCAGGAGACTTGGAGAGGATGACTACATTACAGAAACAGACAATGAAACTGCACACAGTGCCTCATGAATACATACAATTCTACGGGTTAAAATAATCCAAAAGACAAGACAATGCATTTGAATTAAAAACAAAACAAAACTTTTAAAAATGTATTTTTCTGTTAAAGGTTGCATGAGGGACTGGTGCTGTGGTACAGCAGGCTAAGCAGCCACTTGGGGACACTGGCACCCAACACCAGAGAGTTCCCCTTCTGATCCAGCTCCCTGATAATGCACCTGGGAAGGGAGAAGACGACTGCCCAGGTCCTGGAGCCTCTGCCACCCTGTGGGAGACTCGCATGGAGCTCCTGACTCCCAGCTTTGGCCCAGACCAGCTCTGGCTTTTGAGGCCATCTGGGGAGTGAACTAGTGGTTGGTGGGTACCTCTCTCTCTTTCTCTCTCTACCCCACCCCTCTCTGTGACCCCCGCCTTTCCAATAAATATATAATCCTGAAAAATAAAGACCAGTTCTCACACTTACCAGATATAATCCTTATCTCCATTCTCAGCCTTCTCAATGATGAGTTGAGTATCAAAAAGGACAAAGCCGCACATGACCACCAGCCCCATGTACAGGTTTGCCTAACAGAAGATTGAAATGAAGTTACTGTACAGCAGATGTGGCAGAGAAGGAAGAGACAGTCATACTCTCTGGCTCTTGGTCACGGCGAAGTCCACCAAAAGCTAATCCTACAGACAGAACACTCACGGCAGCGGGCCTGTGATGCAGACGTTACCCGTTCTGCTTTCAATTTTTTTAGGTCACTGAAGAGCTTCAACCATTTTAACAAAGAACCACTGCTGGACCTGCCTTAGGCAAATGATCTCTAAGCAAAACACCTTCTCCTTAGCAAGGGCCAATCACGCACAGCCTGTACCTTCACCTGAGGGGGAGCTGATGTTACGCTTTGGAGAACAGCTTGGGAGTCTCCCACGTGTCCATGTGCTAGAGGCCTAATGCCCAGTCTTATGTTCATGGGTTGCAGTGGGGCTTGGTCCAGTTATGGTGTTCGAAGGCAGGACCTTCGGGAAGTGTCTGGACTGGCTGGACTGATTCACTTGGTGGCTTTGTAAGGAGACCAGACCTAACAAGAGCGGGCTCCCTGCTTCCGTCCCTGCTGCCCCGCTCACAAAGGCACCATCCTCTGGCCTCACCAGACGCCCAAGCCGATGGGGGGCCCCAACACGGGACTGTGAATCGGCAACACTGGAAGCTGGGCTAAACCTTCTTTATGCTGAAGGAGCGCCTCGGGTACTCTAGCTGTCGTAACTAAAAGGTACCTAAACCAGGTGGCAAGTGCCCAAAACAGTGGGCACCCCTGACAGTCAATCTCATCTTACTCTAGGGTTAAGCAAGAAAAGCAGCAAGGAAAAGAAATGGCTGCTGGGAAATTCTCTGCCAAATCTCACCTGGAAAAGCCAAATGGATCCAAAAAAAAGGTTACCCAAGGAAGACAAGAGCATCAGGCTCATGGCCGACATCAAGATACCTAGGAGACAGGGCAAAAACCACCTTCAGAGAAGCCGCAGCAAAGCAAAGCACTCTCAGTAAAGCCATTTTTCACTTTCCCCAAAATGAGGGGAGCCAGGGTAGGGAAGGAGTCCTAACAGGAATTCTGGCCGGAGCAGAACCCACTCCCCACCCAGACTCACCTCCCAGGAAGAGGTAGGTACGGCGCCTGGCGTAGAGTGCGCTCAGGGTGAAGCAGGTGAAGATCATGGCTGTGCCCAGGAAGGCCGTGGGAAGGATGCTGTCAAGACAAAGCCCACTGGATTCAGGCAACACACACACAGCCCACACTCAGAAGACATGACACTGTGAAAATAATTACCTGGGGTTGATGGCAATGCACAATTCCAGAGCAGGGCCCAGGCCAACTCCTAGGAAATAAAAAAATAATCCCAGAAAACAGTATTACCATCAATTTTTTTTTTTTAATTAGAAAGTACTTTTTTTTTGAAATATAGAGACATAGAGCGAAGAGACATCTTCTGTTTATTCTTCAAATGCTACACAGTCGGGGCTGGGCCAGACTGCAGCCAGGAACCAGAATTCCATCTGAGTCTTGCCAAGTGGGTGGTAGGGACCTAAGTACCGGAGCCATCACCTGCTGCCTCCTAAGGTGTGCAACAGCAGGAAGGTGGAACTGAAAGTGGAGCAGCACCTCGAACCAGCACTCTGATCCGGAATTTGGGTGTCCCAACAAGCAGCTTAACACACTGCACCACCACCGAGACTCCCCCCACCCCCAACATCAACTCTTCAAGAGGTACATGGCCCAAAAGCTGACCACTAAGAGCACAGACATGATCGTGCTCCCCCAAAACAAACAAAACATGTGGACCAGAGCAGGGAAGGCTCTTTCTCCCTCTCCTCACCCGTTTTTCGAGAGCATGTAATAGAGCTGCAAAACTCTCCTTTTAGCTGACAATCATGGCTGATCTCAGGAGAAACAGAAATTAGGGGAAAAATGAAGCAGGCAGGTCAAGTACTTTTATTTAGAAGGATGCGGCCAGGCCCAGAATCAGAAGAGCAAGACGGACAGCGACCTCGGCAGTCGTGCAGGACTGACTCTCGCAGGGAAGAAGGTGAGACAGGTTCTGCAGGTGGACGCTGCCAGCAGGAAGACAACCTGTTCTGGCCCCGGCTGTTCTCCTACTCTGGCTACTCTCCTCTCTCCTGCTGGTAATCCCACCGCTCGATGCCTTCAAAAATAAGCTTTCCCTAATCAAAAACCTTAATCCCTAAATCTCTTCCTTGCTAAAAGTTCTTCAACACTGTACAGATTACCGTCCCTCGGAGCAAGCTGTACTAATTCAAATGCTGCTTTGCAAGTATTTTTATTATGCAGCTTAAGTCCTACTTCCTTTCATGGTAATTCTAGAAGAGCTCCACTTTTATTTTTCTCCAGAATCAGCAAAGTGTCCTGCACAATGGACCTCAACATACAGCTTTCATGGTTTGCAAGGCTGAGGACGGACGCTCATGTGATGGCTGCCAGTGCGGGTCACTCACTCTCAGAACTGAGAATCAGTTTAGAACCGTGACTGCCACCGACAAGTTACACCATGTCGGCTCCCGGGCTTGCTTCAGCCCGGCACTCACTGCCTGCTTAGTACATTACAGCAGAAGCTACAGCTGTCAGTCCCCCTACGGATGGGGAAGCAGGATGAGCACATACCAGACAGAAGAGCCGCGCAAGGCACAAAACACTCGAGACTGGCCAGTATGATGCTAGGAGGGAGACATTAGGATAGAGGGAGACGCTTCAGAGAAGCCCCCACAAAGAAAAATCTTCTGAGGGAACTGTGCATGCAGACAACAAAGTCCGCCAGTTGGAGTAAATCAGAAATCAGAATAAAGAGATCCCAGGGCAGGCACTGGACTGCAGTGGAAGCCACCACCTGGGACATCTGGATCCCATCACAGTGCCTGGGTTCCTGCCACTCATGCAGCAGACCCAGATGGAGTTCCCAGCTCCTGGCTTTGGCTTGGTCCAGGCCCAGGCTGTTGTAGCCATCTGGGGAGTGCACCAGCAGAGAGATGATCTCTTTCTGCCCCTATTTCAAAGATAAGTCTTTAAAATAAATAAATAAATATTGGGCATTTGTCTAGCGATACTAAAAACACAGCTTCCACAGCCTCCCTCCCTCAAAATCAGACCAATCCCTTGTTGTACCTGTAAGGAAAGCGAATCCGGCGAGAAGCCCCAGTCTCTTCTGCTCAGTTTCATGACTATGAGGTGTTGCCATCAGCCACATCATCAACCCCAGGGAGCCCAGAGCAGACAGCAGGCCAGCCTGTCAGAGCCAGAGTCAGTAATTACACACAGACGATCCCCTGACTTCACAACAGGGCGAGAGGGATTCCAGGCTAGCGCTATTCATTCTGACACTCTCGCGAGAGTGAACAACGGATCCTCTACAGTGTGCTAAGTCAGGATGTTCAGAAAGTGAGGTGTACTAAATGCTCTTTGATTTACAATACTTTCAACTAATACTGAATTTATTCGGATTTTTATGTAATTTCACTACTTCAAGGAATATGTAGCTCAAAGTTCCCAATTTATTTTGCAAGAGACCTTACTGAGTTTCGTGTAGTCATTTGATCTTCCTAATACAGTCATGGGGGAAAAGGCAGTGTTTTCTCAGGCTCGGACTAAGAAGAGAAACCAGAGCCTTGAAGGCCAGGGTCAGGAGCACAGTGGACGCTGGAGGCTCTTCTGGTTTGAGAAGTCTGTCAACTATAGCACAAACACCCAAGTCAAACCATGAGTCAGTCCCGTCTAGACGGAAACAGAAGAACCAACGCACCATGTGCTTGAAGCACAATCCGTCTGCAAGGCAAGCAGAAATGACTCTTTTCTCATCACTCAGAACAACAACAAGGATAGTTTTTCTTTCACAATGGTAAACACCAACACAGGCACGCTCTAAGCAGATGCTAAAAAAAAGAAAGACACTGAAAATGGATGGTGCTTCATCAGTGCGAACTTCAAACGTTATTATTCCTGATCCTACTGGCCAACCCCGAACTCTTCCAAAACACAGGAAAACGAGTGGTTGAAGGTTTTCACCCCACCATGTAGGTAACAGTGGCTAGGAGGTCCCAACTCTGCATCTCCTGAGAAATGACTCACTTAAGTCACTTAGGAAAGAAAGGACCCTAGCACCCGCTCATGGCTCTCCTCAGCGGGCAGCTTTCTTATAGTGTGGTCAGAAACACAGCACTCAGTGCAAAGGTTCACACGCAGTGTTTTCAGTATCTAAAAATGAAAATGGCTCTACAGGGCCCAAACTACTGATCCAGATGAAGGAGGGGCACAGGCTCACAACACACACTGCTGAGCTGGTTTCTTCCTCACGCGGTCTGTGCCACAGCAACCAGCACAGGACCCCGTTCTTACCTGGATGAAATGCGTGACCACATGCACGTAGGCCCCTGCAGCCGCCACAAACATACAGAGGGCAAAGCTGGCATAGACCTTCTTCAGGTGCTGCTGCGTCGAGGGGGTTCTAGGAGGCAACGAAGGGTAACGGTCAGCACCTCCGCACCGACCTCAGTGCTCCTTCCCTTCCCAGAGAATGTGTGAAAGCTGTATTCAGACAGTCTGAAATAGCCTGAGGAGACTATATAGTAACATAAAAAATGGTCTCAAATAGGTTAATGGGATTTAAAAAAAAAAAAAAAGATTTACTTATTTGAAATAAACACAGAGAGAGGTAGAGACAAAGACACAGGTCTTCCATCCACTGGTTCACTCCCCAAATGGCCGCAACGGCTGGAGCTGAGCCGATCTGAAGCCAAGAGCTTCTTCCAGGTCTCCCACATGGGTGCAGGGGCCCAAGGACTTGGGCCATCCTCCGCTGCTTTCCCAGGCACATTAGCAGGGATGCCGGTGCTGCAGGTTAGGGCTTTAACCCACTGAGCCATAGCACCGGCCTCCGAATTTTTTTTAATATTTATTTATTTGAAAGAGCTAGAGAGAGAGGAATTTTCCATCCACTGGTTCACTCCCCGAGATGGCCACAATAGCTAGGGCTGGGCCAGGCCAAAGCCAGGAGCTTCTTCATCTGGGTGTCCTACATAGGTGGCAGAGACCCAAACACTTAGGCCATCTTCCGCTGCTTTTCCCAGGCCATTAGCAGGGAGCTGGATCAGAAGTGGAACAGAGGCCAACGCTGTGGCATGATAGGTTAAGCCTCTACCTGTGGCACTGGCATCTCGTATCGGTGATGGTTCGAGTTCTGGCTGCTCTACTTTCAATCCAGCTCCCTGCTAATGATCCTGGGAAAAGCAGCGGAAAATGGTTGAGGTGCTTGGGCCCCTGAACCCATGTGGGAGACCCAAAAGAAGCTTCTGGTTCCTGGCTTTGGATTGACCCCGTTCCAGCTGCTGCAGCCATTTGGGGAGTGACCCAGAGGACAGAAGACTTCTCTCTCTGTAACTAGGTCTCTCAAATAAATAAATAAAAAAAAAAAAAAAAAAAAAGTCAAGCAGCCAAGGACATAAACCAGTGTCCATATGGAATGCCGGCATAATTGGCAGTTTTACCTACTACACCACAATACTGGCGCCCCCTTTTAAAAACTAATTAATTTCTTTGAGAGGCAGAGAGAGCACAAGCTGTCACCCTCTGGTTCACTCCTTAAAGGCCTGCAATGGTTGAGAACAAGTTGGGCCAAAGCTGGGAGCCAAGAATTCAATCCAGGTTTCCCACATGGGTGCAGGGGCCCAAACACTAGCCTCTACCACTGCCTCTCAGTGTCTGCATGAGCAGGAGCTGGAGCCAAGTATTAAACCCAGGCACTCTGCTAAGGGAGACAAGCACCTTGAAACTGCTAGGCTACACACCTGCCCCTAACAGAATCTTAAAAATTGGAGAAGAGAGAGGGCACTGGTTGTCCTGGCTGTTCTACTTCCAATCCAGCACCCTGCTAACGTGCCTGGGGAAGCAACAGAGGATGACCCAAGTACTTAGCCCCTGAAACCACACGGGAGACCCAGAAGAAGCTATTGGCTCTGGGCTGGCTCAGCACTGGCTGCTGCAGGCATTTGGGGAATGAACCAGCAGATGGAAGACGCTCTCTCTCTCCTTCTGTCTCTACCTCTCTTACTCTTTCAAATAAAATAAATCTTAAAAAAAAAAAAAAAAAAAAAAGAGCAGCTGGGAAAGAGCCAAAAGCCCCAAATTATCAACAACTAGTACCCAATACCACATAGCAATCCTTAGAATCTGGGTACTTTTATCAGCTCCTCTGGGTTTTAGCCAAATTAATTTGCTAACGGGGTCAGCGCTATGGTACAGAGGGTTAACACCCTGGCCTGAAGCACCAGCATCCCATATGGGCACCAGTTCTAGTCCCGGCTGCTCCACTTCCGATCCAGCTCTCTGATATGGTCTGGGAAACAGTAGAAGATGGCCCAAGTCCTTGGGCCCCTGCATCACTGTGGGAGACCCGGAAGAAGCTCCTGGCTTTGGATAGGCACAGCTCCAGCAGTTGCAGCCAAACGGGGAGTGAACCACTGGATGGAAGACCTCTCTAACTCTGACTTTCAAATAAATAAATAAATCTTAAAAAAAAAAAAAATAAATAAAAAATAAAAAAAAAAACCTTAATACGCTAAGAAAAGGGAAGAAACCAGATAAGAAAGGTGAAACTGCAGTCAAGGTGAAAACACTTACATGTGGGAAAATTTTAAGAGCGCGTCAAAGTTTATCTTCCGATCAAACACGTTCATGGTTCCAGAGTCTGTGGGACACAGCCTCGGCTCTGCAGAATCAATGAGAGACCAGCTTAAACATGTAAAGTGACACAATGTCCTTCCAAGCAACAGCAACACACAAGGTTGAAAAAATTATCTCTTAATTGCACTTTCCAGAAACTTTTTGAAGGGCCTGCGCATGGCCTTCTAGAACATGCCCAGATTCCTGGTCAACCAACCATTTTAAAGGGAACAGAGGATACAAACCCATTTTCTTCTCTCCCTATTTTGTGACTGCCGTTGCTTTCTATTCTTTCAGAAGAAAATGTGCCTCTTAAATAGTTTGTCAGAGAAATTCTCAATCAGCCATCTAATTAAAGGGATAAGTTACTGGAGTATGAAGCAATTCTATACCATTGTTTCAGAGTATTAGAGAATTCTCTTAGTAATGGTTCCTCAAGAATTTTTTAAAAAGAAAAGAAAGAAAATCTATAGAGTCTGGCACTACGATCTGAATTAAAATACAAGTAGAAAACTGCTTACTTAATACATGTTACAAAGGAACTGAGAGGGATTCACAATTTAGAGTTGGGAGGGGAAAGTCCTCGTTGAAAACTGAGGCAGACAGGAACGCCTGTTCTGCACGTCTGACACTTTCAGAGCCCTTCTGTAGGAAAGTGGACCAGCACAAAGAAGCCCCGTATACTCTTCACTCAGGCTTACTGAACGTTAGTATTTCACTATATTTGCTTTATCCTCTGAAAATACTTTTCTACGTAGACAGTATGCCCCTAAATATTTGAGTTTTATATCCTGAAAACAATGATCAAAAGCAGGAAATTCACACTGACACAATCTATAAGCCTGATTCAGATTTTGCTAACTGTCCACTACGTGAGAAATGTCATTTTAACCGGCTACACCCAGGCTGCATTATGTCAATACCATGAGTTCTGCTCCCTCCCCTATGTCACACACATTCTGAAATAAACACATCCCTTCTATAGAACTAAACATTTAATCAAAAGTTTTCATCTTTTCTAAATGTAAACCCTTACTAGACCCATAATGCCCACCCATTCGAATCTACCAAAAGAGGCGAGGGATTCAAACACCAAGGATGAGCTGTTTGAAAGACGCACTGCTGGCACCCAGCCAACAGTCAGCATACCCACTCTGGGCAAAGAAGGCACCACCCCCAGGAGCCAGCATCTGGCCTGGTGGTTTTCATTCTCAAGTTCCTCATCACAGAGCCTGGGTTCAACACCTGACTCCGGCTTCCTGCGGACAGAGTTCCTGGCTCCTAACTTTTGGTCGAGAATACATGGAGGGGAGAGCCAGTCCACGAGATCGCTCTCTCTCTCAAACATTAGTTACACCCTCCCAAGACGCTGCCCTTGAGTCCCTAGGCCTCTCCCCCACTGCTGTGCTGGGGCTTTCTCCACGCAGGGAACAAGCATGACAGATGACTTCCCGTTCCCTTCCCTCACCAACAGGCTCACTCACCTCACTTCTTCCCTTAGTTCTGTTCTTAGGGAGAAAGCAGTGAGGCGCTGAGGAAGCCACCAAAGCCGCTCCCTCCCCAGTCACGGGTTGTGAGCCCTCTTGATCTAGATGGCGCAACTATTGCAGGCTGTTGCAAGGGCAACTGCTGCCTACCACACCATGATGCACATGCCCTCCAGAGAGCACACTGACAAGAGGGCAGAATCCAGCACCTGCAAAGTACCTTGCTAAGGCTTCCATTAAGGCTTTAATGACCTCCCCAGACAGAACACGCAACAGCGCTGAAGCAACCTTCACAGCCACGTTTCTCAGTACTCAGGGCAGCAGCGTGAAGTACTTCTTGCTTCCCATTTCAAGAATCAGACCAGGGAGGTGGCAGGACATCCTCAAATGCCCAGAGGCTCGTTAGTCAGAAAGGGGCAGCACCTACTCAACAGACCCCACGGGGTGCAACTGCAGGCTTGTGTGCTTGCTGGCACTTCCCGGCAGCACTGCCTGCCTCTTTCCGGGGCTCTAACAACTGTTCATGAGCAAGTCAAGTCCTCCAAAGGCTGCCAGGGTGGAGAGGCAGATGTACAACTCTAACTTCACCCTGACTCACTAGCAGCTGAAAATTATACACACAAAAACAAAACTAGAGCACACATTTAACTGAAGCAGTTAATTACCAGGTTTTACAGCTGCCAAAGAGATAGTCGTTTTAATAACAGCTTTGGGGAAAAATAATAAAACAGACTTAATAGATATGACAATCTATTACAGAAAAATTAAAATTTGAAGGGAAAATGTTAGGAAAAGAGTGTAGATTGGTGCCTCCTTACACGGGGCACCAAAATATAAGGAAAAGAGGCACAGAACAGAGAGGAGACGGAATACATGCTCACAGGGAACAAGTGGCAGACCCAGACCTCAGCAGGCAGGGCCCTTTTATATCTTGGGGGTGGGGGGAGGGCAGTAGGCAGAAGTGAACTTCTCCATACTGGTTCTTCAAGTTTGGCCCACTGGCTCCAAACCTGGGGAAGAATGCAGGGGGTTGGGTAGGGAACAATACAGGGTATGGGGATGTTACTGATCTCTTGAAAGAAGGCAGGGGAGGCCGGCGCTGCAGCTCAATAGGCTAATCCTCCGCCTGCGGCGCCGGCACACTGGGTTCTAGTCCCGGTCGGGGAGCTGGATTCTGTCCCGGTTGCCCCTCTTCCAGGCCAGCTCTCTTCTGTGGCCTGGGGAAGCAGTGGAGGATGGCCCAAGTGCTTGGGCCCCTGCCACCCGCATGGGAGACCAGGAGAAGCACCTGGCTCTTGGCTTCGGATCAGTGTAGCGCGCCGGCTGCAGCGGCCATTGGAGGGTGAACCAACAGAAAAAGGAAGATCTTTCTCTGTCTCTCTCTCACTGTCCACTCTGCTTGTCAAAAAAAAAAAAAAAAAAAAAAAAAAGGCAGGGGAATAGGCACCTAAAATAGCTGAGGCTTATGTCCTTGATCCATCAGAATAAATAAGTCCTAGAATCAAGGAATATGATAGTTTGCTTTAGGTCTGTTCCAAACAGACAAAACTAAGGTACAGATAACTAGTATATAATTACAAATGTTCCCTCAAGTTTTATCACATAAACTTACTAGGTTTCTATCTTAACCTCAACTAGTTGTGCTCAGATGTCACATGGCAAAGATACCTACATTTTCAATGGCTAATATGCACACTCAGCTTAACAAGATTAAATTGCACTCAACTCAAAAATAGCAGCTCTCATACCAAAAGTATTTTCAGGCCCAGAAACTGACGGCACTTAGAGCCTGAATGTACTCAAAACCACTAAGTAACTCAGCTAACATTCTGAGCCACAGCTAAGGGAAAATCTGTTTAAGAAAAAGTACATTAAAATGCTATTATATTTTATGCATTGCTTAAAAATACAATATAGCAGTCCTAATATATACCTAAGCCTATTACAAAATGATTATAGCACTAATCTGGCTTCCTGTGGACCCCAATTCACACAGAAATCTACAAACTGGACCCTCTGCCACTCCCCATTTCTTAAATACTAAAGATGGAGGAGGGATGTGAGAAATGGGATTATGCTGCATCTGCCTAAGAAATCAATGTTTAGGTGTTCATTACAACCCGACTCCTTCAACTTGGTTCACAGCCTCAGTTTACACCATAACCGTCAGAAGAGCAGTAACTCCAACACTTGTCAGAATCTATCAGAATGTCTCACACACATACTGCTTAGTTCTGTTTGTCATTCTGTGTTCCCCAGGTCAGCCTTCTCTGCCAGAGCCACCCCAAACAAAACAGAGCTAAGAGCTTTCTGCATAGCTTTACTAAGAAAAAAAGCAACCATGTTGTAAGTTAGGTATTTATGTGGTCTGTTTTTGCTTAGAGAGGAAGATACAGCAGAGGCTGGCAGGGGAGTCATTACCAGGAGACATCTGTACCTTTTACATTATCTATTACATTGTAATAGATGGCTGTTACTTCCTTAGCTGGGTGACATACATTTGTAAGAGATAATAAAGTGCTCAGAGCAGCGCTTCACAATAGGATGCACTCAGTACCATGAACCAGCATTCCTGATGTCAGTACTCATTACTCTCTCGTCTCAGAGCAGTATTCTTTTCATTTTAAAAGCCTAGTTTTAGAAAATGTTTATCCCAGGTCTCATTTACACGAGCCTTGTAAATTTCTTAGAAAATATTAATAACTCACAGCTAACCACATCATAAAAACTCATTATTCATCCAAATCAAAGAGTAAAATTAAATGGGGGGTGTTAACAAAGAAAAGTATAAATTGAAATTTAAAGGAATTTTAAGCATCTTATTACTAGCCAAAGGTACTTCTGTTTAAATGACGTCTCTCTCTGACACACCTGCATGGTGTCTCCTGTGTTGAGAGCCTAATAACCCCTCAGTGGTGATCCGATCCAGCAGAGAATCTGATGAGCTAAGTGGTCACTAGCTCCACGCTTTCCCTGCCGCCCCCAGTCAGCTGCCTTTCAGAATAATCCCCGGAATTCCTTGTCTACTGGGGCTGGGCTCTGATCATCCCATATCAGGACCCTAAGTCGTCCCTGCCTGGCCCTTAACTCTGACCAAATTCTCCCCATCAGCTGACACTGGATCCATTCCTCAAAACCAAACCAGTAAACCGACATGGAATGTCTACTGCCTTCCATAAATTACCCTTTGTACCAAATTTAACACGTTGAATCTCCCTCCCTACACTCACAACTGCTTGACAGAGACTGACACCCAAGGTGGCTCCAATACCCTAAATACATAATCATCTTCCAGTACATCAGTAATCCCTCCCCAATTGCTGAGCCCAATATTAGCAAGCCCAGATGAGGATAAGGAAGCACACTCACTCTCACCCTTCAAGTGTGTTGAGTTCAGTTAATCCTGTAGGAACTTCTCTCACCTTGGGAGCGGAGCTTACATCTGACTCCCCTTGGCCGCCCCCAGACTTAGGCACATGGAGAGTCTCTACTGTCAGTGCAGCAGCCACCAATCAACATTTGCATACAGGCTCAGGGTGGAACCTACCCTAAAAGCCACTCTGTTCCCTTGATCTTGAACAGTCTTTGGGAAACAACAAAATGTATAATATAATATAAAAACTATAAAGGGCTCTGAAATTTGGTTACGAAACTCTGGCAGAACAAAACAGGGTGAAGTGGAAGGCACTTCTACCAGCTTCTGCAGCCAAGTCCAATCAGCAAAGGAAAATTCAGGAGCCAGAGCATCGTGAGACTCTTTGGCGGTCTCCCCAGGGGACGGCAATACCCTTGGGAAGTTTATGAAACAAAACGAAACCCTTCCGACCAGCAGCGGAGGTCCCTCCTACAATAACCTCACGGCCTGCACCTACATAAAGTTTTACAACTTTCAATGTGCTGTTACATACTTTATCCCCTTTAATCTTCAAATCTATCCGCCAGGAAAGGGAAACTTTAGAGTGCTGATTTATTTATTTATTTTTTAAGTTAAAAAAGGCAGTGTAACAGTGGCGAGAACACCAGCTGTGCTACAAGTCCAGCCGTCTCCTACCACACAACCTTGAGAAAAATCACTTTATCTAAGGTCATTCGCTTCCTCCTCGGTAGATAAGCACGATGATTAATATCTGCTCTACAGAATGCCTGAGCGAAAATCTGGGAACAACACCAGCAAGTTCAAAATGCAGAACCAGAACGCGATTTCAGATATGCTAACATCCATGTCTGTGCTTTTTTCCCACTGCTCCACTCAACAGGAAAGGAAGCTCTCATTAAAACAGTCCCAACTGTCTTAAAAGCAAGCGAACAAAAAACCCGAAACACATGATTCTTGTTACACTCTGCAGTATTTTTCAGCATTCATTTCGACAATAAGCACAAATGGGGTGGGTGGGTGGGGCATCTGGGTATGCGAAGTTCGTGGGTTAATCTGGCCTTTCCTACTCTTCAAACAGTAAGACTTCATTGGGATTACTAGTGGGGAAGGGAGAGAAAAGAAGAAAGGGCAGAGCCACGTTCCCACAAGACAAATAAGGGAGCAGGGAAACTCTAGATCCAGCTCAGACTGCATTTCTCAAGGACTTAGCCATGCCGTTCTTACTGCAAGGAAATAGGAGAAAATCTAAATATTAATGTACTCTCGAAGCCACAGCGAAAGGCTAGGCAAAGAGGAATAGAATAAATCTAAAAATTACAGAGACTGCAAGAAACGCGGTTATGAAAGGTGGATAATCATTCTGGAACTGAATTCTTAAAACTACACAGTGAGGCCGAAAGAAAAAACTATAAATAAATGTCAATCGCTAACTAGAAAAGCCAATTAGCCTTTACCCTTAAAACCCTGGCCCCCGCTCCGGGCAGAGTCAGCACTTCCACGGGTTACTCATTCACAAGCTAACTTCTGCTAGAGCCCAGTCGCAGGTTGAAAGTGGATTCCGCCGCCGTTGGGTGAGAGGCAAACCCGGGCCGGCAGCGGCTGACCACAGGTCTATAACCCAGCAACACACAGAACCCCCACCCCCGCCCGAGAGGCTCGGGACCTCACCTGTCCACAGGCGAGCAGCCAGACCGGAGTGGGGAAGAGGCAACCCCCGCCTCCGCCCAACGACGCCCGAGACCTCACCTGTCCACAGGTGAGCAGCCGGACCGGAGCAGGGCCGCCCCCGAGCGCCCGCGAAGCCAGGCCGAGCCCCAGTGTCCCCTCCCCGCCGGTCACCACGCAGCCTCGAGTGTTACATCACCCGCCCAGCGTGACGAGGCAGCCTGTCCGACCAGGCCCGAGCCCGGGCCTCGGCCCCAGCCGCCATCAGCGGGGCGGGGCGCCCACGGGCCGTTTCCCTTCCACCCACCTTCGGAAGGAAGAGGCGGGGGAGCCCGGGCCGAGGCGCCCCGGCGTCTACGCTCGGCCGGCGGGGGAGGAGCCAGCACCCGGAGAGCGCGGAGAGCAGCCGGGCTGACCAGGGGCCCCCGCCGCCGCCCCGGCGCAGAACGGGGGCCTCGCGCGCGCCCCTCCCCCGCGCCGGTGCGCATGCGCGGCGTTACCCCCCCCCCCCAGCTCCCCTACCCGCCCGGGTCTCCCGAGTCTCGTCGCCCCCGTTCCCTTAGCGTGTAGTCTCAAAACAGAGCCTACGCCCACTTTCGCTCGGACGTTCCTAGCTCCTTTTCCGTTTCTCGCTCCCGGCTTGCCCACTGCTAGGTTCGGCCGTACCTTCTCCACCCGCCTCGCAGGAGCCTACGAGCTCTTCTAACACCGGATGTGCTCTGACCCTCCCAGCGTTGGCTCCAGACTCTTTACGCAGCATCCGCCCCTCGACAGAAGCCCCGCCCCGCGCCCCCCCTCGAGGCCGGTTCTCATTGGCCGTTGGCTACATTTTTGTCTTTCCATTGGCTGTACGTGCATAAACAACGGCCGCTTACCTCAGAGTCATTAGCTAGCTCCCTTGTCGATCAAGGCTCTGACCACGAACCGGTGTCGTAGCGCAAGGTGTCCGCCTTCTTCCGCGGTAGTAAAGAAGGACTGGTGTCCGCCACTGCCTCTAGTGGAGAAAGTGAAGCAGGGCGGGCC
Organism: Oryctolagus cuniculus; assembly: GCF_964237555.1. NCBI lineage: Eukaryota > Metazoa > Chordata > Mammalia > Lagomorpha > Leporidae > Oryctolagus > Oryctolagus cuniculus. Next base: position 53,119,160 of record NC_091442.1, on the reverse strand, counting down.
TTGCCTGGAACACCTGGGGAGTCATGGACGCCCGTGACGCGCTATGGGGTAGCGCTACATGCATGTAGCTTCCCATGTTACATGCTACATGCTCGTGTTTCTCAGATTACAGGGAGGACGCGATTCAGACCACACACAGAAAATCGCTCTCACGGGGGCCGCTTTACTGAGAAGCTAGGGGACTTTAAGCCTCAGAGAACGCTTAGACTCAACAAATTCTCCCCAAAAAAGCGAGGAGGAAACGGCAGCCCCAGTCCAGCTTCAGACGGCGAGGACCCCACCCCGGGGGTCATCCGGGAAGACCTAATAATGGGGGCCCTGGGTTCTGCGGGGACCGCCTCCCCAGCCGCCTGCCTGGGGGAGGTGGGCTCTTCAAAGCCACTTGTACCCTGCACGCTGGGCGTGGGGTGCGGCGGGTGGAGCTCGAAGGGCTGGAGCTCCCTCTAGGGCTTAATCCCAACCACTGTGCAAGGACTTAGAGTAAGGAGTTGCAAAGGTGATAAGAAGTTCCTAAAGCTATCGATACATTTTTATTTTAATAATTTTTATTTTATTTGTCTACCGTCTCTATAGAAATAGATTAAAAAGTCATACGAAGAGGCAGAGGAAGAAAGATTCGTGGCGGTTATTAGGCAGTTAATGTTATTTTTGCGAAGTCTGGTGTTTTCCGGCATTTTAAAACCTGTGATGATTTCTTATTCTAAATCAATATTGACTTTATTACATAATTTTGTCTTTGTTACATAATTTTATTTACTCTAAATAAATATTGACTTCATTACATAATTGTAGAGTCCCACACTCGTTTGCTTCAGGCCAGTTCAGCTCCTCATTTTCCAGATGACAGAACAGGACCACAGACAGAAAAGTTTCTGGTTTAAAAAAAAAATTGAAGAAATTCAGACTAGGCACTTGATCGATGGAGATTCGATCAGAATCCAAGGTGCAGAATGTCACCTTCTGGGATAGAGTGGTTTCACTGGAGAATGCAGATGTGTGATTCTTGGAACACAAACCTACAAATGCGATAAATGTAAGTTTATTTCCTATGTTGCAAGTTAATATTTATTGTTTTCATGTTTCTTTTTAGAAAGGTTATTAATTTTTCTAATATTTACTCTTTTTAAAGAAAGACTTATTTATTTGAATGACAGAGTTACAGAGAGAGAGAGAGGAGTTCCATCCACTAGTTCACTCCCCAAATGACTGCAATGGCTAGAGCTGGGCCAATCCGAAGCCAGGAACCAGGAGCTTCTTCTGGGTCTCCCACGTGGGTGCAGGAGCCCATGGACTTGGACCATCTTCCACTGCTTTCCCAGGCCATAGCAGAGAGCTGGATCAGAAGTGGAGCAGCTGGGACTAGAACTGGCACCCATATGTGATGCCGGTGTCGCAGGCAGAGGATTAACCTACTGCACCACAGTGCCAGCCCCCTAATATTAACTCTTAACTTCATTCCACAGAACAGAAGAACATATATTATCAGACTGTCATGGGGTTTCTCTGCCCAACCCTAACTTCTGCCGTGTTTCTGGGTTGTTAACCTTCCATTAGGCTAATACCGAATCTCCTACCTAGAACAATAGGTTACTGAATTTAGCCTGTGTCGGTGGACAGGCTTACTCATTCACTGGACACTGATGATGCACATGTTTTAGGTACTTGTGGACACATCACCATAAAAATACAAAGATCTCTGGCCTCATAGACATTACATTCATTCTTGCCAGAGGAGACAAACTGAACAGGAAACATCACAAATGAATGAATTATATAGGGTGTTAGTGTAGAAGTGCAAAGGGATAGAGTAATTGGGATCAGAAGTTCTGAGAAATTACGAGGCAGTCCAACTGGAAAGCAAGGAAGGATTAAACAATGCAGGAGCTAAAGGGAAAAGTATTCCAGGTGGAGGAACAGCAAGTGTAGAGACTTTGGCAGGGGTCTGCCTGGCACAGCCAGATGGTAAGGAGGGTAGTGGGCCTGGTGTGCTGGGGGATGGGACAGAATAGCAGGCCAGGATTTGTGTCCCTCCCCCCAACCCCTGCTGAAAACTCAGGTTGAAATGTAATCCCGGGGCCCGGCGCTGTGGTGTAGTAGGTATAACCGCTGCCTGCAGTGCCAACATCCCATATGGACACCAGCCGCTCCATTTCTGATCCAGCTCTCTGCTATGGCCTGGGAAAGCAGTAGAAGATGGCCCAAGTCCTTGAGCCCCTGCACCTGCCTGGGAGACCTGGAAGAAGCTCCCGGCTCCTGGCTTTGGGTCAGCACAGCTCTGGCTTTTGCAGCCAATTGGGGAGTGAACCAGCAGATAGAAGACCTCTCTCTCTCCCTTTCCTTCTCTCTCTATGTAACTCTGACTTTCAAATAAACAAATTAATCTTTAAGAAAAAAAGAAAAAGAAATGTAATCCCCATTGTGAGGTGTTAAGAGGGTGGAAATTTCATCTGATGCTTGGGCGTAGGGGTGGGGCCCTTGGGTTGTGCATAGGATTAGATGAGGTCACTGGGTTGAAGGCCTGTGATTGAGTACCAGGAACTCTGTGGGAAGACGGAGAGTGACCGGGACACGTGTTGACCCCGCCTCTTGCCATGTGGTGCCCTGTGCCACCTTGGGACTCTGCCAGTGAGAATGCCACTGCCAAGTGTGGGCCCTAAACCTTGGACCGGCATTGTGAGCCAAAGTAAACCTCTTTTCTTTGTCATTTACGTAGCATTTTGTTGTTAGCAAGAGAAAACAGATGGACATGCAGGGAGCTAGTGTGGGAGGAGTAGATGGTGTAGGGCCTTGAAAGATTTGGGATGGGGCCAGCACTCTGGTATATTGGGTAAAGCCGCCACCTGCAGCGCTGGCATCCCATATGGGCGCCGGTTCAAACCCCTGCTGCTCTATTTCTGATCTAACTCTCTGCTATGGCCTGGGAAAGCAATGGAAGATGGCTCAAGTCCTTGGGCCCCTGCACCTGCATGGGAGACCCGGAAGAAGCTCCTGGCTCCTGGCTTTGGATTGGCGCAGCTCTCTGGCCATTGCAACCATCTGGTGAGTGGACCAGCAGATGGAAGACCTCTCTCTGCCTCTCTGTAACTCTGCCTTTCAAATAAATAAATATATATATAAAAAAAAGATTTGGGATGACTTTCACTTTTTTTGTTTTGGGGACCTGTGCAACCCTGCAGGATTTGAGCAAAGGAGATTATCTAGCTTGCTTTATTACAGGGATACCGGCTACCACTGGAAAACAAGCTGCGAGTGAAATCAGAGATGACTCCTTAAAATCTACACAAAATGTGGCCCTTTAAAGTTCCCCAGAAGCGCTATCTGGGGTGCCACATATGCTACCGGAATTCAGGGTGCCATACGATTTCACCATATGCTTACTAATAAATCCCCAATATTAATAAGCCCAAGAGGGTTCTTGCCTAATATTTAGAGAAGAATTCTAAATACCAGCGCAGATAAACGAGGTAGCATGGTACATTTTAGGCTTTTATTTAGTGTGAAAGGTGCATAGGAGAGTGAGGGCTTTATTGAGAGAGAGAGGTAAATCTGGGTTCATACCGAGCACCAGGAACCAGCCATGTGGAGGAGCATCTAGACCAGGAAGCCTAGGGCACGGGTGGCCCGAAGGCCATGCGCCCTGGAGGCGCAGGGCTACAGCAAGCCCCCTCCTGGCAAGAGGCCAGGGAAGAAGAGAAGGGCGGGGACACACTGTGTCCCAGGCTTTTGACCGGCTTCCAAAGGGGAGTGGTTAATTAACCTGATTGGCTGATGGGCACCCAGGTGTGGCCAGGTAGGGCATGAGGTCACACAGGGGCATGGCGAAGGCGTGGTCTTCCAGCTCACAAACCTAATCAATTTTAACCTATATGCCTGCCTACTTCACAAGGGTTCACAGGTAGAAGCAGAGCCGTTACCAGTCTGGAAGCAAAGTGGAAGTGGTGCAGGCACTGGGGGATAGGAAGAATTTACTCTATTGTCGAGATAAACCCAGTGGGATTTCCTGCCAGATTGGATGTGGGATTGCTGGGTTTTGGCCTCAGGGATTATTTATCTATTGCTCCCAAACTTTGTGGCCTGAACCAGGAGTCATTGATTGTGGGTTAGGAATTTGTGAGCTGGGCATTTCAGTCCCCAGGGGCTGCAGTCACCCCAGGCTTGACTAGGACTGAGGGGACTACTTCCAAGCTGGGTGTTAGTAGGAAGCCTTAGACCCTCCCCCTTGGCTGTTCCAATGTCCTCACAGCAGGAGGGCCAGCTTGGCCGAGAGCAAGCAATCCTAGTGACACATGGAGGAGCTCTTTTTTTTTTTTTTCTTAAGACACCTGATTTGCATCCAGATCCCTGCCTGAGTGCTGTGCCTCAGAGGCCTCAGGCCATGGGAAGTGTTCCGGAAATTTCTCAATTCTCTCTGTAGTTACCTGAGAGCAGCTGGGGCCATTGGGTGCCTCAAAGCTGAGGTCAGACCAGGCTCTGCAGGAGCCCTCGTCCCATTTTCTCTCCTTCACAACATCCTCTGATCCCAGGACACCAGAGGAACTCTGGAACTCATGCCTGTAGGGTCTTCCGGCTGTGTGAGCAAGCCTCAATTCCAACTGGCCAACAAGTTTCTTTTCTTTCTTTTTTTTTTTTTCCCAAGATTTATTTGAAAGGCAGAATAACAGGCAGGATGAGACAAAGAGAGATCTTCCATCTGCTGGCTTGATTTCCCAAATGGCCACAACGAGTCGGGAGCTTGGAACTTCAATTGGAGCTTCCACACAGGTGACAGGGGTCCACCTGCTGCTGCTTTCCCGGGCCTGTGAGTAGGAAGCTGCATGGGAAGAGGAGCAGCCAGCACTCAGACTGGGCTCCAATACAGGATGCCAATGTGGCAGGCAGCAGCTTAGGCTGCTGGTCCACCACGCCAGCCAGACCCACAAGCACTTCTTTTGCAGCACAGCGTAAGGCTGGGTCTCCAGAACGCTGCTGGCTGACATCCTGATGGAGGGTCAAACCCAAGATGAGGTCAGGACCGCAAGCTACCAACAGTCCTCCCCCAACCCTTGGGCCCAAGCCACATGTTTGGGTCCCCAGGTCAGCCTTCCTCTGTCCAGGTTCTGACAAGGGAGCCACCTGTGGTCCCTAGCACTGAGGACAATAAGGTGGCAGTGGGCACCTTTTTTTTTTTTTTCAAAATATTTATTTATTTATAAGTCAGAGTTACACACAGAGAGAAGGAGAGGCAGAGAGAGAGAGGTCTTCCATCTGCTGGTTCACTCACCATTTGGCTTCCACAGCCAGAGCTAGGCTGATCCAAAGCCAGGAGCTTTTTCTGGGTCTCCTACGAGGGTGCAGGGACCCAAGGACTTGGGCCATCTTCTACTGCTTTCCCAGGCCATAACAGAGAGCTGGATTGGAAGTGGACCAGCTGGGACTAGAACTGGTGCTCATATGGGATGTCGACACTGCCAGTGGCGGCTTTACCCACTACACCACAATACTGGCCCAGCAGGCACCTTTGATCAATACTCCCACCACCACCCCCCTACACAGGCCCCCTTGGCAGTCACCCTGCTCCCTCTGAAGACCCCATGACCTGTGTCAGGGAGTCAGCCCTTTAAGGCAGTCCCACCTCTCTCCTCCAAAGTCATTTCCAGGTGCCTTGGAGACTGCTGCTTCACAGTACCAGGGGCCCTCTCAGTGCAGGTCCTCTTGTTTCCGACTGAGGTGGTGATGCAGTACTCTGTCCCTTGTCGGTCTTAAATCATGCCAAAGGAGATACGCAGAAGTAAGATCACGCCTCTTGCTGCACCCATGGGCCAGTCTCCTAACTTTCCTTTGAAAGAGGGGTGTGACCAACATGGAAAGAAATATATGGTCTAGGAGTGCTGTCATGTTGGGTTACAGAGGACAACAGATGTTCTGTGTGTGATAGAAGATTCTGGATGAGGGACGGGCATTGTGCAGTGGTTAAACCACTGTTTCAGATGTCTTGTGGACTTTAGCTTCCTGCTAATGCAAACCCTGGAATGAAATGATGATGGTTCAAGTCTTTGGGTTCCTGTCACCCATGTGGGAGACCCAGATTAAACTATTGGCTCCTGGCTTTGGACCTAGCCTAGCCCCAGGCCTTGTAGGCATTTGGGAAGTGAACCAGTAGGTAGAACCTCTGTCTGTCTCTCTACCTCTCAAATGAGTGAATAAGAATTTTTAAAATTATCAGTTTATTTTGTTGATAATGACTACAGATGCAAGTTTTACCCAGGGTGACTAGGAAAATGTGAATAGTAACTTGTTTTCTGGTCATCTTAAATTTTCATTCAGAATATATCTCTACTACATGACCCAGCCATCCCACGCTTCGGAATTTTCCCAAGGGAGATTAAATTGGCATATAAAAGAGCTATCTGCACCTCAATGTTTATTGCAGCTCAATTCACAATAGCTAAGACATGGAATCAACCTAAATGCCCATCAACAGAAGACTGGATAAAGAAATTGTGGGATATGTACTCTATAGAATACTACACAGCAGTAAAAAAAAAAAAAAAAAAAAAAAAAAAAGAAATCTGATCATTTGCAACAAAATGGAGGAATCTGCTGAGTGAAGTAAGCCAGTCCCAAAGGGACAAATATCATATGTTCTCCTTGATCTGTGACAACTAACTGAGCACCTAAAAGGAAATCTGTACAAGTTAAACTGACACTATGAGAAACAATGACTTGATCAGCCCTTGTCCTGACTGTCAAGGAACAGCTTACTATTTTATTCTTTTTAGTATTTTCTTTTTCTACTTAATACCATTGGTTGAACTCTTTAATTAACACACAATTATTCTTAGGTATTTAAATTCAACTGAAAATTGGTCTCTGTTAAAAATAAGAGTGGGAATAAGAGATGGAGGAGATGTACAGTTCAGCACATGCTCACTCGGACTTACCCCTAATGGTAAAGCTAGAAACGTGCCATGGGACTCCAAATCTCATTAAGTTGGCAGGTACCAATGCCATCTTACTAGATAAAAGTGAACAGTTTAAGTTCATAATTGATCATAAAGATAGGATTACATTTCAAAGGGATCACATAAATAAGACCAGTGTCTGCTAATAATAATAGATAGAATTAAAAAGGAGAGAACGATCCAACATGGGAAGTGGGATACACAGCAGACTCATAGAATGGCAAATGCTCTAAATAGCAATCTGGCCTCAGAATTAGCCCTTAAGACATTTCGGATCTGGCTAAAAAGCCCAGGAGAGTTTCTTAGGCATGGAAAGCCAAGACACTGTGGCAAAAAATGACCTAAATGAAAGATCTCTGTGAGTGAGATCCCAGCGGAAAGAACGGGCCATCAAAGAAGGAGGTACCTTTCTATGAAGGGAGGAGAGAACTTCCACTTTGATTACAGTGGCCTTGTCTAAATAAGGCTGGAGTTTGTGAACTCAAGAGGCTTCCATAGTCTTGGCGGGTCATGACAAGAGCCTCGGTGATCGCTAACATCATAAATAAGAGTGTCAATTGTAAATCAACAACAGGAGTCACTGCATTTACTCCTCATGCAGGATCTCTGTCCTTAATGTGTTGTACTATGAGAATTAATGGTAAAATTAGTGTTCAAACAGTACTTTATACTTTGGGTGTCTGTGTGGATGCAAACTGCTGAAATCTTTACTTAGTATATACTAAGTTGATCTGTATATAAAGATAATTGAAATGCATCTTAATGAAGAATGGGATGGAAGAGATAGTAGGAGATGGGATGGTTTGCGGGTGGGAGGGTGGTTATGGGGGGAAAAACTGGTATAATCCAAACGCTGTATACTTTCAAAATTTATATTTATTAAATAAAAGTTTTCTAAAAATATTTTTTAATTCAGAATATTTTGGGGGGCGAGCGTTTGTTGCAGTTGATTTGTCCTGAGAGGAGGAGCGTGGTGGGGGGAAGAAGCACAGTCACCACACAGAGTCCAGGAGCCGGGTGAAAGCAGGCCAGAGGCAAGCAGCCTGTAGACTCATTTATTTCAGTTGATACAGCGGCTTAAATAGCCAAGGCAGCCAATCCAGTCAAGGGGCTGTCCATGCCCTAACAATCACAGCCTGTTGCGAGGCAGGCTCCATTGCCATGTGGTTTCCAAAGCCATCCAATCACAGCCTGTTGCCAGGCAGTTTCTGTTGCCAGCAGCCATCTTGGCATGACCTTCTCATTCTACCACATTTCCCCTTTTTTGTTTATTTTTGAGCAACGGGAGGCATGATTTTTAGCCATACCATTGTGTTTTTGTTTTGGTTTGATTTTTTGTTTTGTTTTGTTTTGTTTGACAGGCAGAGTGGACAGTGAGAGAGAGAGAGAAAAGTCTTCCTTTTCCATTGGTTCACCCCCCAATGGCCACTGCAACAGGTGCACCACACTGATCGGAAGCCAGGAGCCAGGTGCCTCTCCTGGTCTCCCATGCAGGTGCAGGGCCCAAAGACTTGGGCCATCTTCCACTGCACTCCCGGGCCACAGCAGAGAGCTGGACTGGAAGAGGAGCAAGCGGGACAGAATCCGGCGCCCGACTGGGACTAGAACCTGGTGTGCCGGCACCACAGGTGGAGGATTAGCCTATTGAGCTGCGGCACTGGCCAGCCATACCATTGTTGACCCCGTTTCCATGTGGTCTCCATGTGCAGCTGTGCCTGTCTTAGGTTGTCCCCCAGGGGATCTTACCTGTCGTTGACTAACCAGAGCTCAAAACAAGAGACCACAGAAGTGCTTGCTCAGATAGGGGTAGGAATGAGGAACAATGGTAATCAGGAATGGCATGACCACACACAGGCTGTGGGCCATTTGAGTGGCTGACTGGAGCTAATTGGGGTATAAACCAGTAGCGAGTGTGGCTATGGGCAGTTTCTCTGGGTAGGATGATAGGGCAGGTACATCGGCTAACAAGGCGGACTCTCAGTCTTGTTCAGCTGGTTCTGGTTGACTGTCAGTTGCAGGCTTGATGTTTCTGGCTGGTACCCAAATAGGCTGTCCTGCATTCTCTGGAAACACACAAGCACAGCCTTGGCCCTTGGTTAGCAGAAGCCTTTACAGGCGTTAAAATCCAGGGCCTGAATTTTGCATCACTCCTACATTTATGGCAAACATGCGGGTGGGATATGCGGGTGGGATGGAATCTAGTGGCTTCCCTGAGAGCCTGGGTGCCTGAGGACAGTCACAAATGTGGGGATCCTCACTGGGTATGGATGGGATGACCTCGCATGGGTTATTGCCTCCATGTCGTCTGTGTTTAGCCCATGAGTATTTGGGGGGTGGCTGACTAGGCATTGCTACCTTGTTTGCTACATTGTCTGCTACATTATCATTTTCACCGTCAGAGCCCTTTCTCCCTAAGTCATCAACTGTTGCCTGTGAGGCAGAGGCCTGGAGTGACAGGCGGCTCTTATCACTCACAGATTCACTATGTTTGGTAATCTGTGTGCGCTTCTGAGAGGGGGTATCTTTCCCATGTTTGAGTGTTTAACAGCGGCGCGCCATGCCAACTCTAGCCAAAGGAAAGACACCCACAGCACTGCTGCCATATCAAAGCAAATTCCTAGCACCTCAGCGGCTGATGGCATTCTGCAGGGGTTCCCTACGTTAGACGAATAGACAGTGGTGTGATTGTACATATGGTCTGTGCTTAGTGGGGGACTTCCTTGATTTGCTAGGTCAAGGCTGTATGCCCACACGGTGTCTCCGGAGCATCACCTCTCTCGAGTGAGGGAAGATGACTTGGTTCCGAATTCTGGGATGATGAGTCCCTTATGTGAATTTGCCAGGCGAACCGAAAGTAAAAGGAGGAGCCGAGAAGCGGCGTTATGTTTCTGGGTGGTGTGTGCCTAACCTGGGGTCACTTAGACCGAGGACAAGGACAAGGAAAGGGGCGTAGGAGGGGGTTCTGTGCTCACCTCACAGAACTGAACAGCACACAAAACACCGAGGGGCCTACTTGCCGAAATCAAGGGGGGACCTCGTCGAGTCCCACATGCTGTCTCTCTCTCAGTCATGTTGGGCACCAGATTTTTTTTTTTTTTTTTTTTTGACAGGCAGAGTGGACAGTGAGAGAGAGAGACAGAGAGAAAGGTCTTCCTTTGCCGTTGGTTCACCCTCCAATGGCCGCCGGTGCGCTGCGGCCGGCGCACCGCGCTGATCCGATGACAGGAGCCAGGAGCCAGGTGCTTCTCCTGGTCTCCCATGGGGTGCAGGGCCCAAGCACCTGGGCCATCCTCCACTGCACTCCCTGGCCACAGCAGAGGGCTGGCCTGGAAGAGGGGCAACCGGGACAGAATCCGGCACCCCGACCGGGACTAGAACCCGGTGTGCCGGTGCCACTAGGCGGAGGATTAGCCTAGTGAGCCGCGGCGCCGGCCTGGGCACCACATTTGTTCTGGTTGATTTTGTTCTGAGAGGAGGAGTGTGGTGGGGGCAAGAGGCGCAGAGTCACCACACAGACCACAGGAGCCGGGTGAAAGCAGGCCAGAGCAGAGCAGCTGGCAGGCTCATTTATTTCAGTTGATACAGCGGCTTAAATAGCCAAGGCAGCCAATCCAGTCAAGGGGCGGTTTATGCCCTAACCAATCACAGCCTGTTGCCAGGCGTTATCCGAAGCCATCCAATCACAGCCTGTTGCGAGGCAGGCTCCATTGCCATGTGGTTTCCAAAGCCATCCAATCACAGCCTGTTGCCAGGCAGGCTCCGTTGGCAGGTGGGTTTCAAAGGCATTCCTGAGTAAGTGACGCTCACTTGCCAGCGACCATCTTGGTGTGGCCTTCTCATTCCACCACATTTGGAAACCACAAGCGTTGCAGCATAGCAGGAAAAGCTGCCGCCTATGGGGCAGGCGTCCCCTGTCCGGTGCTGGTTTGTGTCCTGGCTGTTTCACTTACAGTCAAGCTCCCCACTAATGTTCCCTGGGAAAGCAGCGGAAGATGGCCCAAGTCCTTAGGTCCCTGCACTCATGTGAGAGACCCGAAAGAAGCTTCTGGCTCCTGGCTTCACCCAGGCCCCACCCCGCTCATTGCAACCATCTGGGGAGTGAACCAGTGTGGGGAGCAACTCGGACTAGACTGTTACTGGAATTAAGACTTATTCTATGCATCTGCTCTCCCACAATATGGCGCTGAGAAGGGAGAAACAGCTTCTACACAGCTGCCTCCAGTTCAACCAATAAACTGTAGGACCTGCTCCTGATTGGAGGAGAGCAGCGTACTCGGCGTGTGGGTAGCAGAGTTGGGATTGGTGGAAGAGGACTATAAAGGAGGAGAGAGACAACATGCACCAGGAACATCTAAGGGGAACATCTATCTGAAGGAACACCTGTGCAGCCCCCGAGAGAGCCGGCCGGCGGTGTGCTGCTCCCCCGCGGAAGTGGGGAAAGTGGCTAGGGGGAACCGCCCTTCCACGGAGGTGGAAGGGTCGGTAGCCAACCCGGGAAGAACCAGCAGCAAACCCGGGGAGGGCCGAGCAGACAAAAGAACAGCGCAGGGTCCTGTGTCGTTCCCCCACGAAGACGGGGAGCGACAAACCAGCAGATGGAAAAATCTCTCTGTCTCTCCTTTTCTTACTCTGTAACTCTGCTTTCAAATAAATAAATAAATCTTTAAAAAAATCACAGCTTTGGCACTGATCATGAATGAGGTCATGCTTTGGTTTAGATATGGTTTCAGTGTATCCCCCCAAGGGTTCGATTGGAAGCCTGATGGTCGCTGAGAGGCTTAGTGGGAGGTCACTGAGAGGCACTGCCCTCAGAAGGAACTGGTGCAGTGCTCCTGCGATCCTGGCTGGTTCTCCTGAGAGGGTTGTATAAAAGTGAGTCTGGGGGCTGGTGCTGTGGTGGAGCAGGTTAAAGCCCCAGCCTGCAGCATCAGCATCCCACGTGGGCGCTGGTTCGAGTCCCAGCTGCTCCACTTCCGATCCAGCTCTCTGCTGTGGCCTGGGAAAGCAGTAGAAGATGGCCCATCTGCTTAGGCCCCTGCACCCATGTGGGCGCCCCAGAAGAAGCTCCTGGCTCCTGGCTTCGGATTGGCCCAGCTCCGGCTGTTGCAGCCATTTGGGAAGTAAATCAGTGGATGGAAGACCTCTCTCTCTCTCTTTGCCTCTGCCTTTAAAATAAATATATAGATTTTTTTTTTTTGACAGGCAGAGTGGACAGTGAGAGAGAGAGAGACAGAGAGAAAGGTCTTCCTTTTGCCATTGGTTCACCCTCCAATGGCCGCCACGGCCGGTGTGCTGTGGCTGGCGCACCGCGCTGATCCGAAGGCAGGAACCAGGTACTTCTCCTGGTCTCCCCATGGGGTGCAGGGCCCAAGTACTTCGGCCATCCTCCACTGCACTTCCCAGGCCACAGCAGAGAGCTGGCCTGAAAGAGGGGCAACCAGGACAGAATCCGGCGCCCCGACCGGGACTAGAACCCGGTGTGCCGGCGCCGCAAGGCAGAGGATTAGCCTCGTGAGCCGTGCTGCCGGCCAAATATATAGATCTTAAAAAAAAAAAAAAAAAAAGCCATGCTTACAGAGGTTGGGTTGCAACTTGGGATGCCTACATCCTATGTCAGAGTGCCTGGACCAAGTCCCGGTTCCTCCACTGCTGATCCAGCTTATTGCACACCCTGGGAGGCAGCAGATAGATGATGGCTCAGGGCTGGTACCGTAGCTCACTAGGTTAATTCTCTGCCTTGCGGCGCCGGCACACTGGGTTCTAGTCCTGGTCGGGGCACCAGATTCTGTCCTGGTTGCCCCTCTTCCAGGCCAGCTCTCTGCTATGGCCCGGGAGTGCAGCGGAGGATGGCCCAAGTACTTGGGCCCTGTACCTGCATGGGAAACCAGAAGAAGCACCTGGCTCCTGGCTTTGGATCAGCACGGTGCATCGGCCATTGGACGGTGAACCAACGGAAAAGGAAGACCTTTCTCTCTGTCTCTCTCACTGTCCACTCTGCCTGTCAAAAAAATAAAAAATAAATAAATAAATAAAAAATAGATGATGGCTCAGGTACTTGGGTCCCTGCCACCCATGTGGGAGACCTGAATTGAGTTCCAGGCTCCTGGCTTTTGCCTGCCCCTGCCCTGCCTGGCCATGGGGGGATGTGAACCAGTGGATGAGAGCTTTCTTTCTGACTGCCTATTAAAAATAAATGAATAGGCCGGCACCGCCGCTCAATAGGCTAATCATCCGCCTTGCAGCGCTGGCACACCGGGTTCTAGTCCCAGTCAGGGCACCAGATTCTGTCCTGGTTGCCCCTCTTCCAGGCCAGCTCTTTGCTGTGGCCCGGGAGTGCAGTGGAGGATGGCCCAAGTGCTTGGGCCCTGCACCCCATGGGAGACCAGGAAAAGTACCTGGCTCCTGGCTTCGGATCAGTGTGGTGCGCTGGCCACAGCGCACCGGCCGCAGCGGCCATTGGAGGGTGAACCAACGGTAAAGGAAGACCTTTCTCTCTGTCTCTCTCTCTCACTGTCTACTCTGCCTGTCAAAAAATAAATAAATAAATAAATAAAGTTTAAAAAATGAATACATTTTTTAAAAGGGATAAGTTTACTTTGGTGCAAAAAATTTTGAAATCCATGCATAGTTTTTTTCTTAATACACATTTTCCACAACTTGTGAAGACTCCTTGTGGTTGGAAAAATGAAAATTGAAACAATGATATACTATTTCATACCAGACGAGCAAAATCAAGAAGTCTGACTACTGCAGCCTCAGCAAGGAAGTGGAAAAACAGGAAATCATACACTACTGGTGTAATGGAAAGTTAGTATAATGACTTGGAGAGCAATTTAACGAGATCGGCAAAGCTGAAGGTGAACACACCTCGTAACTTCTGGGTACATATTTTAGTGCATGTGTGTAAAGATTCTTACCTTAGGCTGTTCGTTGCAACATTTTTTGAAATAATGAAAATTGGAAGCGCAGTCTGTTTATATTCTGTGTTTCAGTCTGTCTTCTGTTGCTCTGTCGGAGACTAGATGCACCGGCATCTCCTGGGCTTCTGATAAGGTGTGGTGTCAACTCATGGGGTGGGGGGACGGACAGAAGGGCAAGCAGGTGCATGTGAAAGAGACAAAACAAAAATGAGGCGAGCATTTGGCACAGAGGTCAAGATGCCACTTGGGATGCCCTAATTTCATATTGGAAAGCCTGAGTTCAAGTCTCCTGTCCACTCCTAATTCCAGCTTCCTGCTAATGTGCACCCTGGGAGGCAGTGGGTGGTGGCTCAGGTAGCCGGGTCTCTGCCCCCCATGTGCAAGACCTGGACTGAGTTCCCAGTTCCCAGCCTCAGCATGGCCTAGCTCCAACTATTGTAGGTATTTGGGAGAGTGAACTAGAAAATGTGAGATATTCTCTCTCTCTCTCTCTCTCTCTCTCTCTCTCTCTCTCTCTCCATTTCAAATAACTAAAATACATAAATTAAAACACACACAAGGTACAGTCTTGCTTTATAACAACCCACTTGTGTGATAACTAATTCAGTCCCCTAAGAATGAGAACTCACTCACATGAGAAAAACACGAATCCATTTGTGAGGGCCAGGAGCTTTATCCAGGCCTCCCAAGTAGGGGCAGGGGCCCAAAAACTTGGGCCATCTTCTGCTGCGATTGGAAATAGAATGGCTGGGGCTGGAACCAGGTGGCTGGGACTCTAACCAGGACCCATATGGGGTGCCAGTGCTGCAGACAGTTGATCAACCCACTGAGCCACAGCACTGGCCCCTAAGGTTTTATTCACTGGGGCTAGGGTTGTGGTGCAGTGCTTTAAAGCCGCCACTTGCTGCACCAGCATCCCTTACTGGAGCACTGGTTCGAGTCCCAGCTGCTCCACTTCTCCTTCACATGGTTGGAATCGTTCAGTGTGTAGGCTTTCAGGTTGGCTTCTTCACTTAGTTAATGCATTTGCATTTCCTCTGTGTCTTCCCATTGCTTGACTGTTTGTTTCTTTTTAGAACTGAGTAACAGTCTACTGTCTGGAAGTTCTGCAACCAAGAGCAATCTTGATTCCTTCCAAGTTTTGGCAATTGTGAATAAAACTGCTATAAATGTTCACATCCAGCTGTTTGTACAGACATCAGTTTTCAGCTCTTTTGCATAAATACTAAGTGTGATTGCTGGATTGTATGGTAAGAATATGCTTAGTTTCCTAATTGTCAAACTCTATTCCAATATAACTGTCCATTTTGCATTCCTGCCCTTGATGAATGAGAGTTCTCATTGTTCCAATCCTCTTCAGAATTTGGTGTTGTCAGTATTACAGATTTGGGGCCAGTCTAAGAGGTGTGCTGTGGTATTTTTTGTACTTTTAAATGTGCATGTTTCTTTAAATTTTTTTTTATTTAGAGAGAGAGGGAGGAGGAGAGAGTGAGAGAGAGATATCTTCCATCTGTTGGTTCATTCCCCATATGGTGGCAATGGCTGGAGCTGGGCCAGGCTGAAGCCAAGAGCCAGGAGCTTCCTCTGGATCTCCCACATGGGTGCAGGGGCCCAAGCACTTGGGCCATCCTGTGCTGCTTTCTTAGGCACATCAGCAGGGAGCTAGATCAGAAGTACAGCAGCCGGGTCTCAAAACAGCGCCCATATGGAATGTTGACACTGCAGGCAGAAGCTTAACCTTCTATACCACATCGCCAGTCCCTCTTTTTAAATTTGAGAGGGAGAGAGAGAGAGAGAGCGCGAGCTCCCATCAACCAATTCATTCCCCAAATGCCGCCAACAGTCAGGAGTGGGTGAAACAGAAGCCAAGACTAGGGAACACAGTCCAGGTCTCCCATATGGGAGCCATCACTACTGCCTGCCCCCGTCTGCGTTAGCAGGAAGCTGGAGTCAGGAACCAGAGCCAGGTATTGAACTCAGGTACTCTGACAGGGTACACAAGTGTCCCAACCAGTGTCTCAACTGGTAGGCCCAATGCTCACTCCTATGGAGCATCTTTTCATATGTTCACTCGTCACCCACATATTTGGTGAGAAGTATATTAAGCAACTTGTACCATTTTTAATCGGGTTGTTTTATTATTGTTGAATTTTAAGTTCTTTATTTTGGATAACACTCCTTTATCAAATACATCTTTTGAAAACATTTTTCTACCATTGTGATTTGTCTTTTCATTCTCTTGATAGTATCTTTTACAGAGCATACATTTTTAAAAAAGTCTTTATTACAATTATTGCAAATATTTTATCTTATTTTTTTCTTGTCTTTCATTATATAGAAGTTGCAAAATTAGGGGCTGTTATTGTGGCACAGGAGGTTAAGCTGCCACCTGTGATGCTGGCATCCCATATGGGTGCCAGTTTGAGTCCTGGCTGCTCCACTTCTAATCCAACTCCCTGCTAATGTGCTTGGGAAAGAAGTGAAAAATTATCCAAGCCCTTAGGCTCTTGTCACCCATGTTAGAGACATGGATGGAGTTCCAGGATCCTGTTTGGACTGGGCCAGCTCTGGCAACTGTGGCCATTTGGAGAGTGAACCAAGAGAATGGAAGATCTCTCTCTCCTCTCTCTCTCTCTCTCTCTCTCTCTCTCTCTGTGTGTGTGTGTCTGTGTCTCTTCTTTGTAATTCTGCCCTTCAAATAAATAAACCCTAAAAAACAAGAAATTGCAAAATTTAAATTTATTTATGTGAAAAGCAGAGTAACAGATGGAGACAGAGAGAGGAAGAGACAGAGAGAAAGAGATACCTTCCATCTGATGGATTACTCTTTTTTTTTTTAATTTTTATTTATTTGACAGGTAGAGTTACAGACAGTGAGTGGGAGAACAGAGAGAAAGGTCTTCCTTCCATTGGTTCACTCCCAAAATGGCCGAAATGGCTGGAGCTGCACCGATCCAAAGCCAGGAGCCAGAGCTTCTTCTGGGTCTCCCACGTGGGTGCAGGGGCCCAAACACTTGGGCCATCTTCTACTGCTTTCCCAGGCCACATCAGAGAGCGGGATTGGAAGAGGAGCAGCTGGGACTAGAACTGGCACCCATATGGGATGCTGGTGCCGCAGGCAGAGGATTAACCTACTGTGCCACGGGCCAGCCCCTGGATCCCTTTTCAACAGCAACTGAGGCTGGGCTAGGCCAAAGCCAGGAGTCCAGAACTCCAGCTAGGTATCCCACGTGGGTGGCAGGGACCCAAGCACTTGAGTCATTATCAGGAGGCTGCCTTGCATTAGCAGGGAGCTGGATTGGAAGCAGAAGCTGAGACTCAAACCAACACTCTGCTATGGGATGTAGGAATTCCAAGTAGCAGCTTTAACCTGCTCTGCTGCAATGTCTGCCCCAGAGCATACATTTTAAAACATTTTTTAAAGATTTATTTGAAAGACAGAGTTACAGAGAGAGGTAGAGACTGAGAGGGAGGTCTTCCATCAGCTGGTTCATTCCCTAGATGGCTGCAACGGCCGGCGCTGCGCCAGTCTGAAGCCAGGTGCCAGGAACGTCTTCTGGGTCTCCCACGTGGGTACAGAGGCCCAAGGACTTGGGCCATCTTTCACTGCGTTCCCAAGCCATAGCAGAGAGCTAGATCGGAAGAGGAGCAGCTGGGACTAGAAATGGCGCTCATATGGGATGCCAGCACTTCAGGCCAGGGCTTTTAACCTGCTGCGCCACAGCACTGCCCCCCTTAAAACATTTTTATTACTGATCTATTTGAGAGACAGAGAGCGAAAGGGAGAGGGAGAGGAGTGAAGAGTGGGAGGAGAGGAAGAGAGAAAGAGAGAACTTCTATTTACTGGTTTGCTTCCCAAATATCTGCAACAGCTGGGGCTGGGCCAGGCCAAAGCCAGGAGCCTGGAACTCAATTCAGATTTCCCACATGGGTAACAGATACCCAATCACTTGAGCCATCATTTGCTGCCTCCTCTTTTTTTTTTTTTTTAAGGATTTATTTATTTATTTGAAAGGCAGATAGCCATACATAGAGAGGGAGAGAGACAGACAGAGAGTGAGATCCTCCATCTGCTGGTTCACTCCCCAAATAGCTGCAGCGGCTAGAGCTGTGTCAATCCAAAGCCAGGAACCAGCTTTTTCTGGGTATCCCATATGGATGCAGGGCCCCAAGGACTTGGGCCATCATCTGCTGCTTTCCCAGGCCATAGCAGAGAGCTGGATAAGAAGTGGAGAAGCTGGGACTCGAACTGACGCCCATATGGGATGTCGGCACTTCGGGCCAGGGCATTAACCTGCTGTGCCACAATGCCAGACCGAGAATTTTTAATAATAATAGTAATAATAATAAAGTCACCCTTGTAAATTCTCTTTCATGGATTGTGCCTTTGGTATTATATCTAAAAAACATATATATATATATATATATAAAACCAGGGCAGGCATTTGGCCTAGTGGTTAACATGTGCTGGTTATGATGTCTGCGGCCCACATTAGGGAGCCTGAGCTTGAAGCCTGGCCCCGCTCAAGACTCCAGCTTCCTGCTAATGCACACTCTGGGAGGCGGTAGAGCTGGTTCAAGTGCTTGGGTCCCTGATACCCACACATGAAAGACTTGAATTGAATTCCTGGCTCCTAGCTTTGGCCTGGCCCAGGCCTTGCTGTTGCAGGCTTTTAGGGATTGAACCAACAAACGGGAGTTCTCTGTCTCTCAAGTAAATGAATAAACAAGAGGGTTCTTACTCTTCAAAAAAAAAAAAAAAAAAAAAAAAGTCACCAAACCCAAGATCACCTAGATTTTCTCCTATGTTATTTTCTAGGAATTTTGTAGATTTACGTTTGTGTCTGTGATGTATTTTTAGTTACTTTTTTTCTGAAAAGTATGAAATCTGTGTCTAGATTCTTCTTTTTCCTTGCATGTGGGTGTCCAGTTGTTCTAGCACATTTGTTGAGGGTCTATCTTTGGAGGCCACCATTAGGTACATAAGTTAAGCCTCTGCTTATGATGCCCGCATCACGTAAGTGAAGTTTCAAGTCCCAGCTGCTCCACTTCCTATCCTGCTCCTTGCTAATGTGTCTGGGAAAGCAGTGGCAGGTGGCCCAAGTACTTCGGTTCCTGCCACCCATGTGGGAGATCCGGATGGAGTTCCAAGCTCCTGGATTTGGCCTGGCCAAGCCCCAGTAGTTGCAGCCATTTGAGGAGTCAATCAGCAGATGGAAGATTCTCTCTAACTTTACCTTTCAAATAAATAAATAAACAAATAAACAAATAAATTTTTAAAAAGATTTATTTATTTATTTGAAAGAGTTACAGAGGGGGAGAAAGAGAGAGAGAGAGAGGTCTTCCATCTGCGGGTTCACTCCCCAATTGGGCGCAATGGTCAGAGCTTCTTCCAGGTCTCCCACGAGGGTGCAGGGGCCCAAGGACTTGGGCCATCTTCTATTGCTTTCCCAGGCCATAGCAGAGTGCTGGATCCCTGATAATAGGTGCCTCTGGGGAGGACAGGAGATGCATGAGAGTTAGTGAAAGGCTATTTCAACATTTCTGTGATGTCCTATCTGTTGAGAAATCATCTGAAACAAAAGCTATGAAATCTTAGCATTTGTTAATTCTGAGTAATTGGCTCAGGAACATTCACTGTTATTCCCTGTGCTTATCTGGTTTTCCCCCAAAACTTTTAAAGAGAAACATCAAATTCTGAATATAGAAAGTTTGTTTTCTGTATGTGTTAAGTGCATCTGTTTTTTTTTTTTTTTTTTTTTTTTTTTTGACAGGCAGAGTGGACAGTGAGAGAGAGAGACAGAGAGAGAAAGGTCTTCCTTTGCCGCTGGTTCACCCTCCAATGGCCGCCGCTGCAGCCGGCGCACCGCGCTGATCCTGGCAGGAGCCAGGAGCCAGGTGCTTTTCCTGGTCTCCCATGGGGTGCAGGGCCCAAGCACCTGGGCCATCCTCCACTGCACTCCCTGGCCATAGCAGAGAGCTGGCCTGGAAGAGGGGCAACCGGGACAGAATCCGGCGCCCCAACCGGGACTAGAACCCGGTGTGCCGGCGCCGCAAGGTGGAGGATTAGCCTATTGAGCCACGGCGCCGGCGAAGTGCATCTGTTTTGAGTGAATCTGTGTTGATGATTTAGGAAAGTAGCCCAGGAAGAAGTGAAGCAGGCAAACACCAAATAACTCCTCCCTACTTCCCCCATTCTCATTATCCTCTGGGCCTGAAGGTATCTGATTTTTGCTGGAGCAGAAACTGTCTGCTCTCAGAATCCTACATGTCTTCCCCTCTTTCTCCTCTCCTAAGGTCAGAAACTCTTAGTTTATTGAAATCTCCCTTTATTGCTGTCTGAGACACCATGCCCAGCCCTTGAATACCTTGCCAGCACAGAGAATGCTTGGCGGGCGTCATTTGCTCACCAATCCTGCCTTCCTTTCCTTGTTTTCTCTTGAGACGATGAGCGTAAGGCCACCTGCTGGCCTGATGAGGGAAAACAGAAAGGAGAGGAACAGGGAATGGCTGGCAGCGCCTCACAGGGCACTCAAGTGCCTCTGCCATCAGACCGCCCACTAACAGGCTGTGTATCCCAGGCGCCTTCAAACTTTTGTACAATTTAAACTCCCAAGATTCTGAAATTGGACCTTGTCTTTTTCCCCCATTGCTTCTTCATCTGTGCATATCACTGACTCTCCCTGGTGCTATGGTTTGCTCCTGAAGGTTCACCCACTGGGAGCTTGGTCCCAATGTAGAGGTGTTAGGTGGCTCCTGGCTTCAGATAAGCCCAGCCCTGGTTGTTGTGACCATTTGGGGAGACCTCTCTCTCTCTCTCTCTCTCTCTGCGTTTCTCTGTAACTCTTTCAAATAAATAAAACAAAAAAACTTTTTTTAAAAGAATGTTTGTATAGAGTCATGAGTTTTGTGCACTTGAGGGGCCGGTAATGTTGTGCAGTGGATTAATCCCCTGCTTGTAGTACCGGCATACCATATGGGCACCAGGTCTAGTCCTGGCTGCTCCTCTTCCAGTCCAGCTCTCTGCTACGGCCTGAGAAAGCAGTAGAAGATGGCCCAAGTGCTTGGGCCCCTGTACCCACGTGGAACCCAGAAGAAGCTCTTGGCTTTGGATCAGCTCAGCTGCAGCCATTTGGGGAGTGAATCAGCAGATAAAAGATCTCTCTCTCTCTGTCTCTCCCTCTCACTGTCTGTAACTCTACCTCTCAAATAAATAATAAATAAAATCTTTTTTTAAAAAAAGACACCACTTGAGGGCCCTGTGTTGCAGCACAATAGGTTAAGCTGTCGTCTGCAATGCCAGCATCCCATACAGGCACCAGTTGGAGTCCTGGTAGCTCCACTTCTGGGCCTGCTCCCTGATAATGTGCCTGGAAAGGCAACAGAAGATAATCCAAGTCCTTGGGCCCCCGCACCCGTGTAGGAGACCCAGATGAAGCTCCTGGCTCCTTGCTTTGGCCTGGCCCAGCCTTGGCTGTTGTGGCCAATTCAGGAGTGAAACAGTAGATGGAAGACCTCTTTCTTGCTCGCTCGCTCTCTCTCTCTCTCCCCCCTCCACTCTCTTTTAAACAACAACAAAAAAGACACAGGGCCGGCACCATGGCTCACTTGGTTAATCCTCCACCTGCAGCATCGGCATCCCATATGGGCGCCGGGTTCTAGTCCCAGTTGCTCCTCTTCCAGTCCAACTCTCTGCTGTGGCCCAGGAGGGCAGTGGAGGATGGCCCAGGTGCTTGGGCCCCTGCACCCGCATGGGAGACTGGGAGGAAGCACCTGGCTCCTGGCTTTGGATCAGCACAGCGCTGCCCTAGAGGCCATTTGGGGTGAACCAAAGGAAGGAAGACCTTTCTCTCTGTCTGTCTCTCTCTCTCACTGTCTATAACTCTACCTTGTCAAATAAATTAAAAAAAAAAAAAAAAAAGACACCACTTGGGATACCCAAGTTCCAACTCCACTCCAGATTCCACTGTCTTAGCAGACTGAGGTAAAGCTGTTGGGTCTTTGCCACTAATGTAGGAGACATGGAGTGAGCTTCCTGCTCCAGGCCATTT